>NW_024412396.1:5598257-5755679 GCF_014898765.1 Herpailurus yagouaroundi
ATTATATTATATTATATTATATTATATTATATTATATTATATTATATTATATATTATAAATATCAACAGAAAATACAAGATATCTTCAAAAGAAGATATATAAATATCAAAAGAAGAGAGAAAATATATACAAGATAAGTATTAAACAGATGAACTATCAACAGGACCAGATACAGTGTATTACCAAGCTGAAATATCACAGAAACCCAAATGAACATAACATAAATTTGATATTAGGAGTAAAACTGTCTGAAGACTTTATATTATAAAGAGTCTTATTTCTGAATAAGACCTATAAAAGAACCCTGATGGATTAATCCTGGGGATATTTCAAGAAATTTTCTGTGAACTGATTTAAAAGGAATAAACATTTTGAAAATTTATCCAGTCATCTTATAAATTGCTCGAGCATATTTAAAATTAGAGACCAACAATCTAGAACTATACATAAAACAATGTGAATGTGTAAGATTTAACCAGTTGGTTTTTCTTCTGTGTTCAATTTCTAATAATGCAGTAGAGAAAGTCCCTACTGATAGGCAACTTTTAAGCTATAGATACTATTTTTTACCCGTAACTCAAAAAAGGAATATAATAAAGTCATATAGAAACTTTGTGGGTAACAGTAGTGTGTAGCCTGTAAAAAAAAAAAAAAAAAAATTACAAGGACTGTGACTGCTCTTAGTCTGGAGAAAATATACATGACTTTATGCACTCCTGTGTTCCTTAGACACCATGTTAGCAGAAGAAGTGTATACAACAAATCTATTCCAAGCTTGTTGAAAATTTGTTCTTTTATGAAAATCCAGTTAGGGCTTCCTTTCTATTGTATAGTCATATATGCCTGTTATGCAGAAAAAATTGGTATGTGTGGCTTATAAAGTGTTACAAACATAGAAGAACATCACAGTCAATTCCAACATGACGTCAAAGTTCAGACCTAGAATTCTCAAAGTCACAGTATTTGGCAATTCTATAGTACTATGGTAATACTATGTAACTGTTATACCACATAATTATCAATGTCTGCTTGACTGTTTCAATTAAGTCCATCTCTGTTTTTAACTCCTTCCTTAGATGTTCTGCTTGTAGTCATCCTTTTACCTCAGTAAGTCCCCGTTTCTCTCTTAAATCTCTGGGCAATTATGTTTCCCAAAGTGTTACTGTGTTTCCATAGTCTAGGTTAAATGCTTTTATGTGTGTGCATCCACAGCACTCTGTACTTCCCCATAATAGCAATGATCCGATTACAGATGCCGTTTCAGTAGTCTGTCCCACTCACAAGAATGTGAGTTGTTAATACATTTGTATTGTTCATCTTTATACCCACGGCATCCTGGCATAAACGTATGTGTGTCAAATACTTAATAAATATTCATGATTCAAGAAGTGACTCAATGGAGATATAAATAGATGGTAGGTATTAGCTCAGTAAAGCTTTACAGAGTGGGTCTCAGTTAATCTGAATTCTAAATCATATGAAGGAAGAGTTCATAAGCAGATGCAAAGTAAGAAAGGACTATTCCAGGAAGAAAGAACTACATGTTTTAAGGTAAGGAAGTTTGAGAACAAAAGGTTTCTCAGAACTATGATGTCCATGTTAGTAACTCTACAGAGTTGGGAGAAAAGCTCAAGTGGAATATGAAAAGAGATGAAGATGGAAAGAAAGAAAGAACCTGAATCATATATTTATAAGAAAAACAGATATTATTATGAGTTGAATAATATGACTATATTGGTAAAAAGTTGCCACCTCAAGAAAGTTCAGGATTGGAAGAAGTATTTTTTAAAAGAAAAAAAAACCAACATAATTGTGTTATACAATCACCTTTTTTAAAGATAAGTTGAAGGAAAAGATACAAGATTTTGTAAAGCATTAAAACCCCCAAATGCTAGTCTAGCACTTCTCTAACTAAATTTTACATAACACTTGCCCTACAATATGCTCCATGAAAGAAAAGGAATTTCTGGTCCAATACTTTTGAGGGGAAAAACTGCATATAATAACCTCTTCTCTGAATGATTCATAATACATACTAGCCTATTAAAATATTAAGCCCTAAAATTAAGTACCCGTTAAAATTTTTTTAATGTTTATTTATTTTAGAGGGAGAGAGAGAGAGAACGAGCCGAGGAGGGGCAGAGAGAGGGAGACACAGAATCTGAAGCAAAGCTCCAGGCTCTGAGTTTTCAGCACTGAGCCCAACACAGTGTTTGAACCCACGAGTCATTAGATCATGACCTGAGTCAAAGTTGGAGGCTTAACCGACTGAGCCACCCAGGCACCCCAAACCCATTTAACTTTTTATAAATAAATTTATTTATCCATGACAACTGTTTATGTATATGCCTGTTAACATCCTGCCCAAGCAAGCAATATTTTACAGAACATGCTCTCCAAAACTAAAATGTCACAAATCAATTCATATTTGAAGTGCTCACCTTGTGACTTAAAAAAAGTGACAATCCACTATTATTTGTAAAACCTAAGGCCAAGATGTTAAAAAAGGAAGATATAATATCATCTTAATGGAAATAATCTCCATTATCATCATCTAGATATTGCTAAGATAATATTCTTACTTTGCTAGTATATCTAGGGCCAGAGAAAATAAAGAGGCCATAAAATGACATCTAGTTGTACAATTCTAGGAAAGAGGGGCTAGATGTTGGTTTAATTGCATATGAACAGGTATACAAATCCTATATGCAAATACATGTATGTATACAACACAATATTAAGGGCTGATGTATGCCAACTGTTATGATTTTTTTTTTAACTTTCTTTAATGTTTACTTTTGAGAGAGAGAGACGGAGCGTGAGCAGGGGAGGGGCGGAGAGAGAGGGAGACACAGAATCCAAAGCAGGCTCCAGGCTCCAAGCTGTCAACACAATAGGGCTCTGTGTTAACAGAAGGGGCTCTGTGGGGCTTGAACCCATGAACTGTGAGATCATGATCTCAGCCGAAGTCAGAGGCCTAACTGACAGCTGCCTGGGCCCCCCTGTTATGATTGTTTTAATGAAAACTTTATTGAAGTATGCTTAACTGAAGCGATCAATACATTTCTTTTGAATTCTGACTATAAGTAATTTTAAGTATAAGGAAAGAGTGGCCAGATTACTCTGGCTTCCTATTAACACAGCCAGAAAGTTCATTTTTAAGTTATTATATTATTAAGAAAAAGACACTGGCATTAACGGTAAAGAATCGTGGTACTATCCTTTTTAGTGTTGAGAGTTCTTCATTCTCAGTTTCAGTAAGCTTCCAGCAAAATTGAAACTATATTTGATATAGCAGATTTTAAAGTTTAAAGAGCAGAACAAAACATTCAATAGGCTGTTATAAAACTTTTCAGCTATTAAAGTAATCAAATCTTAACTTGAAGTGCTTATTTATTATGAATTCAAAGTATTCAGTCATTCTTTTCTCATGTGTCTCATTTATAAAAGCAAAAATAAGGGACGAACTCACATGGCCTGGAAGTTTGTATCACTAAGTATTACAAGAGCTATGTGAAAATATTTTAGATGCAAACAAAATGAGAAATTTAAGATAATTATAATATTAACAGCTCAGAGAAATAGTATCAACTACATCAATTTCTTCAATACTACTAATATGATGAAAATGGTTTGTGTTTACTGTTATTCAACTTTAACAGAAACCAACCAGTTCCTCCCTCCTTTTTCTTCTCTTTTATCATTTCCTATTTCTTTCATAGAGCCTGCTATTTGACTGAATTTTGTTTGCTTTGCTAATTATGGATATTATATTAACTGTGTTCCATCTTAGAACAAGAGCCTTCTATATTCCCAAGTTTGTTGCTAACATGTCACAGAATGTAAACCTATGGGGCCTTGGGGCCTTAACTTAAGCCTGTGGCACTACAGATGCAGCTGTTCATTTGCAAGTAATCATCCCCGCTATTAAAGAAGTCATAGTAAAGCAAAATAAATAAGTAAATAAATAAATAAATAATAAATAAATAAATAATAAGTAAATAAATTAATAATAAATAAATAAAATTCATTTTATACCATCGTCATTATATTTCAGTGCACAACAGTCAGCATTATATAGATTTTTTTTACTTGCTAAGACCATATTTTCAAATGACAGTAATTTAGAATATCATTTACCCAAAAATGTAAACTTTATTACAAGTTATGCACATAATTGGCCTTGAAGGTAATGTTTCTAGAAATTAAAAAAAAAAATAGCATGTACAGTTAACTACACTGCAGAAACTGGAGAGTTAAGAATGTGTTAGCTCATTTAAAATTTTCCTATGCAGCAAAGTTCAAATATAAACAATTACATTTTGTAAATTAAATGGTTCTGACAACTATAACACTTCTAGCAAACTCTAAAAATCCCATCATTTCACCTTACTTAAATATGATACATACAATGAAAATACTGTCGTCAGGTTTTGTGCTATCATTCTAGAATTAAAGATACATCATTTGGTTCTATATAAATAAAGTGTGATGTTAAACAATGTTCTTCCTAATTTTCCCCTTAACTGAAGAGCAATCACGGATTTATAAATCATATTTCTTGCCATGTGTACTTAGTTTCCCTTAGTCTTCATTCAACAATGTATAAAAGTCTGTTTCCATACAGGCTCTCCAAAACAGTTTAACATATAATTTATTACATCTGTAGATATCAAAGTTAGAAAGCTAAGATTTAACGGGGCATCTGCAACATGTGATAAATGCTAGATTGATATCTACTACTTATTCCCTAATATATGAAGTGCTTTGAAAATCCTTCAAAAAAAGATAAACATCACCCAAAAAAAAATGAACAAAGTATATGAATGGCCATTTCATTCACTGTCTTATAACACACACACACACACACACACACACACACACACACACGTAAACATATCCTGACATTAAGATTATGCTGAAAGGGAAGCCAAAGGAATTAGTGAGGAAAGCCTGATTTGCTAATCAAATGAAAAGATATTCCATTCACTGTATTCAAAACAGCAAATCAAATAATCACATTCTACTATATAGCTCTAATTGGCAAATAATTGTAAAGGCTTGCTACGGATATATAGAAATGGGTACTCTAGTATAAATAATCCTATTGGAATTACAGGTTGGCACACTCTTTCTGGAGGGCAATTTATTTTTTAAATATAATTTATTGTCATACAGGCTAACATACAGTGTGTAAAGTGTGCTCTTGGTTTTTGGGGTAGATTCCTGTGGTTCATCGCTTACGCACAACACCTAGTGCTCACCCCAACAAGTGCCCTGCTCAATGCCCATCACCTATTTTCCCCTCTCCCCCACCCCCCCAACCACCCTCAGTTTGTTCTCTGTATTTAAGAGTCTCTTATGGTTTGCGGAAGGGAATTTAGCAACAAGTATCAAGAGTATTATGACCTAGTAATGTCTTTAAAAATCTTTTAAATTCACATGAAACAATTGGAAAAGTACACAGATGCAAATGCAGAGCTGTTCATGATAGAATAATTTTAACAACAGGAGTTTGGTTAAGTAAATTAGATTACTCATGATAAATTATAATTAAATTTATAATGAAGACCTTTATTTACTGGCATGGAAAGAGGTTCACGATTAATTAAATGGAAAAAAAATCAGACAACAGAATAGCAGGGACAACCAAAACATGGAGTGCCCTGGGCATGTTTGGCACTTATTTAATAACATGTTTTAAACAATTGTTTCAAGGCTTAATGAGAGTGATCTTTATATCGAAATTAGGGGATTATATAACATGAAATATTGTGTACCAGAACTTTCTTGAAGGCAGACTAGCCATTTAAAATCTAGATAAATGTGTAAGTTACTCATTACTATCAACAACTCATTACTTACATACTATGCATAACTCACTTGTAGAATGTCAGTTGAATTTTCTAATGTCAGGTGAATGTCAACTAGCTACCTCATGGTCCACAATAAAGCCATTAACTATACAATGCAGCTTACATGTGGACATTACAAAAATATTCAAAGGTTTTATTTCCATTAAATAGGTATCTATTTTAGTGGTAGTGGGACTACTTACATTTTTTATACACGTTATTTATATACACATATGGAAACCCAAGTTAACAAGTAACATATTTCCAAATTTTTCCAGTGATGTTTTACATATTAAACAAGGGTAAATGTAGTTTAAGGAGAGACACTTCAACATCCTGTCCTCCCTTGTTTCAAAATCACAGATGGCTATCTTCCTGGACCAGGTTTTCTGAAGAATTCCTGAGTAAGGACGATGGCCATTCTTACTAAAGTAGGCTCCCTTTTATCACATGCACCCTCTTTTACTCTAGTACTACATTACACTTTTGTTAAATATTACTTATGCTATTCATCATTTGTTCAATTCTTTCTTGTCCCTTAAGGACAATGATCTTGTATGACTTTTTCCTGCTCTATCTCCAGTGCTCTGAAGTGCGCCCTATACACAGTGTCCAACAAATAACTGTTAAATGAACAAATGACAATGAATGGAACAGAAAAAGTAAAGCACAGCCGCAAACCCACGGCAAACAAAAGCTATTCAATCTCTTAGGTAGCAAACAGAAGGGAGGGTCGCTAGAGCAAGACCTAGCGTAGTTCTTTGAAACATGTGTAGGAAGGGAAAGGGTAGAATTAATCCCTTGCATCTTCCGTTCCTCTCCTTGTGCTAAATAGAGAAATGGGCTTGTGATCCCAGGTGGCAGCAGTGACTACAAACACTCTGGCTTGAGAGGCAGAGAGTGCTTGACTAGACATACTCAAGTAAAACAGAGGACTACAGGCATACTGAAGGAAGGTCTACAGTAAACCCTATCCAGAGAGGCTACCAGGCAAGTTCATATGTAAATCTAGACATCACTACATATTCGAGAAAAACAACACTCTTAGAAATCTCATTCTCAGGCCAGTGCTATATTGGTAATACCTGAATAAACTCTACTCTTTCTTTAGCTAAACATGTTTCCAGGTTAGGATTTATGGCATGTTTGAATTAGGCTAGGTAATCTTTCAGAGCATAAAACTACTTCACTAGGTCTTAGAAGAAAAGTTTGGATCTGGAGTTCATACAGGGAAGTAAATTCAACATCAGTAAGACAGACTTGGGGAAGAAATTTCCTTCAAGAAATCCAAAAACTTTTCATGCTTAACCAAGTAAGGCTCGCTACATTGCTGGATTTAAATCATAGTCCTCTTCATCTCTCATGAGTCCTCTAGTCCTCACTGATAAAGAAAATCTTGACCTGTTGCTGACCTTGAACCTGAATGGTCTCTGCAGACAGAAAGATAAATGACTGTCCTTTAGGGACTGTCAACATATCATATTTGGTATTAGAGAAATACCAAATAAAATAAAAATCCAAAATAATTTAATCAGTTGGTAGTTATCTGAAATTTCCTGAATTTCATTTTTGTACTAATCCAAACAGGCTAGATTATTCATATAAAAAGACTACTTGACATGTTGCAAGAGGTTATTTGTATATATCAGTGATTTGAGATGCCTTAGAGTTCCAACTTAGTGTTGTGGTGAACATCCGAACTAGTAGTTCACGATGTTTTAACTGAATCCTGGTTGCCTTGTGCTAAAGTGAAGAGCATTAAATATGTAAAATCCCTTAAGTATTGATTTATAATAAGTTATGTCTGTCTTAATATTATAATAAACAAGGGCTTAGCACACATTTAACACTCAGATAAAGGGCACACCTACTTAACCGGGATGATTGAGAAAGAAAACCTCAGTGGAATATACTTATCAACTTGAAAAAAATAGATTAATGTCAAAACAAGGCTCTAAAAGGCATGTGTGAGGATTTTTAAGTTTATTTATTTATTTCGGGAGAAAGAGAATGGGAGAGAGAGTGAATGGGGAAGGGGCAGAGAGAGAGAAGGAGAGAAAGAATCGCAAGTAGGCTCTACACTGTCAGCGCAGAGGCTGACTCAGGGCTTGAACCCAGGAACCATGAGATCATGACCTGAGCCGAAATCAAGAGTCAGTGTTTGACTGAGCCACTCAGGGGCCCCTGTCTGATGATTTCTGCAAATTTTGTCACAGTGGCTAAGGGATCTGAATTGATAACTGAAGTACTTCTTGCTGTGCCCCCTTTTGTTCATGTTAGGCTGCTACTCTTTATAGTACTGTAGGTAAAGAAAGTCATCCTAGCTTGATTCAAATTTTTACAGCGCATTTCTTAAGGATGTGATCCAAAATAAATATTGAAAGTACTAATAAAATAACAGTTGCTATAAAATCTTCCATAACCATCATACTTCATTATTCTTTCATTAATTCTATCTTTTGGAAACATACATTTTTAAATAGCTTTGGTTCATATCATATTAAAATCATACTATGTTCTTTGCTTTGTCAGGACAAACTAATATTCTTTTTTTTTTTTTTAGGTCAAACTAATTTTCTAAATAATCATGCAACACATTCAGCAAGAATGTTTCCTGATGTTTTTCCATTATACTACAGCCACATGTGCACCATACTAACCTCTACACCAGAAGACCCACAAACAAAACCAACACACAAATGTCTACCACCATAAATGTACTATCTTAGCAATACCACACAAACCATCTGTGATGAAAATCCATTCCTTTGATGGAAGAAATGAAGTTAGTGAAATGAATAACATTCTATCTGAAACAAGACCAAATAGTGATTTGTTCATATTAATGTAATAATAAGTTCATTTATAACTAACAGGGTACTGACTGGCAAGAAATAAAGTTGTTTCTTGGTTTCTCTTACATAGATGAATGTAGCATTCTTCCTTCTAAAAATAATATTTTGCTTCTTTTACTGAACATAAGTGAAATGGTCTTTAGGGCATATTATATACCTTTCCTAAGTATTTACAAATGGTGTATATGTTATAAAAATTTCTGTTGTTGAATCTTGGTGCTCATCAAACACAAGTAGGATATAGGATTATTACATTCTTAGATCAAACCAACAATTAGAACCTTTCTAACCACACACCTTTTCACATCATTGTGAATGTTTATTTCCTGGATACAAGGACATTTCTGAAGGATCTCAGCTAATAATATAAAATTATATATGTATGTGAATAAAAAAGAGTAAAGTGATATAATAATAAAAATAGGTTAAAATTACAGAGGTCAAAGACACCTATTTTCTTTTAAAAAACTTTCATATACTTGGCAGAAAGAAAATGAATATTGGAGGAGAGTGTGAGTAGTATTTAAAAGAAAAAAAAATGAATTAAGTATAAAGTGAAAACACCTAAAACAAGAGTCAGCATGAAGAAAAGTCTTCTGCTTTATCTATCTGAACACAAACAAACTAATGGCAATATGAACTTGTGGACATAAAGGTTTGAAATACATTTCACTAAAAATCTTTTGTTTCTTGCTGCTCACTCAAACTTAAAAGACTACTTGTCAGTTATAGACTTATTTTACATTGTCATTAATGAGATTGTAAACCATTTTGACAAAATGACATTTTTAATTGTTCTTCTCACTACTTGATATTGAAGTATAATTGACATACAATGTTATATTACTTTCAGATAAACAACATAATGATTCAACAACCCATATATTACTCAATGCTCACCAGTATAAGTGTAGTATTTTTTTAAATAAATGTAATTTCAAATAGCATTTCTTATTGATGTGTAATTATAAAAAGGACAAACCAGACTGATTACCATTGGTTCAGTGATTCAATAAACCTATTATATAAAGAAATAGAAAATCTAAAAGAAAACATCATACTATGTTGGAAATTTACTTTTAATTAACTTGATAATGTCCTCCTTAAGAAAAAAGTTTCAAGAAACTAGCATCCAGCATGGTATCTGGCACATTTCAAATGTTCAATAAGGACTATTAAATCAAAGAAATTTCTCACTAGGATTTATTTTTATCTAAAAGAATGGTCTCTAATACCTATAATTCTGTGCAACATGTACAGCTAAGGTTTCCAGATGTACTGAAAGTATGGCAAACTCATATCCTTAATATTAAAAAAATGAAGTATTTTACATTATTTCATGATGTAGTAGAAAATATACTTAGGAAAAAAACCTCACATATATTTGTATACTTTCTTGGCCACATAAAAATCAATCAATAACTAAAACATAATACATCTATTCTGATTACATCTTCAAGTACATCTTATATTTTGATTCAATCATACTGAGTTTATAGATAGGGTATTAATTTAAAGAGGAGCTTCCCAAATTCTACTGATAGGTTTTTAAAGTGTGTGTTGGAGAGGAAAGGAAGGGAAGGACGAAGATAAAGACTGAGATTTGACTGACAGAGGCTTTCATAGTCTAGCAATGTAGTAAATATGGGACAGGTGCAAACATCATTAAACAAAATCGCTTATTGGCTCTCTGTACATTTAACTCAATGATGCACATCATGAATTCTTAGGAGAAATATAGTACTAGCACTTTTCAAACTTGCTAGACTGTAGAACACCTTTTCATGGGGGCTCTCATTCTGTTTCAATTACTGTTCCACAGGCTATAGTCTTGGCTGTGTAACATAAAGACCCTTTAAAAAAGAATACACTGAAGTTTAAATATGAATATATACTTTACTTCATATTCCTGGGAAGTTACTTATTCCAAAATTACACAAAATACTTAGTTAAGAATTCTTTTAAGGTTAAGTTCATGAGCTAATAAGCAGATTCAGTTCTATGATTTGAATTATTTAGGAATGGTTTTCACACTTTTTCACAGAAGTACTTCTAACTATAAAGGAGCAAAAAGTAAAAATTGGGACAGAGGGAGAAAGTGATTCTGAGGAAAAAGAGTCTAAAGCAGAGATCAGCAGACTACAGCCTATAGGCCAAATAGAGCTCACTGTCTGTTTTTGGTTTTGTTGTTGTTTTGAATACAGTTTTACTGAGATAGGATTACACTCATTTCTAGTTATCATCAACAACTGTAATAGGATATTAAAATATCTGTATTTCTATTGGTACTGATATCACAGATACCACTAATAATACTGTGGCTTGTGGCCTATATTTATAATTGACAGAAATCCTAAATTTCAGGTAGAGGTTAATGAAAATAAACATGCAATTTTTTACAGACCAGGTTAAAAACATTTGTTTTAGAATACTGTGAAAAGATATCTGACACTTTTAAATGGGATATCAGAAACAGTAAGAAAAATGTAAAGCAACAAAGTAAAACATGACTACAATTTTTAAATAAATTAAAAACTAAAATTAAAAAAAGATTTAAAATCAAATGATATTTTGCACAAAATTTATGAAATAATGCATAGCCATTAGTACAAGTTCTAAGATTACTCACTCTGCAATATTTCCTTAAATTTAAATAAAGCTAAAGCTAATATTTTGTGTGCAACAATTTATTACTCCTATCGCAAATGACTGATTTGTGCCTAGTAGTCAAAAAAATTCGCATGAGGAAATGAATATTTTGCTTGTCAAGATATCTTACCCACCATAACTACTATCAGACAACCAAAATATAGGCAATTAGTATACATTGATACATAAGTGTTATGAATGTTTATACAGGGGATAAATTATATAGATAATGACATATTTTTAAATGTCACTTTTTTTAAAGTGAAAATAAATAGCATGTATTAAGAAATTATTAAATAATCAGTGTTTTAAATTATGTGATATTAATTACATAAAATGGCATTACAGTCAAATTTCATCATATTGCTTAATTAAATGTCCATAATAAGGCCTTAGGCATTATAAGGTGTTATAGTATGAACACAAAATTAAAGGGCATTTAACTTTTATGTTTTAAAACAATTAATATGACATAATGATAAATGCATTTATCCAATAGCAACGTTCTTAAAATTGTGATTTTATTCTTTAGATATGTTATGATTTACAAAGCAAAAATACACACATGTATAGTTCTTATCAGATTTTATTTGAAGAAGCATCAGACACACTACTTCCAATTTACATACTATAAGAAGACTTCAAATTTTAACTATTTTTTTCCAATGTCTATTTGTTTTTGAGAGAGAGAGAGCACAAACAGGGGAGGGGGAGAAAGAGAGAGAGACACAGAATCCAAAACAGGCTCTGGGCTCTGAGCTGTCAGCACAGAGCCCAACACGAGGCTCAAACTTACAAACCGCAAGTATCATGACCTGAGACAAAGTTGGCTGCTTAACCAACTGAGCCCCCCAGATGACCCTAAAATTTTAAATACTAAATGATTTATATTTTATCCTTCCAGGCTGATTTTACCTAGAACTAATTTTCAAGTGCATAAAAAATACTTATAAAATGTCTGCTGATCAGTAATGTCTACAGCTTTCCCTTTCCAGAAAAGTACATACAAAGCCTAAATATAACAGATTGGCCTAAACTTTCCATATGTAAGACCAAAAAAGACTCTGGGAAGATTATATAATGTTTTGTTGCACTTTGCCTTCTGTATTTTAGCAACTAACTGATCCTACATGTTCTTACAAGAGCAATTAAGCATTTAATTAAGAAGGACATTTTACTTTCATGTTTTAAAACATAACAGATTCATATTGCTCCTGGTGAAGTCTAATGAAAGATATTCAATTTAAAGATTTTATTTAAGGAATTTGTTAGAGAACTTAAAGTGAGTAATTTTCTAAAAATAAGATAACATAAAAAGGTCGTAAGTGCTACAATTGACATTAAATTCTTGGAAACCAAGCAGGAATATGCTTAACTATTTGGCAAAACTTCAAAAAAATTACTAAAATATTAAGATAAATAATGTGATTTTTAAAATCATCTGGGAGCATGCATGAGAAAAGCTGCTGTCATGGAATGAGCAAGTGTAAATGGCAATAAATCCAGAAGAAAATGTCAAGCGCTTCTGAACAATGAAAGAACACAAAATGTTGCTTGTAAAATAAACCACCACAATGGAAGAAAACTACAGTGTTGTTTAAGATATTTTAAAATTTTCATTTCCCTTCCATAAACTTGTATTCTCAAACATTAATTACAGTACTGGAAAGGAAACTATTATTAAAAGAAACTACAAATTTACCAGTTCTTATATTTGGTAAATTCAAATCCAAAACTATTAGATTCATAAAATGTTATTAAATAAATTATACTTAAGTTATATTTACTATAGACATAATAGATAGCATTTTCCAGTAGCAAATTTTTTTGGAAGAGTTAATGCCATTATTAAAATGGCACAATATGATATTATTGCATTGCTTTTAGCCAAAATATTCTAATAATTTATTAATATTAAATAAAGAACTAAAATGTTTAAAAGTATCTAAATTAGTAGTAATGCCAATCACTTATTTGTAAAATTCTAAGCAAAATAGCTTTAAATTTAAAAATTCATGGAATCAGGATCAGGTTAACATTAAATACCTAACCATATTATATTATACCAAAATCATATAGCTAAAAGTTTATATCATCAGTTTAAACATAGGCAACGATATATAGATCTGACTCTTGCATTATCTGAATTTTGTCAATATTAAAATAAAGTTTCATACACCAACTCTATTAAACACAGTTTTTCATGCATGATATCCGTGAGGGAAAACTGATATACTTGTTTACAGATATACATACATGCATTCTCAGAGGTTAATATTTTGTATAACAACAAAATGTTTAGGTTAAATAAAAGACTGTAATTCTCCAAGAGACAACTATTAACTTGTTACTATAATATTAAGGAGTTAAAACGCTTAAAATTATATTAGAGATTTATAAACAGATGACGTTTAAGATTCATTCCTTCATTCTGAGTAAAGGAACATGTGTGTTCTTGTGACAGTTGATTAAGCAGTACCTTGCCTTTTTCTCTCAAGAGTATCAAATCATGAGCAATTCCAGGTATGGAATAGCTGAATCACTATATCGTACACCTGAAACTAAAATAACACTGGATGTCAACTAACAGGAATTTAAACAAAAACTTAAAAGTATCAAATCAAAATCAAAGCTTCCCCAGAAATAAACAGGTTTTACACTAGTTTACATAAAAGTTGCTTCAATTTATTTCTTACTCTTTTACCAGTTTAAGTATTTCAAATGAGTTTTGTTGAAGAAAATTTATTCTATTAATTAAAAATAAATATGGGGGCACCTGGGTGGCTCTCAGAGCCTGGAGCCTGCTTCAGATTGTGTCTCCCTGTCTCTCTGCCCCTCCCCTGCTCGTGCTCTGTGTGTGTCTCTCTCTCTCAAAAATAAACATTAAGAAACATTAAAAAAAAAATATGAGTTGGGAAAGAACACTGTAAGCTATACCAATTTCCCTTAATTATCAATCCTTTATTGTATCTTGCCCTTATCTTCAAAAGCAAACCCACATCCTGTTTTCTTCATACATCATTTTACCCTAGGAAATATACTATTTCATTATTTTTATGTTACTAATCTTTTACGTATGTCTAATAACTCCCCCCCCCCCTTTATCTTAACCAACTATCTACTTATTCTTCTTTCCAATGTCTCTACAAACTTTTAAACAGTACTCCTCAAGGGGTCAATAAAGAGTAAAAATGGACAATATTTATTGCCTTTAAGCTATGAAAACAATTTCAAGAGAAACTCTCATTTTATTCCTCATGCTGTTCTTAGGTATTACCTTTGAAAACTGGCTGGTTCATAGAATCTCTGCTTTGGGTTCCGGTCCACACAGACTATGTATGATGTGTTACCTGGAACTGTGCATTATAAGGTCTGAGTTTATATTTATTTAAAGGAAAACTGTCCAACTCTAAAAGTTCCTAAAATCAGGTGGTGCTCCTCAAGAAATTTCCTGAAACACTGACTACAGAGAGTATTTCATTGTTATATGTGCATTACTCAAAACTGATAATAATTGTACATTATCAACTTTACTTTCTTTATGTTGATTAGATGAGGTCAATTGCCAGGCACAATTATTCTTTACAATATAGTCATCAAATATGTAAAAAGAAAGTCTAAGTTGTTATCTAACAGATGAATGGGCTCAAAGATTAGATGCAAACTTTGTTACTAATCTATACAGGTATCAGTATGTATTGGTACTTTTAACATGGTTTACATTTTTAGAATAATGTATGATCATGAACATGCATCATCTTTCTATTAAAAGCATGATAAAGAATGAAATAATAATAAGAGAAAACAAGCACCGATTAAATTGTCATTTACTTTTCCATGACAATTACTGCAATGTTTTATCTGTAAAGAAAAACATTATGTTTGTTCCTTGGAACACTTTACAAAGTCTATACATTTCCCCTCTTACATTTACAAATTTCTACAAATTATGTTACTTGCTGTTTTAGCTTATTGAGGTATGTATACATGTGTACATAAAGTGAAAAGTCATCAATGTGTATCTTAAATTTTCAAAAACACATCCATGTAACCAACATCCAAATCCAGAAATAGAGCATTCAAAATGGTCCCACTGCACCCCACTGCAGCACTACCTGCTTTGCCCAAGACTAACCACTAACCTGACTGCCAATACCAGAGATTAGTTGTTTGATTCTGAGCTATATATAAATAGAATTATACAGCATTAACGGTGTTATGTCTGGTTTCTTTATCTCAATATCACATTTGTGAGACTCAGTCACGTTTTATTTGTAGTTAACTCATTCTTATTGCTGTATAGTATCCCACTGTGTGAGCTTAAGTTATTTTTACATTCTGCTGTTGATGAGTATTTGTGTACTTAGTTTCCAGTTCAGGGCTATTGCTAATAGTGTCATTGTGGAGAGTTTTGTGTATCTTTTGGTGAATACAGGTGTTATGTTTCTGTTGGTACGTTGTAGCAACAGAATCGCTAAGCTATGTGGTTAAGTGTACGTTCAGCTTTACGTGCTCTCAAATGTTTTCACAGTGTGTAGTACCAAGAGACACTACTTCTAGCAGTGTATGAGTTACAGTTAATCCATATGCTTGCCAACACGTCTTATGCCAGTCTTTTTCACTTTAGTCATTCTGGTAGATGTACAGTGATATCTTACTAATGGATTTGTCCTGTTTTAAGGAGTTTAGTGACCATTAGGATATTCTCTTTTGTGAAATTCCTATTCAGTTATTTGGCCCATTTTTTTTTTTTTACTAGGTTATTGCTTTTTCTTACTGATTTGAAAGCATTCTGTACATACTGGAAATATAAGTCCCCATCAGATACTTGTTTTGCAAATATATATCCTCATTTTTGGGCTTGTCTGTGTACTCTGTTGATGTCCACTGAAGAACAGAAACTCTTAATTTTAGTAATGTTCCAAATTTATCATTTTTCCATTATGGTTACAGCTTATGTCCTACTTTAGAAACATTTACTTACTTTAAGGTCATAAAGACATTGTGTTGTTTCCTAACACTTTTGTTTTTTCTTATCACTGACGTTTATATTAACAATCTATCTGCAATTGATTTTTGACAATGGTGTGAGGTGGGAGCCAAGATACATATTTTTCCCCCATTAGGCTACTCAACCTAGACTATATTTTCACAACTATACTACAGGGTTGCCTTTGTCATAAATGAACTATATAGTTTTTGTACCTGGTCTCTTTATTGAACAGATTTTTCTATTTTATTGGGCTACATCTACCCTTGCAGCAATACTACACTGTCTCAATGGGTCTGGGTATCTGGCCATGTAGTCATTTAGCTGTGTTTGTCTTTATTATGTTTTGAAAAAGTGAAGCCCACATCATTTTCCTGGTCTGAGTCCTTGCATATTTAGAATAAAATCCAAACTCCTTTCGAGGGCTTACAATGCCATTCATGTTCTGACCACTGACTACTTCTCTGATTTAACCTCCCCTCTTGTCCACTGCCCCACTTCCTCCACCCTTTGTTCTCTATGTTGCAGCTACATTGGCCTTCTTGCAACACTCTAGCTCTTTTTGCTAGAATGCTCTTTTCCCAAACATTACCATCATTGTATGTTTTATTTCTTGATAAACACCACTCCTGAGACAGATCTTTGCTATCCAGTTTACCTACAAGGCTTCCTTCTTCTCAAATAATATTAGTAATTTGGGTGTTTATTGGTTTTCTTGGTCAGTAGATATAAGCTTCATAGGAACAGGGATTTTTACAGGTCCTGTTTTATTGTTTTATTTCAAGTACCTAGGTATATAAGTGCTCATTAAATATTTGTTTAATATGAAGCTGTATACTATGGTTAAAAGAAAATAAAATTATAAAAGTCAAGTAGACTAAAATGGAATATGTACCCAGATTGCTAATTAAGAATTTAACAGTTGTATTTTTGTTATAAATATCAAATTTACTACTTGTCACTTTCAAAACTGAAATGCTACTTTCACTATTAATAACACAGGTCTGAAAATTTATTTATTGTTTAATGGCATAATTGTATGTAAATCACAACTCCATTTCAACAGAGACATCCTTTGAACTCAAAGTAGTTCAGTTTCCTCTTCCTCAATTTCAGAATAAATATGTATTTTTTATTAATTCTCAGGAAATACTTGTTGAAACAAGTATGCAAAATCTGGGCTGAACACAGATTGGAAAACACCAACTATTGTAGTTAAATACCACTTATAAAAGAGACTATCTAGTTAATTACACTCCCAAGTTTTAATCTCTATCAAAAACATGGCATAAATCCAATACAGTAATTTACATCAAATAGCTTATTTCAAAGGTATAATAAATCATAATGTTATTTTGTAATGTTCTTTTTAAAAAAATTTTTAATGTTTATTTTTGAGAGAGCATGAGCGGGGGAGGGGCAGAAAGAGGGACAGAAGATCTGAAGTGGACTCCACATTGAAAGCAGAGAGCCCAATGTGGGGCTTGAACTCACAAACTGCGAGACCATGACCTGAGCCAAAGTCAGACACCTAACTGAGTGAGCCACCCAGGCACCCCTATAATCAAATATTCTTAAACACACTTATTCCAAATTGAAGAAAAATTTTATATAAAGATGCTATATCTCTGATAAAAATTTTCATTTAGTGGATCACTTTAGTTGTAATGAATAGAAAAAGAATTTTTTAAAACTCTATACTACTTATTTAACTAAATTTGGGCATTCACAAAATCTTAATAGTAGTATCATCAATAAAATTATAATTTTTCCAAATAACAATTAACGTAATTGATAACAAATATTAAGAATCATTCATAATACTTTGCAAAACAAGATAATTAGTATTTCTTTAAACATTTTTATCATTAAAAATTAAGTGAGTTTTCTTTGCAATTTCAAATTCTAACTGCAAAATATAGTCTAAAAGTTCTAAAACATAGACACCTAATATCCAAATCCACAAGTATTAACTGAAAATAAAATTTAAAAATAAGTGAGTCAGGTAAAAATCATAACTCTCCACAATTTTCAATAAACAAAAATTAGACAAGAAATACAATGTATATTCTACAGAAAAAAATACACTATGAAACTGCATTGTTATCTTTGATGGAAAGACTAAATTCATTCCCAATTGCATCAAACCTAGAAATTTAAAAATAAATCCTACTGTAGTTGATCTTGGAAACTGAAAAGTGATTTTAATGCTCATTAGAAAATTAGGCATAATTTCATATGTTTGAAAAAGGACATAGATGGGAATGTGTATTACCCTATCAAGTCTATATCTATAATAATTAGAATATTTTGGTATTTATCTGCCACCATCACCATAAAAAAAATGGGTCAGGAGAAAAAAAATATTCTGGAAAATAAAATATGTATATGATATCATAAACAAATGGGAACCCAGATTATTCCTGTAAAAATGAAATTGAAAAGCTGGTTTAGGAAGAAAAAAAGATGGATTTGCAATTTATACCACAGAACATCTTACATCATAGGCATATTAAAGAGTTAAAAGTTTACCTTTTTAGAAAGTGATCTGGCAATACAATTTAGGAGATTTATTTTCATATTATTTGGCTCTCTAATCCTTCTTATAGGAATCTCTACAAAGAAATATTCAGAAATACAAATATTTATGGGTGAAGGAGTTCATAAACAAGGTAACAAAAACGCTCTGAACAACTTTAATTTTCAACAATAGATCAATAGTTGAAATATGTTAGATAGGATATTATGCAGCTAGTGATACATGAATAAAAAATAGTAATTTCCTGTGAGAATCACAATTAAGTATAGAGCGAAGGATAAAAAGATAAAGTTTGCGACAGGAGAAAGCAGTTAAAACTTTACCAGTATTTGTGTTGGAATTATGGGAGATTTTTGGTTTCCTGAAGTATGAAGCAATCATTCCACAATTTGTGAACCTTCTGAAGGATAAGAACAGACAGCATAAGCTAAGGCACATATGAGTATGTAGAGAGCAAGTGAGGATAAACAGTGAGATCATAAATGTAGTAGCAAATTGATGTGCATTAGAGAAAAAAAATAGGACAGATTAAGGATAGGTAAAATAGGGCTAATTTATAAGAGGTTCTGAAATAGAAACAAAAGATTTTGGATTTGATCTATGAGTTTTTAGATGACTGATGCCTTTCAAGTTTGTTTTAGAAAAATTAGTCTGTTAAACATATATGCAAAAAATTAGGGAAACCAAAGTCAAATAACTAAAGGAGGATAAGGAATGGTAACAAACTCCTAAAATGAAAAACTAAGATAAAATACATCTTCCTGATAGGTACTTTGGATTGCTTTTCTAGTGATGGTAACAGATTTGCAGGACTCAGTTTCTCTCCTCTTGGATCTCAATAATGGAGACTGGTAAAACCACAACCAGTCTTAGAAAATCATCCTATGATGAAGAAAAACAAAAGCTATATGACCTTGAGAGGAAAAAATAATTATCTGAAAAATAACACAGGAAAACATATTTTCTAAAACAGGTAACAGAAGGGGAAATGTGTTTCTTAATACATTCCCATCAGCATGATCTTAGAAAGAAAAAAATTATGGTAAACTGCATGAATTAATGAATGGGTGAAATTTCTCTTGATATACATATCAATACATTCTCATTATTTGCTGTAGTTATCCATACAGTCACCACAAATAGGAAGATAGTGAACAATGAACTAGAATTCTTCAGGCAAATACAGGGCTTAGGTTTCTGTGAGCTTCCGGTCACACATTTTTATCAACCTTCAATATATATAACCTTGTTTTAACACCGTTTCTACTTAGGAAACCTTATTTAGTATGTATTGTTGATTCATAAACATTGAACTCAGGGCCAACACCCTCGTAAGTCATGCCTGAATAAAGATCATCCATCACATGTATTTTCTCTGCAGAGTACATCACAGCCTTCTTGCACTGAGAAACACTAGACCATTTAGACAGCACTCAGAGCTACGCTTGAGGCCATTTTAAACAGTGTAATCACCAGTAAAAAGCACAAAAATGTGAAAAACGTGGCATTAAACTGTAAAAAGTATACTTGTTTAGAGTATGAGAGTTGAAATAAGAAGGCAAAGCATTGCCTTGTTTGACCTAAGCTGTGAATGTGTGCGCCAGGTGACCCAAATTTTTCAGCATTGCATGCAAGTCTGAAAAAGATACTGAAAGTCCTGTGCGTATTAATGTTGGGTTTACAAATAAATTTAGCAAGTGGACAAATCTGTAAATATGGAATCCAGGAATAATGAGCACTGGCTGTATTTAATGGAATGAGAGTTGTATGACTTGAACTTAATTCCTATTCTTAAAATAGATACATAACCAGGAATAGGAAACAAATTTTCTCATCTAAAAAACTGGAAGCCCCTCCAAATTTATCTTTAGACTCTTCCACCTCAAACACTGAATAACTCTGACGTGCAGCTTACACTCCCCTCTAATGAAATTTTCAAACAAGCTCAGAAAACATTAAGGATAGAGCTCTCTGGTACAGAACCCTAAAATCTAACATTAGATTTGGTAAATATTACGCATATCAAAAAATAAACAAATTGAAGAAAGTGTGAACCAGAAGTAGTTCTGAGAAAAGTAGTCAAAAATACTAATTTTCCAGAGAATAGGACTTGAGATTCAATGTCCATCTGAGATAGTTCAGCATTTCAGGTCACAAGCTGAAAAATTTGTAGAAAAAGTCATAGGCCTTCCTATGGGTACATTTCCTAAGGGTAGAATTTCAGTTCAAAACCGCCAAGATTGTATATTGCTTGTCTTACGATCAGCTTACTGGACTTATCATTCTAACATATAAACCCTAAGTTATCTATAAACTCAATGTTACAGTTTTACATATACTATATTTACTATATTTACATACGCATATACTAACATACATATACATAGTAATGTTAGCAAAATTAATATCAATATAAAAGAAAAAAATTATGTAAGGATTTAATAATTTATTTAACCAATTGTTTTTATGGAACATAAAGAAATGAAACAGACTCATGGTCTACATTTCAAAAACTGTTCTCCTTGGCTTGGAATGTACATTTGGTTTTGTTGGCTGGCATTAAGTGATATGAGAATATAATTAGGTTGTTGCTTTTTCCTGTGTATCAGATTTGTCCTTTGTTTTTAAGTAGTCAGTATTTGCATAAATATTCCATTCCTTATAAATCATGACTTTCTATTTATTTGGGTTTTTTTTTTGAGAGAGGGAGCACATGTGTGTGCAAGTGGGGGAGGGGCGGAGAGAAAGAGAGAGAGAGAGAGAATCTTAATCAGGCTTCCATGCTCAGCACAGGGCTAGGTCCCACAACCCTAAGATCATGACCTGAGCCGAAGTAAAGAGTCTGATGCTTAACTGACTGAGCCACCCAAGTACCCCATAACTTTTCTTTTTAATTTACTCTTTATCTTTCTCTTAAAAGGTAAATAATCAAAGATATAGTATGGAAATATTTATTTAAACACCTAGTAAGCAAAAGTAGGCATGTTAGAGCAGGGACTGGCAAACTTCTTCTACAATGGGTTAGAAAAAGTAAATATTTCAGGCTTTGTAGGCCAAAAAGTAAAATCAAGGATATTAGGTAGGTGCTATATAACGAGAGAAAACATGTCCACAATTCTGTATTCAATTTATAACAGTATTGCTATTACTAACAACAGCAACAGCAGTGGAGAACAACAGACAGATCTAATAAAATTATTTTTGGGGAGGGAGGGGAATAACCTTTTTCTTAATCAGGGTTGAAAGTCAGTATTCCTATCAAACCACATGCATATGTTCATCTGCCATTGTCAATCCAGAATGAGATTTTACATGTTTCATTTTTGAAAATGAAATGTCTTTTGATTCGGATAGGTACTGCCAAATACTGATATCAATCCAAGAGCATATAATATTTGGGGGGCATATCCATTACTTAGGAGGCATTTATAGAATTCTAATAGATTTTTCTCTTAAAATTTGCTTTTAGCATGTCATTACATTACAGATTAATCATTGCCAATTCAAGATTAGGTGGAATCTCAATTGCACAGCTAAACAGATTTTGAAATATGGAAATCTCCTCTGCATTGCACTGAGGTCTGAAAAACGCTGCAGGAACTCTGGTTTGAACTCTGAAAACACAACTGCTGCAAATTTGTGTGAGAATGGAATTATCACTTCTTATTTTAATTCATGATAGCACAGAAGAAACACACCTGTGATCCAAAAGTTTAGTTATTGTAGGAATGACTTTATTGCAATTTATGTTTTGCACATTGTGTTGTTCTGCCATATAATCTTGGATTGAATTCCTTATAAACATTATCAACTCCGTATCAAGAGCTAATTCTCAAAGCTACTTAATAACGTCAGTAACAGTGGTTGAGGGTCAGAGTCATTTTTCTCATTCAGAAAAACTTCCACATTCGTCTGAGCTCAATAAACCTCAACACACTTTATCACTGCTAAGTTATCAAACTGCTTAAGTAGTAGTAAAAATTAAGTAGTAGTAAAAATTCATCTTTTATTTCTGACAAAAATTCATAGACAATGATGAAGTCTTATGGAAGTGAAGGAAACTGACCACTGAAACTACTGGTTTTATACACACAATAGATTCCAATATATTCTACAAGGTGTTTGCTGATTTAATAATATAGTGAATAAACACAGGTTTTCAACACATCTCCATATACTTGTATACATATTTTTGTATGTATACTTTGTATACTTGTATACATATTTTTACCACCATCAGTAATAACACATCTTACCACATTCTACTTAATGTTGCCATGAACTGATGTTTTCTCAACTTCTTTGAAAACAGTCTCACAGACTATTAACAGAAGTTTATACATCAATCCCAGTAATTCCTTGAATAAAAATTGCCATTAACTCCTTGAATAAAGTTTATTTTCTCTGGACAGGTTTTAACTTACTTACCATGGGAAATGCATCCTTTGCCTGGCTAAAAATTAGCTACTCATAAACTTACTTTGGTTGCAACCTCATTTCATTTTTAATTTTTGTGAATAAGATTCCATTTAAATTCTGTTGCTTTTTTGTATATTGGGAATGTTGTGATGAGTATATAATCCATTAATGTTAACAGTTATTCTTTTAGCACAGCCACTATGTTATTGCATAAATAACACAATACTGTGTGACCTAATTTGTAACAAAATAATCCAAACCCATGGTGCCTTAATAGTCAAACACTTGAAGTTCACATTTCTCTTTTCTTCTTGCTTTGACATTATGGATATGCTTTGGTAAAAACAAGTAAGTGCTGGGGTATAGCAAACAATGCTGAGTTATTACAGTGTAACTCTGATTTGCAGTGCACAGAGAAGCAGTGAGCAGTGATGAGAGCTCCACATGTGATTTCTGCTGCAACTACTCAACTGCCAGTGTAGTGCAAAAATAGCCACAGACAGTGCAGTGTGGTTATGTTCTAATAAATTTGTATTTAAAACACTGAAATTTGAATTTCATATAATTTTCAAGTTTCTGAAATATCATTCTTTAAAAAAAATTTTAACCACTTAAAATTTTAAAACCATTCTTAGCTTGGAGGCTGGGGAAAATAAGGGAGTGGGCCAGATTTGACTCACAGATTAAAATCTAGCAAACCCTGGTACAAATAAAACATGTCTCCAAAAAAGGCTCTCTAAAACCTACTGATCACAGTTTAATTAGTCTGAACATGGTGTAAAAGCAGTCTGGATCTGGTGCCTACAGGATCAAATACCTTTAGAGAATAAGACAAGACTGTTTCTTGACTGGGGACTGTTAAGTCACATTGCAGAAAGACCTTCACCTGTATTCATTGGTGTTGTTAAAGCGGTTTAGAGTTCAAATGGACTAAGATAAATCCATCATAAACATGACTCAAAGAACATGTGCCACTACAATTTCACTCAAACTTAATATTAATAATATTAATCATTAAAATGTCACTAAAATGACATCACATATTTTACATCTGTCAAATCACAGAAAGATGCAGAGGGCCTTCTTTGGTCAATTTACTAAAGCAGCCAACATGACCTAGTAGTCATAGGTCATCTTCTGGAATAATAATAAAGAATATCTCAGAGTATTCAATAAGTTCTTCAGGGTGTATTTAGAATACCTTTCCCCATGCAAAATATGAAGGAATCAATGAAGTGAGATGTCTTTTTAAATGTGGTTTTACATATAAATGGGGAAGCCAAGAAGACATCCAATGGCATAACTCAAGTAATCATTGAATAAAAAGTGAAAATTTGAAATGAGAGGAAGTACCAAAAAAAACATAAAACAGAGAAATGTATCAATATTTACAGTGTAGAAGGTGTTATACAACCTTAGTAGTACATTAGTAATTATTTTGTTATCAGAAATATTACTGTACTTACAAAATGCAATAAGCTGCAATTATTGCCATTTGTACTTCAAAGTATAATGCAGAAATAAAACAACAAAAAAATCATTTCACATAATTTTTGGAAAGATAAAATATTTACAAGAGTTAACACATACTTGATTTCAAAGAAATACATTCATGAGTAGTTTAATTTTGTTAAAAATTTCAACTCTTTTACCAAAATACATCTGTCTAGGGCTATGTAATGAGAAAAACATCTGTCTGTTTTACATTAGCAATTATTGTACTTTTATTATCAGCCAACTTATTTTGTATTGGATGTCTCAGCTGCTAACATTAAAACAGATGTAGCCAATTCCTACAAGAGCTTTTTCCTGTAGTCGACAAATAACTTTGCTAACTTCTCCTCCATTTCTCATATAAAAAGGAAATTTCTTAGAACTTAAATGCCCTACTACTATATTTATAATGAAGAAAAAAAGCAAATGAGATTTAGGAAAGGACCTGTGACAATCTTTGTAAAAGCACTTCTGTCTTATCACACATTTACTAAATGACTATGACACACTTCATATTACAGTTACATACTTGAAAGTTATTTGTGAAATAATTAGAAAATGAAATCACATTTCCCATCATAGTATCATTTCTGCTTATTATTATAAGGCCTCATTTTCTCCTTCCTTCTCTTACTACCTTAATGATTTGCATACATCAGTAAATGCATATCTCATTAACAATCACCTGGGATCCAAGTATGATAGCTAATTCATATAACTGTGCATTTCATAAACAATGACAGAATCATTAATGGGAATATATATGTAAAACAATCAGGAGGTTTTTTTGTTAAAAAAACACAGGTCCATGGGCTTCCATATTTTTTATTACTGGATTCACATGCAGTAACCAACTTCTAGTATTCAAGTGGTCTAAAGCTCTCTCTCAAATTCATTACAGCATATCCCCCTTACAGCCTCCTCTCTTAAATCTTCCCTCTTTGTTTCTGCAGTATTTTTGTCTGCAGTCTTTTTCTGCTTTGTATTCCATAAAGAAGACTGTGAATTTATTTGTTTTGGGGAGACTCAAGATTCATTTGAATATGATAGTATTATGGACAATACACATTCCTTAACTTGCGATTCTAAAATCCAAAGTGTTATTAAAGAAGTTTAAATTATAAGACAACATTCTTTCCACTTGGTAGTTTAAGTGTACATTATAATACACACCGGAGATTATTCTTTCTTTTTCTATTGTTTGTTTTTTAAGTTAAAGTTCAGTTAAAAAAAAACACATGCTGACTGATTTGTGATGTACTCAATGGAAATCCTCTCAATATGCTAATAAATGAGAGAGTAAACTGACAGTATGGAGAAATCAACCCTAATATTGCTCAATAAGCATTTCAAGTTTGTGAAGTGTTCAACATGAGAATAGATTTTTAACTCTGCAAACTAGGTGGGGTTTATTGATGACTAACGTGGTTCTGTTTTTCATCAATTACTAAATACCAAAAGTATAACAAATTTGGATCGGCTGCCTTTGTATGCAGTCATTCTTCTTACAGTTTCTAAGCTGGTGTTGCTTAGAAACCTATATAAACATTCATGTCTTTTCAAAGGAGGAAATAAAAAATTCTTGGCATAATTTTTAAGCCGAGATAACTATAAAACCAAGAACACATATTTATTTCAAAGTTCTAGTACTATTTACAAAATTCTAAATGAAAAAATATTTTCCTTATTTAAAAATTTGTTATTTTTCCCAGTCAACACTTACTGAGCATTTACTGCGGACACCATACTAAGTACTTTAGTCATAGAATTCCTTTAACCCTTGTGATAACTCTACAAAGTTAATCTGTATCTGTCCTTCTCTTACTGACAAGGGAAAAAAGAAATTGGTGCATTTTTAATATTAGAAAAAAATACATGCTTAGTTTATTAGCAAATGAACTACATATAGTTACTCATATTCCTCTGTAATTAGTTACACTGTATCTACAACCTGAACCTAACACTAATATTGGATGGTGATATTGTATGTTTAAGGTTTGCCCTAAATTCAGAATCTAGAGGCACAGAACTAAAAGCAATTTGTCTTTATTTTTCAACAATACCTGCTATCTTCAAAAGACCTAAAATAATTTACAGGAAAATCTACTTTTAAGACAGTGCCCTTGCAAATGCATAACATAGATTTTATATTACCGAAGAATATTGGACAATTAACATATGATTTCACTCCTATATGGAATTAAAAAACAAAACAAAACAAAAAAACAAATGAGCAAAGGGAAAAATAAGAAAGAAAGAGAGACAGAGACAGACAAAACAAGAACCTTTTTTAAAAATCATTTGAGAGAGAGTGAGCAGGGAGGGAACTGAGAGAGAAAATCTTAAGCAGACTCCATGCTCAGCACGGAGCCCAATATGGGGCTCTATCCCATGACCTGAGCCAAAATCAAGAGTGGCACATTCAATTGACTGAACCACCCAGGCGCCCCAAGAGACCCTTAACTGTAGAGAACAAACTGATGGTTACCAGAGGAGAGGTTGGTGGGGAGACTGGTTAAACAGGTGATGGGGATTAGGGAGTGTACTTGGGATGAGCACCCAGTGATTTATGGACTTGTTGTGTCACTATATGTACACCTGAAACTAATATAACATTGTATGTTAACCATAATGGAATTAAAATAAAATAAATTTTTTATTTTCCTTAAAAATAAAAAAAGAAAAAGAAATCTGCAAACATATCAGCTACATTAAAAAGTGGCTAGTCATACCCAGAATGTGGCTATCCCAGATGCAGAGTCTGTACTAGAACCTGGGACATCTTGGGAGGGCTTCATTTATTTGAAGTTCCTGGTTCACAGAGTAATCAGGTATGTTAAAATCTGATAGAGGGCATGGACTGTTAACAGCTGTGCCGTCCTAAAGAAAACTGTTTAAAACTCTGCATAGAAAAGGGGAATTCTAGTCACTGGGTTAAGTCATGAGGTATGATGCTTACCCTGGAAAATAGCCCCCAATGTTTGTCACATTTTCAATGACTCTGGGGCCTGGCAGTGTGACAATTAGATAATCAAATCCCAGTCTGTGTGGAGTTCAATACTATGGCTGCAGACTGCACAACACCCATACTTCATGATCTATCTGTATGCCCATGGGAAAGAACCCTTTGAGGATGAACATTAATAAAATCAACAAGCTGATCAGACATCCATTGTCTAGGTAGGAACCACAGCCACCTCGATACAGCATTGTCCAGAACATGGTTATTCATCTACAATTCAGAACAGGGCCAAAGAAACAAAGCCTAGTGATTCTAGCACACAAGGTCAAGGAAGCCTGAAAATCTGTCCAGAAAGACAGGTTCACAGTCAAGCAAAAAGGGAATTCTAATGCATACAGACAGGTGTACCATATCAGTCTAATCCTGCTAGATAAACTGTCTACATCCCTTCTCTCTTCAGGATACTGCTGAGCACTGACTGTATTAGGTACCATTGTGATAAGCCACCTAGGGTTGAGTCTGGATCTTATAGTGTGGGTAAGATATAGGGAAAATCAGAAAAAGGGCAGTGATTACTAAAGGGATTGATCATGCTGCAGACAATGAATCACAAGGCTGCTGAAAGAAAGCAACAACCCTGTACAAAAGTGAACAACTGAGACATAAGTGGGCTAGAGGTAGAGAGACGAAATAATTTCTCTCAGCTCTTATCCACACAGCATCCAGCCCAGAATGCAGCCATCACTTTCAACTTGACCACTGAAGAATCTAAACCTATGAACTTTTAGAAACTTCCTAGAAGCTACTGACTTTAGGAGTGAATAGGCAGTAGAATAAGATTAATTTTCTGGACGCTATTATGATTCCATTTAGTCTAATCTTACTGTGTAACTTGTGGTCTCCCTCTGCTACTTAAGAGAAGAGAAACTCTTTTGCATGTTTCTCAGATTATAGCTCATTATTCTAACTCTCTAGGTGATTGGTGATGAAAAACTGCATTGCCCTGGACTCCCTGCTGGCCAAAGTGGGGTATGTGTGACTGCCAACATCTCTTGCTACACTTGGATTAATGACATATTTAACTGGCTTGCCTATGGATAAGAAGCCTGGCTGAGGTCTATCCTCCAAAAAGTGCTGATTACCCAAGTGGGAGTTATATTTTATCTAAGCCCCTATAAGGACAATGAAGTGAAGTGTCTGATGAAGTGGTTAATGCTCTTGAGATTTGTTATCTGAATAGGTAAAGACTGGGGGCAGGAGTTGTATGGGAATGGCTCCATCATAATGGCCTGGAATCTATGAATGTATACTTACAGGCCACACAGGCAATGTCTTTAAATGCAGCTAATGTGCATCTTGCCAGAATGCTTTGTGATCTTTTTGGAACATGAGAAAATGGGAGGCTTGTGAGGAGCTGCTATGAGGCCACCCCCAACTCACCTCCCTATCTCTCAAGGAGGCTATCAGGAGACAGTTTCTCATAGCCTCACAGCTTCTGATGAGCTAGCTATAAGGTTTCCTACCTCACCCTGCCCGACTCTCAACCCCTTAGGGTATAGCTACAGACTAAAAAGTATTTAGCTGCAGTCTAGAACTGGCTCCTCAGTAATGGGATATTCCATTACTCATACTGCAGTCATCCAAAATCTTTTGTTTTCATGTTGTCCTTTCATTGTGTGAGACAAGGACCTGGGAATGTAGTATCTTTGGCTTCTCCTCCCTTTGTTGTCTATGTTAGTAATAAACTGAATCTAAAAGCAGCTGTTTTATGTTTACAGCCAATTTTGTAGTCTGGTGTTGGCCTTGCCCTTATCTGCCTACTGCATGCTTGAAAGAAAGATAAACTATGGTATATTCATTCTGTTAAATACTATGAAACAATATAAATGAGTGAAGGTATCAACATGGAAAGATTTACCTGTCATGCTGTTAAGAGAAAAAGAAGCAAGTATAACATGTTTATCTCAAGCTTATATAAAAAAAAAAAAACCTACAAATGGGTATACCTATGTATATATAGAAATGTGTTAGTAAAAATACATTTAAAATAATCAGAACAGATATACATCAAATATTTAACAGTTACCTCTGGGAGAAGACCAAAGGAGTAGGTAATAAGGCACTTGCACTATTTATTCTACATCAATATTATTTGAACTTTTCAAAGTATTCATGAATTACCCATGCAATCAAAAGAGATGATTAAAATGATTCCGAGTATATATTTATTGGTACCCATTAATAATTAAACTTTCTGTTGAGGGGGGGAAGTGGATAAACATAAAACAAAAAAAATATGAGCACTATGTGTAAGTAAATAAATATTAGAATCCAGACCTACCTCATCTAAATATCACTTCTCTCAACTTCAAGTCTGAATATCATAACAATAGCAACATTAGTAATAACAAAACCCAAAAACCTTTACTGAATATTTTATACCTGATAAGAACCAAGATTAGGCATTTATATGTACAAATTCTCCAAGACAGAAGCATCTGCCTTTGCTGGAAGGATACAGAAGCTAGAAGAGTATTTCTTACACAAACCAATCCCACATCTATCTTTAACTTCAAAAGAAAATCTTTCTACTTCTTTTTCTATATTCAAATGTGTGGAGATAACCCTTTAAGACTTCTCTTAATTAAATATACTTATTAATCAAATTTATTTCATACCATAGTCAACTATTAACTCAAAATCGATCATTTTAAGTTAAACGGCAAGACTTCAAGGAGAAAACACAGGAAAAAACTTGCTGTTTGCAAAAGATTCTTAAGATACAAAAAGAAATATAAAAGACATTTATAAACTGAGCTTCATGAAAATTAAGTTTCTACTCCTTGAAGGGCACAAATAAGTAAATGAAAAGGCAAGCTATAATGTGGAAAAGAATATTCACAACACATATATTTGACAAAGAACTTGTATCCAGAATATGTAAAGAACTCCTGTAACTTAATAAGAAGAAAGTAATCCAATCCAATAAATATTGGCAAAAGAATTGAAGAGATAGCTGACAAAAGAAAATATAGCAATGGTCAAGGAGCACAAGAAAACCTATTAGGGAAGTGCAAATTAAAACCACAATGTGATACAGATAGATACAATTTATAATTGCGAACATTTTAAAAGACTAACACTACCAAGTACTGGTGAGAGTATGAACCAATTGAAATGCTCATATATTGACTGGTGGCAGGAATGTAAAATAGCACAAACTCTTTAGAATACTGGCAATTTCTTATGAAGTTTAATATTCCATACGATCTAGTTATTCTATTCCTAAGTATTTACTCAAGATAAATGAAAACATTAGTGTGCACAAAGATGTGAACTCAAATGTCCATAGCCATTTTATTCCTAATAGTCAAAAAATGAAAGCAACTTAAATGTCTGTCAATAGGTGAATGGGAAAAAAAAGCTACATATTCAAACAGTGACTACTCCTCAACAAGAAACAGGAATAAATTATTTACACGTGCAACAAGAGGGATGAACTTCAAAAACATTATGCAAAACAAAAGCAGGCATAAGGCTACATAATACAAGATTCCATTTACATTAAAACTCTAGAAACGTCAAATAAATCTATAGTGAGAGAAAACAGGTAAGTGATTGTCGCTGGCAGGAAGGGACGTAGGTGTGAGATGGGCTTAGGCGACTTGGGAAGAGGAGGATGGTCTGGCAAAGGGCACAATGAAATTTTTGGCATGGTGGAAATATACCATTTCCACCATGACTGGGGTGGTAGTTACATGGACCTATGTTATATATATAAGGCACATACGCAGAGACTTTGAAATCATCCTCATACAACATGTTTTTAAGGCTTTCATACCCTTTGAGGTAGCAGGTATTTCTTTTTGATATCCATATATCATGTATCTACATACATTTGCTGAGAAATTACTTCAAACAGATTTTAATATTATGTTCAAACTCACTCATTATAGAATTATTTCAATTTTATAGATAAATACTTACAAAAAATATTACTAAATAAAACATGATTTTTTTTTTTAGATCACCTTTCATGCCATACGGTTCAGAAATCTTATTAGGATGTCTATTTCTTTTATGCTGGCTATTATATACAAACTACTGTTTAAGTAGATAACCTTGGTTTCTAACAAAATATGTATGATTCAGATATTGATTTTCCTACTCCAACTTTTCACACTTTAGATAGCCTATCAACAATATAAGAAGCCTTTCAAATGAAATCAGAACCACAGTTTCTGAAATAAAGATGCGGCAAATATTTTGTTCAACCCCAAATACATTTGAACAAAGCTGGATGCTGTCTTAACTCTCATCTACTGTATGCAATCAGTAAAAAGTCTTGGGTGATTCTATTCTATTAGCATGTTCTAATTTATATTCTTTCCTTCCTTTCCATCTCTACTTACATTCCTATTTCAGGAGGCACTTATGGTTATTTTGTGGTAATGCAATGGCTAACCTGTTTGCAACCCACTGGTTGCATCCCACTGGCTTCAGTAGAGTCCTCCATGTTGCCAGTGGAATAATCTTTTAAAAATATCAACCTGTTGGGGCGCCTGGGTGGCTCAGTCAGTTAAGCGTCCGACTTCAGCCCAGGTTGTGATCTCACGGTCCGTGAGTTCGAGCCCCGCATCGGGCTCTGTGCTGACAGTTCAGATCCTGGAGCCTGTTTCAGATTCTGTGTCTCCCTCTCTCTGACCCTCCCTCGTTCATGCTCTGTCTCTCTCTGTCTCAAAAATAAATAAACGTTAAAAAAAATTAAAAATATCAATCTGTTGATGAAAATCCCAGAATTAACATTATGAACAGACTATCAATATCTATAGGAAAAAGGAAAAAAAAAAATAGAAAAAAAATATATATATAAGAAAAAATATATATAGCTTCTAATTCCTATCCACAATTCCTTCCTGGCCAGACCTAAATTCCAGTTGTAATGGTCTATTTGCAATTCTCTCAATCCTTCCTGTATTCAACTATTTGTGGCCTTGGTTCCTGCAAACTCCATTCATAATGAAATCCTTATCAGAAGATCTGTTTAAGTGTTAATTTTTTCTTTTCTATTTCCTATGTCATTTTCCCAACAAAATTAAATTTCTTCTCACTACTATATGCTTTCTGAGATTAAGAATCCGACATTCTTGGGGTGCCTGGGTGACTCAGTTGGTTAAGCGTCCAACTTTGGCTCAGGTCATGATCTCACAGTTCATGAGTTCTAGTCCCGTGTCGGGCTCTGTGCTTACAGCTCAGAGCCTGGAGCCTGCTTCAGAGTCTGTGTCTCCCTCTCTCTCTGCCCCTCCCCCATTCATGTTCTGTCTCTCTCTCTCTAATAAACATTATTTTTTTTAAAAAAAGAATACCTTATTCTTTATTTTTGCATCTACAGAACCTGGCACGATGCTTAACATATAGTAAGAATGACAAATGTTCCTTTAAAATCTTGGTAGAATGGACTACTCACTAGGAACAATGTAAATTTTCAAAATTTACTCAAACTAAAATTAAATAACCAAAGAAATGAAAAAGTCTGTCAAAAACTTATATTCAAATAAGCTCTGAGCTCAAATTGTTTTATGTGATCTTTCAAACTAAATGATTTTCAATGTTTTTTATTTATTTTGGGACAGAGAGAGACAGAGCATGAACGGGGGAGGGGCAGAGAGAGAGGGAGACACAGAATCGGAAACAGGCTCCAGGCTCCGAGCCATCAGCCCAGAGCCCGACGCGGGGCTCGAACTCATGGACCGCGAGATCGTGACCTGGCTGAAGTCAGACGCTTAACCGACTGCACCACCCAGGCGCTCCTCAAACTAAATGATTTTCAAATTTGAAACTTCAAACAATTTAATGCTATAAAAATTATTCCAGTCTATAGAGAAAAATATACCTGTAAATTCATTTTATTAATTAGCATAACCCTGATATTCCAAATGGAAAAGCAAGTCATACATTAAGCCAACCACACATAAATGAATCACGTTTATTAATATGAACATTTAAAAAAAAATCTTTATAAAGTACTGGTAAATTAATCCAGCACTGTACTGAAAAACTGATATACTATAGTCAAATACAGTTTAATCCAGAAATGCAAGTGTGGGTTAATATTTGGTTGTATATAACTATAACACAAACATGTCAAAAAAGCAGGGAACAGGAAGATAATGAACAATGAACAAATTACCTTTCTATAATTAAAAAAATACCTATCCTAAACTAACAGTAAATATAATAATTAAGAAGGAAATATCTTGGACATTTGCATTAAAAATTGAAAGCAGCAATAAGACAGAAATAGAATCAAAGGCATAAATTTACTACTGTGAGCTAGAGAAAAAGTTACCATCACTTACGATTTCATGACTGTTTAGAAAATGAAGTAAATGCAATCATACTTAATGTAAAAGTTCAATAAAATAGAAATTTAAAATAGTATCAAAATTTAAAAATTTTCCCATATGTGACAGGCTAAATAATGGCCTCTCAAATATCCATATCTTAATTCCTAGGACCTGTGAATGTTCTCTTATACAGAAAAGGGAACTTGCAGATGTAATTCAATTAAAGATCTTCAGATGGTGACATTATTCTAGATTGTCCAAATGGGCCCTGAATGTAATCAAAAGGGTTCTTATAAGAGGGAGACAAGAAGGTCAAAGGAGGAAGTACATGTGATGACAGAAGCAAGACTTTGTAGTGATTCAAGGAACGGTCATAAGTCAAGGAAAGCAGGCAGCCTCCAGAAACCACAACAGGGAAGGAAAGTGATTCTCCCTTATGGCCTCCAAAGGAAACAGCCCTATCAACACTTTACTTTAGTCCAATAATTTTGGGCTTTTGGCAACCATAACTGAAGAGAACAAATCTTGTGCTGTTTTAAGACACAAAATTTGTGGTAACTGTCCAGTGACCACAGAAAACTAACACACTAAAGACCTACAAAAACCAGTTCAATACATAAATTAAAAAAAAAAAAAAATTAAAGGAGGAAATAGGAATGACTTTAAATTAAATAAACAACTAAGAATGATCTTAAATGAAATGTGTTGGACATCTGTATAGAAAAAGCTCCCCTGAGACAGAAAAGAAAAAGTAATCTCAGCTCATATCTGAAATCCTCTAAGAATATCTTATGCAAACAAGTCAACAGTTTTAACATAATTTCACTAACATAAAAAATAGGAATACCTTATTTGGAAAGGATATTTGGCAAATTTATTCTAAATTCATTAGGAAAAATAAATGGAATAATATACTAGAACAGTTGTTAAGATAAAGGATAATAAAATTAGGGAATTATTACCGTAGTGGATAACTCAAAACAAAAAGATACTATGAAACAATAATGAATAACATCAAATTAGTACAACAAAAGACCCAGAATAAACAACCCTTCTCCCCAAATCCCAGGAATACATAAAAATTTAGCATGAAAACAGTAAATGGTGATTACTTAAAAATTATATATCTAGCATAACTGGATTACTACTTAGAGAAAATACAGTGAGAACTTTTCTTCTCAAATATCTTAAAATAAATTCTACATAAATTAGAGAACTGCAAAGTAAAAAACTAGATCAAACCATAAGTAAGCATATATTTAACCTCAGAACGAAGAAAGTTATTTTCAGCACAGACATGAAAGGAAAATGGAAAATATCATAGAGCTGACTATATAAAAAATACTTAATTTTGTAGGTGAAAAACACCATAATTGTTTTACATAATTTTTTGATGGTGGGGGAGATGCAGATTGGGAGAAATGGGCTAAGATTTTAAATGCACATAATTATTGGGAATCAGAAAATCTGATGAGAAACACACACAGACACACACCACCACCACCACCACCACCACCACCACCACTACTACTAGGAGTGTAAACTTACTTAAATCTTTCTGAAGTATATAAAAAAAACTTTTGAAGTATAATTTGGCACTGAATCTATAAACATTTTATAATACTGCATGTCTCCTATGACTCAGTAAATCCATTATTCTATGCTTTGTAATTTATAAGAGAATAATCATAAGTGAACACAAAAACTTAAATACAATACTATGCACTATTATTTATAGCAAAAAAGACTGAAACAAGTATGTAATAAGAGACTAAATATATTATAACAAATACCTAAGATGGAATATTCTACAAACCTTAATCTTTTTAAGACCTTAAAAGAACTACACTTGTGAAGAATGAAGAATATATATCATCTAAATAATGCACAAGGTACAATATTAAGTGAAAAAAGATGAAAAGCTCTATATACAGTATAATCTCTATTTTATAAATAAATGTGCAATAAGATTAGAAGAAAGCACAGAAACATATTTATAAGAGCTATTTTTACCTTCAATAACTTCTCTAGTTCTTGAAAATAAGTAACTTTATATTCAGAAACATTTTAATTAGAATACAGGAAAATGGAATATCTCCAGTTGAGAAAGTTTTTCTTTTCCTTCTAAAAGTAATCAAAAGGTAATATATAAAAACACTTCATGGATTTGACTCTATGAAAACAGAAAATTCTTCATGTAAAAAGTACAGGAATCAGAATGAAGGCAATTGACAAAAGGGGAAAAACACAAGCATATGGCACAAACAGCTAATATTCCTATATTATCCATCCTATAACATATATTGTGTGGTAATGCCCAACAATATTCTAGCCTGAGAGGTCCAAGAGTAAACAAATTCAGAGTAGACACCTACCCTCATGGTTCTTTCATTCTCATTGGAAAGAACAAGTAATAAGTAAGCAATGAGCAACTCCAGACTGTGATAAGTGCCAGGATGACTTTAAAAGCCTAGCGGGGGCGGGGTTGCGGGTAGGGGTTGGGGGAACACAGGCAATAACGCGACAGGATGTGAAAGGCATGAGAAGAAATCTTATGTTAGGAAGCTGGGAACAGCTCTTCTAAGGAGGTAATATTTGAGCTGAAACACAGTCCACCATTGAAGACTGGCTGAAGAGGGATCCAGAAAATGGAGAATTGCAAGTGCCAATTCCATGAGGCAAGAAAGAGGTTAGAAATAGCTGAAGTGTCTAGAACATAAAGGGCATGGAGGAGACTAATATAAGAATAAAAAAAAAATCTCAAGACCAAATAATTTGGGGATGTTTAGCTCTCTATAACTAATGTGGCCTTTCAAATCAATAAGGAAAATAACATCTCAAAATAAACAAGGCCAGAAATAATTCAAAATTGAAAAACTACAACCTGTCAATATATACATTAAAATTTTAGTCTAGTGAGTAAGAAAGATATAATTTTCTACCATTCAAATTGGCAAGCCATCACAAATCATTATTTATATACAATGACAGTGAGGTAAGAAAATGATGAAAGATTAATGTTATTTATACTAAGGAAAAAATAAAAATAGAGTGTAATTTAAATAAATTATGGTACATTTTTACCACAGAAAAGTCCAAGTCCATTGAATGATATTTTCAAGAACTACTTCATGTTTACTTATGTCTGATACTGTTGACAATACCCTTTCTAATCCATTCACAAATTCTATCAGTGCTCCTCTAAAATCACCTCTCATTATTTCTACTGCCAAAAACTCTTAAACTCAAAAACTTCTTGAACTACTGCAAGAACTTCCTAATAATTACCTCTCGTAGACCCTCACTCCTTTTCCCTGTTTATCTTCCACACAGCAAGAGTAATGTCCTCAGTGCTAGTCATCATAAAACTCAAATACCCAATGTCTTCACATTGTAACTATACTGTAATTGCAACTTCTTACTATGACCCATTTGATCTGGCCTGCATTATTTCAAAGACCTCACCTCCTGCCACACCCTCTCCTCTAACAGTGTTCAACACACAACGTTCCTTTCTGTTTTTCAACATGCCAAACTCATTCATATCCAAAAGCTTTGTCCTTGCTATTCCTGACAACCGGAATGTGATTTTCTTCCTCCTAATCATTTAGAGCTCACTCAAATGTCCTGTCTTTGAGGTTTCCTTTTGATATCCTAGCTAAAGTATACTCCTCCTCAATATTTTTCTTATCACATGCATTGATTTCCTTCATAATATTTTTTTAAGTTTGTTGGTTTATTTATTCATCTATTTATTTATTTATTTATTTAGAGAGAGAGTGCATGTGAGCAGGGGAGGGGCAGAGAGAAAGAGAGAGAATCCCAAGCAGGCTTCATGCTGTCAACACAGAGCCAGATGCGGGGCTTGAACTCATAAACCATGAAATCATGACCTGAGGCCAAACCAAGAGTTAGATGCTTAACTGAATGAGCCACCCAAGTACCCCTTTCCTTCATGGTAATTATGCGTATCTAAAATTACGTGTTTTTAGGGGCACCTGGGTGGCTCAGTCAGTTAAACATCAGATTTTGGCTCAGGTCACGATCTCATGGTTCATGAGTTCCAGCCCTGTGTCAGGGTATGTGCTGACACCTCAGAGCCTGGAGCCTGCTTCGGATTCTGCATCTCCCTCTCTCTCTGCCCCTCCCCTCTACTCGTGCTCTGTCTCTCTGTCTCTATCTAAAATAAATATTTAAATAAATAAATAAATAAATAAATAAACAAACAAAAAATTATGCGTATTTATTTAGTGTTATATGTTTCTCTCCCTCTTCACCAACAAGAATAAAAGCTCTGTAAGAGCCAAGACTTTCTGCATTCCCACCATGTAAGACAGTGTGTAGAACATTGTATCACTAAAAATTTATTGAATAAATGGAAGAGTAAAAATAATTAAATATTATACAAAAGAATGTTAATTATATTTAATGTACTAAGTGACATGTAAAGCATAAATATCATATAATGTATAGGGTATAAAAGCAACGTATGGTTAAGTTTATATAAATCTGGAAAATAGATAAAAAAACCTATACAGGTTTCAAAATATATTTTTATATAGCAAAAACAAAATTAAACTGATTTGAAAACTTACCATTTCAAAGAAATAACTGAGATATGAGAATATAAAAAGATGACTACAAAATTAAAAGTTCTTATGTACACATTTGTATGTGTATAATGAAAGATCTGGATAAAGATGTATACATACTAAGTACATATTAAAAGAAACAGGAGAGGAATAAAGAAAATATCAGACCATACTGATCAAAATAAAATTATAAACTGAAAATAATATTTTTCAAAAACATTTAAAAGGTCATCTTATTTCTATATAATACTAACACTCATTCAAATAATTTTACAAAACACTCTAAAAGATCAGAAAAGCACATATTCATATTTTATCAAGTCTGAAATGAGAGCAGCTTCATAATGTAAATTACCAGAAACCAGTGATTATTTTCAAAGATTACAATGAGAAGAGGCAAAAGGGAAAATACGTTTTCTGTAAGTTCTAGCACAGGAAGCACTAAAATAGGCTGTAGTAAAGTTACTCCTCTTAGGAGGCCACTGTAACCCCTTACTAGGATAAATCGAGATCCACAGTGGGACTGGTAGTTGGGGTGAAGACTTTTCCAAGATTTCCAAAGAAGCTCACTTCCCATTTGTATTATTTATCTCTGAAAGATCTAGAAAGGGACTAATATAAAAAGAGAAGTAACCAAGACTTCTGCTACATTCACAAGATGGCACATAACTATATGTATTTTTTTAATGGGATAGTTATAGCAAGAGCCTACACATCAGCATATATACTAGCATATTGGCAAGAAAATCTGTTTTAATATAATTAGTACGAAGCCAAGGGTTCTTAAGAGATTATTCAGAATTCACTTAAAGCACTTTTTTGGTAGTGTTAACACTAATAGGAGTATCATCAAGTTGGAATAATGCGTGATTCATTTTAACTGTGGCACTGGTCTGTGTTTTAGCAACCCATTTAATATTTTTAAGGCTTCAATACAAAGAATCAACTTCACAATTAGCTGAGTAAGCTTAGAAAGGATTTACTGAGACTATTCTCCATGGAAAGTACCAACGTGAATATAATGTGGTTCCCATCCTCAAGAAAAATGTAATATAAACAGAAAGACAAATCTAGTACATGAATCTTGGCAAGTGATAAAATAATGAGCTAGAGTTTATCAATGGATATAGAATGGAGCTTACTGATTCAAGATACATCTCAAAAGCAAAATAATTAAGATGTGAAAATAAATAGGATGACATTCAAGTCAAAGGAGAGGAGAGAATGGTATTATTGTGACTCTCGGTCACAAGGTATATACTGAAGTCATAAGCAAGAATGATTCAGTTGGAAGGCTGAATGAGAATAGACAACTAAATATCTACTTTGGTTTCAGACATGCTGAATCTGTCATAGCCTGCAGCAAAGGGGAAAATGTGGAGCTAGCATTTCAGAAACAAGCATAAAAAAGAAATATCAATTAATGGCCAATTTCCTTATTATGTGCATGTATATCTATAATATAAGTAAGGTATTTTGCCTGGGACATTACATAGGCTTACATATAAAATAAAGAACTAGGTTTTGATGAATTTTAATGTTTATAATATTTACTTTTTTAACATTTCACTTGACCCACCAAAAGAGGGTTTCTTAAAGTTCTATACAAAACCACACCTGAAAAACAGAAATAGCCATTAAAAGGAAAAGAAAACAGAATAATGAATATTTAAAAGAGAAGTACATTTCAGATGGTATAGTTAGAAAAACTATATGTTTTAGCATTAATTTTCCTATTTGATAACTGGTCCATACGAGATGTTTCCTAAAAACTCTCCTGGATTTTAGCTTTGTCAATATGTTCACAAAAACTAGGAAAAATGGAATTTTATTCTTCCTAATATCAAACTTTCATCATAGAGTAATATTCACCTTAAACTAAGTAAAAAATTCAATAATTAATTTTACTAATTTTGTAAGGTAAATAGATGTTTGAATAACTGTAGTGATTAGAAAGTGGGGTAATGAATAGAAATAAACAGTGTTTCTTGATATCTAAAATTGAAAATCAATCACTTGGCCATCTTTTATAGTGTTCCTTCTTATGAAAACACACAAAAATCTATTGGTATAAGCAATATGACTGCAGACAAATAATCACATAAATTACAATTTCTGGCATCTATACTGCTTGAAATTCAACTAGTCTGGAGATCTGTCATATTTACTTTTTTTTTTTTTAACTTTCAGCCTGAACCTGCTTGGAATACCTGGTTATCTTTACTTCTCATAGTTAAATCCGTCAATTGGAAAATTGGAATAAAACAAGGAAGAAAAACAAAACAAGGAAGAAATATTAGGAATGCAGGGAGAAATGGAGAAAACTGAATGAAAAACAGAACTGAAAGAATGAATGTGCCTAAGAACAGATAAAGAGCAATAACACTGGGAGACAAAAATCAGAGGCATAAAATATAATTCTTACCGCCTCAAACATTTTTTGAAATATGGACAGAAATAAATAAGAATATAAATATTAATTACTTAACAATAATTTTACAAAGTTTAATGTCAGTGTTCAGAAGAGATTAATTTACCAAATAATATATGGAACACATAATAGAGACCAAGTGGCAAGGGGTTCACCAATAAGTCAGTGGCTATCTAAAAAATGCTCTCAATCTAGTCAGACAGACAAATTTATAAGTAATACAATAACACTTCACACAAAGTATGTGTGAGAACACAGTAGACAGAAGTTATTCTAACTGCAGGCACCAACAGAGATTTCCCCTAAATTGGTCATCAAAGACTGGGAAGGATTCCACCAGGAGGAAAAAGTAGGAAGGACATTACAAACTCACAGTATAACCTAACACAAGGCACAGAAATATAGAAATGGATGAATGTTCACAGAAATTTCTAGAAATGCAAGATGACCATTATGGTCATTTTCTTGTTTTCTCAGTTTCAGATAGGAACCAAAGCTGACAACAAAAGGTTCTAAATACTATACCTAAGGTAACAGCTCATCTATGCAACATTTGGAAAAATGTGGCCAAAAATTGCTCAGGCATTGTTTAATCCATCGCTCATATAAAAAATATAAGTATATATTGGAGGAGAGGAGCTTACATTGTTTGAGGAAGAAATAGAACAGCGACCCACTCAAAGTTTGGCCTATGTCCCTTAGGATACAAGGCATTAAACGAATGATACAGGAACTGGACCTAGGCCTAAAAACATCTAAAGGCAAGAGGTTAAGATGCCCTTAGTCTGGGGCTACTACCTTAGAAATAGCCAATTTCAGAGTTTGAAGTAAAGAATTACAATTTCCAATGGGATATTTTCCAAGGACTCCTGGGAAAGGAATTGGCATTGAGCCATTTTTAAAGGAATTCTACACAGAGGACTGCAAAGGGAACAAGATAACCCCAGAAGAAAGAGGTTCAACATAGACTAGAAAGTCAGAAACCAAGGATAGTAGTCAAAAGAAGACCAACAAAGGAAGTCTCAACTGTATCAAGGAATTACAACTGGGGTGTCCTCCCAACAGTGGGAGTCTGATAAATCCAGGAAAGCAAAAAAGTTAAATTTCCAACATGCCTTTATTGCCAATTAGTTCTTCTCTATTTCTAACATTAAACTTTGGAAGACCCACCAGGAGCAGCACGAGAAGCTGGTAGAAAAACTAAGGCAAAATGAAATTAATACAAATGTCCACTAGTTGACATGTCTCCACTCAGGTTTGTAGGCCTTCTTTATTCCTTTTTAATCTTTAAAAATTCTTTTAAATGCTTATTTATTTTGACAGAGAGTGAGTGTGCTAAAGAGAACGTGAATGGGGGAAGGGCAGACAGAGAGGCAGAGAGAATCCCAAGCAGGCTCCATGGTCAGCACAGAGCCCAATGCAGGTCTCCATCTCATGACTGTGAGATCATGACCCAAGCAGAAATCAAGAGTCAAAAGCTAAACCAACTGACCCCGGCACCCCAAGCCTTCTTTAAACAAAGCTGACATAAGCGAAAATTTTCACATTGGATGAGAATTTGGAATTTTAATTTCATAGCCTTCTTTTTAAAAAAAAAGTTATCTGAAAAGTTAGTATATTTTCAAATGCCAGGGAGTAAGCAAAGAAAGTATTGAAGAGAGAATGAAAAGAACAAGAGAAAGAAAAGAGCAAGAGGAAGAAGAACAAGAGCAGAGAAGAGATAGACACTTGAAAAGCATGTATCGAGAAGCAGAAAAGAAAATATTCAAGGTGGGATTTCAGGTGCCATGACAGGAAAGAATAAAGTAACTTTCCACTTGCACCCTGGTGAGTTCACCTCTTAATAAATCCATTAAGAGTGACAAATGGTGAGTAAAGTAGTCAATTATAAAAATGCCGTAATTTTGATATGGTTATTATGGAGCTTAAAATCTATCCTATAAATACAGAATTAAACATTTTTTTAAGGAGTATGAATCATGTGTTATGAATTTGTTTCGGGAGAACTTACATCTATTTATAAAATGCTCACTGTTTCCTGAGTTGCAGAAACTCTTAAGTACTGAGTTAAAGAAGTTAAAGGCAGACTCCACTCTCAACGAGCTTACAGAGGAAACAGACAAGCACAAAGGCAGTAATAATACATGAGCTAACTGCTAGCATAGGAACAAGCAAAGCCCAGAGGACCATATATATACAAGGGTCATCTAACAGGAGTATAAGAGGTGAAGGATGAGTAGGAAACATCTTAGTTAAGGAGAAATCTGTAAAGGAAGACCTGAAGAATGAGGTTGAGTTACACAGATGATAGCGGTCTGGGGAAAAGGGGTGTGTGAGTAGTTGGAAAGAATGTTGCAAGCACACAAAGACCCAAAGAAGACATGACATATTCTAAGAACTGCAAAGCACTCGGCATCAATTAATCAATATATGCAGTCTGCAAGGAAAGAAATGAGGTTGAGGACATAAAGAGGGAGTCAGATCACATGCACAGAATATAGATTTTATCATAAGATAAAAATGAGGTCCACTGAAGTTCTACTAACACTCATTTTTTATATACTGCCTATCCAGCATATGCAAAGCACTTTCACATATGTTTTACTGTTTTTCCTCACAACAACCCTGTGAGGTAGGTGTAATGATTTCCTATTAACGGATTAAAAAAAAAAACTTACAGTTATTAAACAATTTATACTTTATTTAAATAGCTACCAAGTGGCAGTCAGGATTCCAGGCCATGCTTCAGAAAGTATATCACATGCGTACACACACACACACACACACACACACACACACACACACACACACAAACGCTTTACCTATGACATACAGAAATTTCAGGGATTAAGCAAATTTTAGGTAATAAAGGTATGTTAACTTACTATTAAAGAGATTTGCGGCATAGTTCTTTATACAAATTTAGACTTTTAAAATTTTCAACCAATTAAATGTACATGAGAAATATCTGCAAAATTCATAAAAAGTGGCCGGACTTAATTGATACATAACACATGAATATCAAAGACTGAGGTAATTATATGAGTATTTTAACTTCATATAACTGGTGTGAGGTTCTTTGAAAAAAAAAATTCCTCACATTTGTTTCTATATAAATTCAAACTGCAAATATTATCCAAAGGATATAAATTGTATTTCGGATGACAGAAGATAATGTCTGAATACCAAAGTTTATTAAATAAACTCAAATATTAACCATTTAGTATGAAAAGAATTGTCCACCTAATGTGAAATTACAAAATCATTTCCCCATTATTCACAATGAAACATCTGTAAGTGTTTCATTTTCCTATTACGTGACAAGATTCTGCTCAGACAAATTTGATGAGACAAATAGTTTTTTAGATATCTGGGATCAATATAAAAATATGCCTTTAATTGAAAAGACAGAGGATGTTATTTTGTAAAACTGAGGAGAGCATATGAGAATTTTAAAATATGGATTGAAACTCTATATGAAAATGTTCTTTAAAATTAGTTTAAATTAAGTAAAATCTACACAAAAAGTACATTTCCTTGCATTTTATTTTCTCATCAATTTCACTATTTCTTCAGCTGGTGCTGTATTTCTCTTTAAAGCTTCCAACTGAAAGCTATATGTTGTCAGAGAACATTATTGCCATAAGTCTAAGTACATATTATTAAGTATTAAAAATTCATTTTATCTATATACTTCTCTCATTTTTCTATTTCAAACAGAAGATTATAATGGGGGAAGATGGAAAAAATACAGGTTTCTTTAAGATTTAGTTAATCTTGATCTAGTATTTATTTCTGAATTCAAAAACTATTATATGAATATAAATTATACAATAAGCCCAACCACAATGCTGGTCCTGCAGAATAATATGAAAACCCCTCCCTTTGAGAAACAAACATTCAAACAGAGATAAGAAGTATCTATAAGATACTTTACGCAATGAAGGTGATTTCTAAATAAACTAAATAAATGCTCCAAATATACACTTTAACTCTAATATCAATATTTTCCTTTATTTTTGATTATACAAGTAGTACATGTTCATAAAATTCATAGAATACATAAGTATATTCAATAAAAATGAAAGTTTCCATCTAATTCCCTTTTCCAAATAACATACGTTGAAGTATTTTAAAGTATAAGATTCATTTCGTTAAAAACTGAATCTATTAAGTTGCTAAACTTACATCATCCACAGAAGGTCTAATATATAACAACTCTGTATAATTGAAAATTATATACTCAGATATGCACAACAGGTATGGTTTGCACTTTTCACCAAAACAGTATATATAGCATATGGTCTATTCTGTCAAATATATTAACTTCAGTTATTAAGATAAATGAGATGAAGCAATACTTACAATTACACTGTTTGTAGAAAATTCAAAAGAACCAATTCTAGCAAATCAAATATTACATATACTGATAAAATACCTTCTTGCTAAAGATACATAAGTACATTATGTCTAAACTATATTCTTTAAAATATTAATGTTTACTTCTTTAGTGCTTTGACTGCTGAAAGAAGTATTAAGTCTAAGTAAGAGGGAAAATCTCATTAAAAAGTTAGTTTTTGGTAATATTTAACTGCATTCCACTGTGAATGTAAAGCTTAGTTTTTAAAAATTTACCAGATGCCTCTATGATGAACAGGTTGTTGAGATTTTTATTTATTCTCAAAAAAGTTTATTTCAAAACAGCAAGGTAATTCCACTAACAATTAGAGACAGTTAAAAATCTTTGTAGGAAATCAGACCTCTTCTTTTGACTCTAAAATACCATCACTCGGCATTTAATTAACACAAATAATATTCTAACTAGAACAAAGTCACTTGCACCAAAATATCTTGGTTACACAATGTAAGGTACATTCTATATACATAGAATTCTACCCCTGAGTTAAACAGAAAACGTGTAAATAAAGGGTCTGTGGAAATAATTTCTTCCACCCACCTCATTTTACAAGTAAGTAAACTGTGGCCCAGAGAGGCTTTTATCTGCTTTCATTGAGAATCTATAGGCATAGAGATGTACACAAACATCATTTAAATTATGATGTAAGTTAAAGTTACCTAAAACAAATGACACTATATTTCATAAAATTAAGACTCTGTGAAGACTAAGAGATCCTAATTTCTTACCAGAGAAATGTCTACAGATGCACAGACACACAAAAATAGATAGTAAGTCATATTATTGACTAGAAATTTTGCAAAACAATGAAATATAACAATCCATATCATATTGTTTAACAATAGACACAGGAGCTTCTAATGTTATTTTACTATCTTATAAGGCATAAACATACCAAACTATTATTAAAGATAGCACTCTGGTAAACAGCTTTTACAAAAGGAAAAAGAAAATCATTAAATAATGAAATGGAAGAGAAAGACTAAAATACATTAAGTGAAATTTCAAATATTTACTGTTTCTTCTCTCCCAAGCTTTGTTTCAATACACTAAAAAAAAAAATCAAACTCAAAGCTTCTAAAACAAAAAATCAAAACTAGGTTCATTATAAACTGGCTTTGTTGCAAAGCTTTCACCACAAGAATGAAAGTATTACAACTAAAACATAAAACACTATAAGGAAAGCTAATTAGGATGTTCCTGTTGAATTTTAAGTTGATTTGCTACTTTAAGAATACAGTTCTAAGATCTTATATAATATTGGTTTGGTTATTTGAAAATATTTAAAAACAAATTGATTCTTTTAAGCTTCATTAAAGTGAAGTATTTATGAAAGCACTTTAGTTTCATATGCTTTTAGAATAAAATAATTGCCAAGGAGTGCATCTATTTGTTTGTTATTCAATTCAGTACCAATCACAAATTAGATGACGTTAAAATAAAATTTAGAGCCAGGGAGAGCAGCACTAAGTTTAACTGACCTCAATACATTTTTAAATGATGCTTCCCAGTTATTTGTTATTCTCTCTTATTGGGTTTTCCAGTCTAGGACGGGTACACAAGAAACTTACAGTCTATGTAGTACTCCTAGTCAGTTTCACTCTGCAGATGGCACAGTGGAGAAATACCTTCTGTACAGGACCATGTACAATTTCTTCTGCAGCTGTCAGCACCTAGGGGAAAGTGCGCTGTTAAACAGTTGCTGCGTTCCACCTCAGAAGTGGCTGCAATTCGGTGGTGGGTGAAGTGACTCCTGTACATATATACAGGGATGAAAAGTACTATAGAAAATGAAAATATTTAACAACAAAAGTGGCTGTCTAAAAACTGTGCCACAGCAAAACAAAATACATCATTCAGTCACAAGAGCCCTACACAGATGGGCTACTGTTCATTTAAAAATTCGATGTTAAGAATGATTGAAGGAAAAAGTAGAAATACAATTATTCATACAACATAACTGTAAGTCAATGTTAAAACACATACGTAGAAAAATTAAACCCAAACACTGCATACAGTTTTATAACATTACATTTATAGTAATTTACCTAAAACCAAGCAAATATATACAGTAAGATACTTCATTATGTTTAGCTAATTTAATGCTTTTACTTTAGATGACAATTCAAGGGGGAAAAAACAAAGGAGGTGAGATATCAGAATTGAAGCATCAGTGACATGAAAATATATTTAAAAGTAAGGAAACCCATTCTGAAATTCTAAATTACTTTATATTTAAAAACCAATGTTATGAAATAACTAGTCCTCAACAATTAGCAATGGTTAAATTATTTTTCATATAATGGACCTTTAAAAGTGATCTCATGTAAAATAACAACTTTTCTTCTCCAAAGTCTCAAAGAGTTATAAATAAATACAGTCTTCATCCTTAGCCCACATATCAATGAGTTAACTAAGTGTACAATAACTTTAGTTCATTAATAAGGAAAACTATTACCATCCTACTTTTACTACAACACCCTTTCTATGTAATTTATATTTGATGGAATTACAAGATCAAGAAAAGATTATTCTCTGAGAAATATCACTGAATCAATCATGAAGCTGGAAGGCACTACCTTTCTAATTTCTTATCTCTAGGCAGAGCTACTCTGTTTCCCCTGAAGAAGTAACAGTTCACATTACTTCAAAATACGCACATACAGTCATGAAACAGAATGAGGGTGCTCTGAAGCAAAGTCCAACAAATGTGACCATTAAAAAGTGTCCCATCCATCAAACTTCTGAATCTCACTTGCCATAACAGCATTTATGTATTTATTTTGGTATATACCTAGTAGAGTTAGAGATAGTTGATAATTTCCTTTCAGCTTCTTCAAATTCTTTCTAGAATAAGGCATAGTGCAAACAAATATTACCTTCCTAAAGTGATAAGAGGTAGTAGAGGAAGAAAAAAATACAGAGTTTATCAGTTTCTTTATTAAAAGAAGACACATATCAGAGATTCCATTGTGGGGTCCATGTATGTGACTTAGGTAATCTAGAAATTCTGCAAAATTGCATGCTAAAAATAAAGACCTATTATAGGGGACCACAAGCACATTTGTCTAGGGCGACCAGGCCGTAAGCTTTTGTGAGGTTCTCAAAAGGTTCTGTGACTCCCCTCCAAAATTTAAGGAACTACTGATAAGTGGTTTGAAGATACCCAATTGAGTAGGTGGAAGTAATCACTTAAACTAAATGTCTAACTCTGAACAGCTGTTCCTTTTTTTTTTTTTTACTGAAAAACAGACACAGAGATGTTCCAACAACCAAATGAAATAATTCACATAAACACATGGTACAATACGTGACCTAAAATTATCAGTAATAGCAATAATTGTTCAAAAAAGCTATATCAAACAACCAGAACTTCCTTATAGGGTCTCATCTTTGTTTATTGCTACATAACTTATTAGTTTTATTTAGCTAAGTCTTCTACTTTTTTTTAGCTGTATCTTCTGAAAGAGACCAACATTGCAAACTATACATTTCTATACTATTTTAGATGCAAAATTGCTAAATACAAGTTTTGAGACACTGCTATGTACTCCTATAGTCTACATTTCCCAAAAGACCACACTGATCCCTTCTATGACACTGTACTTATTTTGAACAGGCTCAGATATGGAAAATATTTAGAGCTTCAATTGTCTATATAAAATAATTTCATTTCCTTTGTCAGTCCCTCCTTTAATTCACACACATAATAATATACAAACAAAAAAATCTAAATTTGAAGAACCGATCAAGGGACCATATTTTCTGAAAGGTTATACTACAAGCAATACTCTTAATTTCATAAATTATTTTCCCTATTCCTTTCAGTTTGTCTTGTGAAGGTAATGATTCAATATACATTCATACATGCACAGCCTTTAAAAAGAATCTGTGAGTTACAACATCTGTAGATTAGCCATACCTTTGAAATAAATTCCACATTGCAAAGAACATTACAAAAGAGTGTTTATGGTACTCTTCAAGACTGTAGCAACTTTTTAAATACTCATCAAAAATGACAAATGAACTCTCACCATGTATTAAAGGTACCCAGCGAAGAAAATGAAAGAGTTTGCTTATATATATATATGTACACACACACACACACACACACACACACACACACACACACACACACACTTGGCTCCCAACCACTTCAAATGTAAAGAACTTTTTCCAGAGCCTTCTCATGATAGGAGTTACGTTTTATGTATTCACACACTAATAAAATATATAGCAGTAAGATAAAAAGATATACCTTTACATAAAGGTATAGGAGTAAGAGAGAAGCATATGAAAGCATTCAGAGTACTGCAATGAAAAGGATATTAGTAGAACATAGAATACATGCACAGGTCAGTGAGAAGGACAACAGCCACAGGTCCAATTAGGCTCAGGAATTTTAAAATATTTTATTCCAAAGGGTGGCAACTTGAGAAGCATTTAACAAAAATCACTCTAGCAGCAGCATGGAAGACCAACTAGAGGTGTGGATGGTTCAACTGGGATAAGAACACTGGGAATATATAATTAGGATTTTAAAAAATCTATAAAAAAACAAAAGTATACTACTATGTAAAAACACTAGAAGACTAAAAATTGTGAGAGAAGCCAAAGCTATTTCTAAAGTTTGAGTATAGATACTAGCATTCCTTCATTTATTCACTCAACAAAAAAAAATTGAGTTTCCTAGGAGTCAGGTTCCATTTAAGACACTAGGTAAAGCACTGAACAAAGGAGCCAATGACCTTTCAAAGATTTCATGCTAATGAGAGAGATGGATAATAAACGATTAAATTATAATAAAATGTATGGAAATGACTTAGGTATAAAACAAAAGGAAAGCAAGTTATAGGAACAAACTAACAAATATACTATTTTAACAAAGTAGTCAGAGAAAACCTAAGGAAGCAGCAGTATATGAACAAAGAATGAAATGACAGGAGTCCACAGACTATCTGGGGTAAGAACACTACACACAAAGAACAATAAGAGCAAAGTCCTGTTACAGGAGCAAGTGATCAAAATTTTAACCTGGTGTCAGATCACACAGAAACTTGCAGACCATAATAAGGACTTTGGACTCTTTTAAAAAAACTCTTAGAGAAAACCACTGCAATATTTTGACTGGCGGAGTAATATCACTTGTTTAATCTTTTGTAAGGATCATACTAGTTGCTGTGGTTGAACTGATCGTAGCCAGCAAGAATGGAAATCACCTTATCCACACTTTGGCTTTCTGCAGTTTCAGTTACCTGTGGTCAATGCTGTCTAGAAGCAGATGATCCTCCTTCTAACGTATCCTCAGAAGATTAATACTAGCCTAATGCTACAAGACAATGCCTGTCATTAACCTTATTTCATCTCATTCACATAAGCATTTTATCATCTCACATCACCAGACAGCTGAGGGCAGTACAATATTTTGAGAGACAGACCACAGTCACATAACTTTATTACAGTATATAATCTTATTATTAGTTGTTGTTAATTTCTTACCATGTCTAATTTATAAATTAAACTTTGTCATAGCTATGCATGTACAGGAAAAAACACTATACATAGGGTTCATTACTGTCTGTGGTTTCAGGCATCCACTGGGTGGGGGGGGGGGGGGTTTAGACATATACTCTGCATTGATACTACAATACCAGCAAGACTATAGTAAAATTTACATAACAATGAGGTGGGATTGATAATTAGAACTCAAGACTAAGAACAAAAAATCATCAATCAAGTATTTAACATTCAGAAGTCAGAGATCAAACGTGAGAACCAACTACTCCTTCATAACTGAAACATGTTTACCTTCCCCAATTCTTTGTTATCCCAAACTGCCCACCCTTGTCTCATTTTGAGTGAGTCAACCAACTTGAGAGTTTCCTTCAATGACTTAATGTAGTTGGACAGTGCTGTTGTCCAAGAATCTAAACCCAGTATGAAGGGGTCCAAAAGACTGGCAAGAAGGAAGACAGTTATCTTTCAGTTGGACTTCTGCTTGCATGTATGCTTGCTTATCATCCCATGCTCTCTCCCCTTTGGTAGACTTATCTGAGGGGAGAGGAAAAAAGACTCAAAGTTGGAAAGCAGGGTAAAGAGAACCACTGTAATGGCAAAGAGTGTCTTGACTGTGAAAGTAGCTGAACTTGAGCCTCCAGACAATGGGGATCCCAGCAGCCAGAGGCTGTGAGTATCCTCGAGAGGTAGAAACTGAAAAAAAGTAGAAGACAAGCCAGAACTGGATGGAACTTTACACACCAAAAATATCTCACCTCCAAAACAAGTTTTACAGTAAGTGATGCATCAGAAAACCAGTATTTTTGTCTCTTTCCCCGACAGAAAGCATTAAGGTCTAGTCAGTATTCAGCAGAGGAGAAAAAGAAAACTAAAGTTCTCCTACTTAAGTAGGAGATCTTTCCATCTCTCCTTTAGGTACCAGAACCCAGGGGGAGAAATAGGAATAAAAACGAAAAAGCAGCTCACTCTCCACTAACTGGAGTGAACAGACTGAATGACTAGATTCAACTCTTCCACACTCCAATCTCCTAGAAAAGCCAAGTGGCAATGAGCAGAAGGGAAAAAGCTGAGTTTTAAATTGGGTTATGAGGTTAAAAATTCAAACTAGTCAGATAAACAGACTTTACCAGATTAAAGTCAGATTAAACTCTTTTCCTAAAGTGTCCAAAAAGCTATTTTTCTTGAGATAAGTAAAGAAATAAATAAATCACTTGACCAATCATAAACAAAAGTGCCACAGGAGAAAAAAAAAAGCCATTCTATATTTGCATCTCCATTTAATTCCCCATCTTGATTCATACCATATTATGAAATGGTTAGCACCAAAGAGCTACTAAGTGCTTCTGACTTTCCATCTAAAATACTACATGAATGTCAGGCTAAATGCCTGCATTATCAGTCTTACTTCTTATTCTTAAAGAACAACTGGTAATAATGTAACTACAGACATTTTGTCAGGAATACCTTAGATTTCTCCTTTATATAATACTTAAAGAAACATTCTGAACATTTATAAATAATATAGGTCCTATTCCAAAAACTAACAAATAGCTTGTATACAAGCTAAAAAGTAAAATCTCCTAAATAGGATGCTAAACTTAAAAGCCTGCAGAACAAAAAGGCTCTAGCAAAGGAAAAAGCAAAAAAGAAAGAAAAAAAAACAGGTTAGAATATTTATTGTTCTAAAGGAACACTTTCAATATTCACAATGAAGTAATCTAAAACACAATTTTAAAGAATATTCCGCTCTCATAGTTAGTAACTTAGAAATTTCCCTCAAACAGAATCACACTCTATCAAGTCATTTAATACTTAAATTAATATTTAATGGGAATTCCCTAAAAACTCAGATATATCCTTTAAAATAAATTAAGGAGTATCAGTATTTTATATGGCTAAATTATGCATAACCTTATCTCTGTTTAAATGTCACATTTTTAGAGAATTCAGGATCCTATTACATTGATGTTATTTTACAACAGTTTATGTAAAGTCCCCATTCATTTTATAATCATTCATCATCCTAAATTATACCATGCATAGTCGACATATATTTTATCAGTCCTTCTCAGAGATACAACATAATGAAAAGAAAATATGAGTCAAAATTACAAAACTGAGTTCTCTAATTATACCTTTTTTTCTAACCTCTTTTTAAAAGGCTATAAGAATAAATCATGTAAGTTATAAATTAAATTGGAAAGTAAGGAAAATCATACAAACTCAAGTCATCCACACTCACATGTTAATTCACTGTTAGTAAATAATGTTCGTGAGGGCGCACCTGGGTGGTTCAGTCAGTTAAGGTCCTGACTCTGGATTCCAGCTCAGGTCATCATCTCATAGTTCGTAAGATCAAGACCTGTGTCAGGCTCCTTGCTGTTAGCGTAGAGCCTGCTTGGGGTTCTCTATCTCCCTCTCTCTCTGCACCATTCCTGCTCATGCTCACGCTTTCTCTCTCTCAAAAATTAAAAAAAAAAAAAATAAGAAAGCAGAAAACAAAAAACGTTAAGGGAACCTGGGTGTCTCAGTAGATTAAGTGTCTGTCTTCAGCTTGGGTCATGATCTCACGGTTTGAGGGTTTGAGCCTTGCATCAGGGTCTGCACCGACAGCTCAGAACTTGGAACCTGCTTCAGATTCTCTGCTTCAGATTCTGTGTCCCCCTATCTCTGTGCCCCTCCTCCACTTGTGCCTCCCCCTCTGCCTCTCTCACTTGTGCCCTATCTCTCTCAAAAATTAACGAACATTTAAAAATAAATGTTAGCCAGATTGTCAAAACAATGTTAAAGGAGAAGAACACAGTTGGAGGCTGATACTACAGGACTTCAAGACTTACTATGACTCCACAGTAATCAAGACAATGTGGTATTGGTGAAAGAACAGACAAATCGATCAATGAAAAGGAACAGATATAAATGCAAAAAAATGTAATCAACTGATCTTTGACAATGAGGCAAATTCAGTGAAAAAAATCAATGAAGAAAGGATAAGTTTTCAACAAAGGATGCTGAGAAAAAAGAATACACATTCAAAAAAAAAAGAATCTGGATGCAGATAAAACTTTCACAAAAATTAGTTCAAAATGAATCAAAGACAAAGCTACAACATTCCTCTAAAGTATAACATAGAAGAATATCGTAATGACTTTGGGACTGACAGTGACTTTTAAGACAACACCAAACCGTAATCTACATAAGAAAAAAACTAAGTTAGAATTTATTAAAATTAAAAACTGTACTGCAAAAAAAAAACACTGTTAAGAATTGAAAAACAAGCCACAGATGGGGAAAAATGTGCAAAACACATATCCAAATATACAAAGAAAGAATATACAAAGAACCTTAAAATCTACCAGTGAGAAAACAACAAAAAATGGGCAAAAAATCTGATGCATACCTCATCAAGAAGATAAGCTGATGGCACGTAAGCATATGAAAAGATGCTGAATATCATATATTTATTAGCTTGGTAGGGCTGCCATAACAAAGTACCACAAACTGGATAGCTTAAGCAAGAGAAACTAATTTCTCACAATTTCGAGGCTAGAAGTCCAAAATCAAGGTGTTAGCAGAGTTGGTTCCTTCTGAGGGCTATGAAGGAAGGATTCAGATTCCAGGCCTCACTCCTTGGCTATAGATGACAGTCTTCATGTGTCCATGAAATTCTTCCTGTATGCATATCACTGCGTCCAAAATTCCCCTTTTTTATAAGGACACTAGCCATAATGGATTAGGACCCAATCTAATAATTTTACTTTAATTTGATTAATTCTGTTAAGACCCTACCTCCAAATAAAACCACATATTGAGGTACTAGGGGTCAAGACTTCAGCATATGAAATTGGGTGGGGGACATAATTCAGTTCATAACAGTATTTCATTAGGGAATTACAAATTTAAAAAAACAGTGAGATACTACTACACACCTATAACATTGGCTAAAATCCAAAACACCGACAAATGCTAACTAGGATGTAGAACAACAGAAACTTTTACTCATTGCTGGTGGAATGAAAAGTGGTACAGCTATTTTTGAAAATGTTTGCAATTTCTTTCAAACAAAATATACTCTTACCACATGATCCAGCAATCACACTCCTCAGTATTTACACAAATGGGGTTGAAAACTCAGGTCCACACCAAAGTCCACACATAAATATTTATAGATTTCTTCATAATTGCAAAAACTTAGAAGCAACCAAGATGTTCTTCAACAGGTGAATGAATTAACAAACTGTGGTATATCCATATTACAGAATATTATTCAGTGATAAAAAGAAATGAGCTATCATGGCACCAAGAGACATAAAAAACCTTAAACCTATATTGCGAAATGAAAAAAGCCAATCTTTATGATTCCAAATATATGACATTCTGGAAAAGGCAAAACCATAAAGATAGTAAAACGATGAGTGACTAACAGAAATGCATGGGGACAGAAGAGATGAACAGGTGGAACACAGGGGGGATACTTAGAAATTGTTCCACATGATTCTGTAATGATGGATATATGTCACTATATGTTTGTAAAATCACAAAGCGTGAATTCTAATGTAAAATATGGGGGTGCCTGGATGGCTCAGTCAGTTAAGCAGCAGAGTTCGGCTCAGTTCATGATCTCAAGGTTCATAGGTTGGAGCTCCACATTGGGCTCTGTGCTGACAGCAGAGCCTGGAGTCTGCTTCGGGTTCTGTGTATCCTTCTCTCTCTGCCCCTCTCCTACTCACAGTCTCTCTCTGTCTCTCAACAAACGAATAAAAACATTAAAAAATTTTAATATAAACTATGGACTTCAGTTATTAATGTATCAATATTGGTACATCAACTTTAACAATTGTACTACATTATTGCAAGATGTTAATAAAAGGGGCAACAGTGTTCTGGAGGTACAGGAAAAGGAGGGGCAAAAAAGGGTAAATGGCAACTCCTTGAACTTTCCATTAAATATTTCCGCAAGCCTAAAACTGCTCTACAAATTGAAGTTTGTTAATTAAAAAAAGAAAACTGGTTGTTATATTAAGATATCAAGAAGTAAAAGGTTTAGAATAATTACATAAAAATAGAAATAGGTCTAGAAATCTAGATGTAAATGATAATATTGTTTTTTCAGCAATTGTCATGAAAGTAAATTATGCAAGAGACACATTATGTCTAATTTTAAAATACGGTGACTTGAGTGCAATGCAGGTAGAGAAACAATGGTAACACTGTTATGATGGCTGATATGCAAATGAGTTTATGGAGGTAAACTTTTTTGTTCCACATTTTTTCAATGACATTCTTTTGTGAAGCTATTTTTTTATAGTCTTACCAAAATATATTTTCATTCTGAAGCTTCTTTTTCAAGCTATTGCACTTGAAATGGAACACAGTGAAGGAGCATAATAAGCACTTCCCGTTCAAAGTAAGAAATAAATTTAAACATACAGCTAACCAAACTTGCTTTCATCACATGCAAGTAACATTTCCAGTTTGTAGGATCACAGTACACATTAAGTTATATGTTTATAAAGGTAATTTATACCATAAAACTCAATAAAACTGTAATCTATATATAGAAAAGCTGTATCTGGGAAACAAGGTTTAAATAGGCCAAGAGATTTTGTTAGGTTTAATGTGCTATTTTAATTTCAGAAACCCAGATAATGCTATGGATATAACAGTACCAAGAGTTTAAGGTTATATTTTTAAAAATATTCATGCTATACTTTAATCATTCTAAAATTCCCTTGCCTAACTGATATTAGGATGGAACTAGGTGATATTGTCTCAGCAAACTGAAATAGAAAACTCCTGATCAAAAGAATGCAAGGAGAAGTTTTTCCTCCTTGCCTACATATTATAGGTCTTACCCAGATGCAACAGAAAATTTATATGGACCAGGAAATTTTAAATTAACTATGAGATTAATTTTCACCAAGAGAGGGAAATAGTTTTCTACTCTTTGAGGTCAAAATTATATATATGTACTTTTCTAAAGTGTATAGATCTGTAGATCTATGTACATCTCTGTGCAATCATTTTTTGATTTATCTTTAAATATGCTTCAGTACCATTTATGACTCTAATGCATCTTTTGTAAAATGACAACCATCAATTTTAGGAAAATATGAAATACCCTGGTAGCTGTGTTAAAGAGAATAATTAGATAAAATCTGGTTTGCATCCAGCAATGTGGAATTAATCTTAAGCTTATCATTTATTAAATACTCTACTGGTTCCCATAATTCTGGAAAGTATACTGAACACCCATTTTTAAAAATATGGGATAACTATAAATTTTAATACCATTTTTATATTATGTAGACAGGCTTATATTTGAGACTCTCTTATCATCAATTGCTGTCGACATTTTCAAATCTAAATATCCATGAATGATATCCAAGAGATCATATACCAAATATATACTTTATAATGACATTTAAAATAAAACCCATTTTTTCATGACTCTGAGACCATCCCCTAATTTAAGGATGCTAAAAATGTACATGAATCTCTCAGAATTCCTTATAATGTCTACAATGTATTTTATCATATTTAATAATACATGTCCTTAAATAATAATTTATCAAATAAAAAAGAATGAGTGTTATAGTTTCCTGTCACAGAGTTATAGGAATATAATATTGAAATCATTCATTGTAATAATTTAGTAAAACTTTATTGAATAATATAAATTTGTTATCTATGCCATGTAAAAACATAGTGTAGACTCTATCAACAAAGTGATGATCTATAACTTCCTGAGGCTTTTTGGAGATAAAACTCAAGTAACATCAGTCTTTGCCCAATTCATATAAAATTAGATTAAGGGATAAAACTACCTAATTTTGACATTTATCTAAGTTTTAATATTTGATAGCTCCCTGCTAATTGCCTATACTAGAATATTCTATTAGCATAACATGGTAGTTATGAGAACAGACCTTAGGGGCAAGCTATGAGCAAATCCCATCTTTGCCTTTAATTTTACAGGTAAAAAATCATTTACATATATAATATGCATATATTTGCATATGTATATATACATACATACATTTCCAAGTAATATAATTAACGTGTCTCCATATACTTATGGATATGTATATATGCACGTGCGCGTGCGCGCGCGCGCGCGCGCACACACACACACACACTTACATACACATATATATGTACCATGCATACATATATGCTTTGAGCAAATCCCTTTATGTCACAGGATTACTGTGTGGACTAATTCCATTAAAATATAGAAAGCATGTAGTTATAACTGTTCCTGGCTCACATTAAGTTCTGTATAATTATTAGCTATTATTGTTATCACTGCTGCTGCTCTACTAATGTTAAGTTTAAGCACTATACCAGTGCTCCCGGTGTTCTGAAGAACACAATGATTTACACATGTTCTATCACTTAAATAAGCTGAATAAGTTTGGGGACTACTGCCACTGCAAAAGGAAAAAAGCATGGAATTTTGAAACATACTTCGGATTTTTAGAGAGAGTAGACGAAGGACTGAGGGCAGGGAGTATCTCTTGTCACAAAAAGCTTTGAACTGTCTTGAATTTAAAACCTATTTGCATGCCATATGAGATTTGTGAGTAGAGATAATAGAATTGCATCCTATCCCAAACCTTCTTTATTCTTTAACAGCAGCAGCTGACACAGGAGAATAATTTCCTGCTTCACTGTGCTGACAGTACATTGCCTAGATTCAGAAATTATATCCTCAGCAGGAAGGCAATAGGTTCTGTCTATACTGAAGAAATAAAAGGATAAAAAATTACACAAATAGAAATGATTTATTATTATTATGAAGGAAATAAATATATTGATATTGATATTGAATAACTATATATATTCAAACTATATTGAATAGAATTTATTTTAGGCTAGTGATACTCGATGTAGAATTAAGTTTATTTTAAATTTCAAGTGTTTGACTATAGTATTTTTTAAAAAATAAAAATTGTAGGGGCGCCTAGGTGGCGCAGTCGGTTAAGCGTCCGACTTCAGCCAGGTCACGATCTCGCGGTCCGCGAGTTCGAGCCCCGCGTCAGGCTCTGGGCTGATGGCTCGGAGCCTGGAGCCTGTTTCCGATGCTGTGTCTCCCTCTCTCTCTGCCCCTCCCCCGTTCATGCTCTGTTTCTCTCTGTCCCAAAAATAAATAAAAAACGTTGAAAAAAAATTAAAAAAAAAATTAAAAAATAAAAATTGTATTTATTCAGTATCTTTAAATCTTGTAAACAAACATTTCCACTTTTCCTGAAATTTTTAAATAAAGGGAAAACTTTTATAAGATCAACTAAAACTTATTGGTCCTCTGATTTTATTTAGTTATGCCTAGTATGTGGACCACTGTGTCCCAGTTCAGACAGTAAATGTCATTAAAAAAATTATAAAAATGGTGGTAAATGATAATTAATAGTTTATATTAAATTTTGTGTTACCAGAAAAATTACTCTTCACTCAATAAGTAACTTCTGTATGTACATTTGCGAATGTGTCTATATGCAGCATATTTATAAAATACTAGGTTTTCCTCTAAATGATCTAGTGACTTGCCTGTTTTAAAGTGATTTTAAGATGTGTGTTCATTTCAGTAACTCTAAATGTCATAAAGGTATTGTAGACTTCTGGTCTATAATGATAAAGTAGCAATCTCAGGCTCTACAAGTTCCCAGATTCAAATCTTTCTGCCATTTACTAGTTATGTGGCATTAGGCAAATTGCTTCTCACTTTGTTCCCTCATTTATAAAATGAGGATAACAATAGTGTCTTTCTAATGAAATTTGTTTGAAGATTAAATGAAAATCTGCATTAAAATACTAAGAATAAATCTAGCACATGGTAAAGTACTGGATAAATGCTACTTAGTATTATTATTAATAATATCACTGTTACGGTAAATGTGGCAGATTCAGCACACTACCTTTTCAAACTCCACTAAAATGACCAAAGGACAAAGAAAATGGTACAGAAGACAACAGCAAACAAGAAATTAAACATGGTTTCAGAAAATGAAAAACTCGGGCAGAAGTCTAGTGATTTAGCACAGTAGAGGAAGCTGAAAACTAAGTGGCAGAAAAAACAGGATAATAGAATCAAGATAATTTGCTTAATGGAACCCCAGAAACGCAGAGGTAATGTTAGCAATGAATACTGAGGGAGTCTCTAAAAGTCTATACAGAGAACATTTTTACACACAGGCTAAACTACCCTAATTTCACATGTTTTCTGTCACTTCTAGAAGATCAGAGATGTTCCTAACATTAGCAAGCACAACATAGATAAACATCAAGGAACAAGGGTCAATTGGACCGGAACTGGTTCCTACAAGTTGGCAGGTAGATGTAAACCACTCAGAAAGAATATTTGCAAACTCACTGGAGAACTTTTAAGACTCCAGAGAATAGATACATAGATACCACAATCTGGCATCTCCAAGAAAAATTCTGGCTCTCTACTTGATCATCTTCATGAAGCCTCACGAAGCAACAATTCTTGTCCACAGACACACAGCTTCCAACCTAATCCGTAGTACTTCATTAAGTCCAGGCTTTCAGAAAAGTCTCCAACAGGAAAGACCAAAACCAACATAAATAAACAGAAGAAAAGTACTCAAAGGAAATACAACACAAAGAGCAGAAGAAAACTTAAAAAAAAAAAATACCATCCTCCTAGACATAAGAAATGATAATTACAGTCACAAAATAAGAACAATGTGCTATGTTAAAAAAAAAAAGAAAAAAAATCAGAGAAACAGTAAGAACATTTAGAAAATAAAAGCAGCTAAAATGAAATATTCAATGAAATAGAAAGTCTAGAAAATGTCTTAATAAGTAGCAAAAAAAAAAAAAAGGAAAAAAAAAAGAGAAAAGAGAATGGGAGTGATGCCTTGATAATTCTGAGGAAAACTCATTTTATAAATTGCAATTATTTATACAAGCTAATATTCAAAAGTGATGATGGGATAAGGTATTTTCAAGTAAGCAAACTTCTATGACTCCTTTATCAGGAAGCACCTGAAAAATAAAATATACTTCTTAAAAAAAAAAAAAAAAGGAAAAAGGGGAGAGGGGCATGGGATTCAGGAACTAAAGGATTTGGCCCTGCAGAATAGCTAAGGGAAGCCCCAAGATATTCACTACATACTAGGAGTAGAAAGCAAATAATCTAAATGGAGAACAGACCATAATGGAAAGAGAAGTCTCCAAACAAAAAAAAAACACTGTATTTGATACAGTGTTTGAAATCATATTTGAGCACTCAAAGAAATTATTGATATGCATATAACATGTTGAAATACTTCAGGGAAAAAATAGTAGGTACACAAAAAGTAAGCAAACAAAAATGAAGTAATTACTAACTGAAGAAAAAAGGGGAAAGCAGGACAAAGGAGACAATTAGAATGCATTACTTCACTCGAAAAGTAGCCATATTGATAATATAACAGTGCTGATATAACGCAAAATTACTGGGTAAGTATGTTGAAAAAATGGAGTGACTACTGTGTAAATACATGAGAACAAGGTAACTAAATATAAGAATAATAAATCTCCAACTAATAAAAAGTGAAATTAATAAAGATAAAATTGATCAATCAATACACAACAGTTTAAAAGTATTATTTAAAAATATGGGGGCGCCTAGGTGACCCAGCTGGTTAAGCACCTGACTTCAGCTCAGGTCATGATCTCACAATTCGTGGGTTTGAGCCCCGTGTGGGGCTCTGTGCTGACAGCTCAGAGCCTGGAGCCTGGAGCCTGCTTCAGATTCTGTGTCTCCCTCTCTCTCTGCCCCTCCCCAACTCGTGCTCTGTGTCTCTCTCTTTCTCAAAAAATAAACATTAAAAAAAATTTTATGTATTATTTAAAGATATGGAAATGCTATAAGAAATAGCTCCAAAAGTGCAAAGTGACAGCCTCCAGAGAGCAGGACTGTGGAAGATGTCAGGCAGTGAAACGAGAATGCAGTCATTTAGTTTCAATTCTTTCAATTTTTTTTTTTTTTTTGCTTCTTGTGCATATATTATTTAAGCTTTTAAAATCAATCTAAGAAAGTAAATTAGATAAACTGCCTACTTAAAAAGTGAAGTAATACATGACTGATGTCAATTTCTAAATTTTAACTTAGTAATAATCTAAATTATCCAGCACCAGCACAGTTTCACATAAAATCCGGACATGAATTGAAACATACACCTTCAAGTGACAAAACTTTCCTTTTTTCACAATTTGTTATTAAAGAGATATTTTTTTTTTAATTTTTTTTTCAACGTTTATTTATTTTTGGGACAGAGAGACAGAGCATGAACGGGGGAGGGGCAGAGAGAGAGGGAGACACAGATTAGGAAACAGGCTCCAGGCTCTGAGCCATCAGCCCAGAGCCCGACGCGGGGCTCGAACTCACGAACCGCGAGATCGTGACCTGGCTGAAGTCGGACGCTTAACCGACTGCGCCACCCAGGCGCCCCTTAAAGAGATATTTTTAATTACCACACATAATCGTGAGTGATCAAATATCATTCCTTACCTTCTCGATGATTAGGTGTTATTATGCATACCAATTATCATACTTGCACCAGATCTCTGGAGTATACAGAACACTCTGTCCTGCATTAAACAGCCCCAGGTCTTTTTTTTTAATTTTAAAAGAGTAAAATAAACAAATAAACAAACAAATGTAAAATTTAGAATAATCTGGCTTACTAACAATTCTAGTTAATAAAATTTATTAGAACTTCAAAAAATACTTACAATGCAAAATCAAACTAACATAAAAAATTAGCAAGCAAGCAAGCACAAGGTACTTTCTAAGTGCCACTGTCCTAAGCACTTTTCACATAAATTTCAACTCTGTGAAGTAGTCTCCATTTTACAGATATGAAAAGAAAGGCACACAGGGGCAAAGTGACTTTAGTAGTTAATAAGTGAATGAATTGACATTTAAATGCAGGCAATTTCATCCCAGAGGCTGTTATCTTTACTACTATGTTCTACTCAGCATTATAAATCTATTAAACACAATATATAGTCGTTGATTATTTGCAAAACACTTTAGAATCTTATAGGTTCTAAAGAACATAACTACAAACTATTATTATGAATGTGTTAGAGATATATGAAAGTGTGTTCAAAATTAATAGAATGCCAAATAATATTTACTTTATAAATTTAAAATGAGAATTTCTCCCACAAAAATTATAAATTGACAAAACAAGAGTTGTACAAACTAAATACTTCCATACATGGTTTGTCATATTTTTATTTTTCCCCTAAAATAAATAATGTATCTGGTTAAAGTCAGTGAAATATTACCAATATAACACAGAAGGAGAAAAGAAAAACATTACCTTTAAAAGAATCACAATATGAAAAGCTTATTAAATTTACTTACCTAATAACAATATTATATGGCAATGAGTCTAAGATACATATTCTTGTACACTTTTTTCTTTCTTGGTACATAAAGTAATAGTTTATCTTACAAACAATGGTACTTTTAGACCTAGTTAAATATGGTAGCTAACATTACAATATGTCAAGCACTATTCCAATTGCTGTGTATGAACTGCTCTGTATGAATTGCTTTATACGTATTTACTAATGTAATCCTCATAATTTTGTGACATAGGTACTATTTCTATTCCTATTTTACACACAAGAAAACTGAAACACAGATTAAGTAAACCGCTGGAGTTTACATAGCTAATGAATGGAAGACAGAAAATTCCAAATTCAGTAGGAAATCTAACTCCAGAAATTTAAAATTTTTTTTAATGTTTGTTTATTTTTGAAAAAGAGACAGAGAACGAGCAGGGAAGGGGTAGAGAGACAGACACAATCTGAAGCAGGCTCCAGGCTCCTAGCTGACCGCACCGAGCCTGACGCAGGGCTCGAACTCACAAATGGCGAGATCATGACCTGAGCCGAAGTCAGACACTTAATCAACTGAGCCACCCAGGGGCTCCTAATTCCAGAGACTTTTAAAATATTTCACAGTACTGTCACATCACTACACATAATTCATTCCTTTCCCTGAGACCTGTTAACTTCTAATGCTTTTTTCTTCTCTGAAACTGCAACTGCTTTTAAGTAGAGCATTTTCTGTAAACAGAACCTACTGTTTCTTTGGTTGTGTAAGAATAAAGACTAAAATTAAAAGTAGAACTACTTGGTTGCCAGTGAATACGGAGCATAAATGGGACAATTAGTCAGCATTCATTCTTCAATTCCTTGCTCAGCTGCTTCTCACCCTTTCTGTTGTAATCCCCTGGGATATAAACTCTCAACATACTTTCAGTTCTGATGGAAAATGTTTAAGCAGTGAACTGCCATACATGTGATAAAGAGTAATAATTATTTTCCAAAAACAAGTTTTCCACAACACGATTTCACATCCATGCCTGAAGAAATTATATACAATGGCTACTTTAATAAATAAAGAGTAGTGAAAGAAGAAATGTCAAACAATTTTAATTACAATTAACTTTACTAATAAGTTTTGTGTAGATCTGAGTCATTCTTCTTTGGTATATACGGAGAACCTCAAGCACTGCTAATTAAGGTAAAAATCAAGAAGCCATTCTTACATAATTTTGTAACCACATGCTGCTTTATACTGAGACAACATGAGTTACTGAGGGCTCAGTTTGTATTTTTATAGTTTTTATGTACATCATCACTCATTATAGCTCTTTGAAACAGGTACTCCCATATCCATATTTATACTAGGAAACTGTAAAAGAGATCAAGCAACTTGCCCAAAGATCACAGTGTTAACAAATGAAATGATAAGACAAATTCATACTCTATTTGGACTTATTTCAAAGCCTTTGTTCTTTCTCTTACTAAATATGGTAAGTTAGTTAAATGGGTGAAAATTATAACAAAACTGATAGTAAATAATCCTATTACTATGTAATATATAAACAATGTGGTAAAGGACTATTTTAATTATTAAAATATGTCTAACATGTATGTCTGGTTTAGTGTTTCTGTGAGATAAAAATGTTAAATCTTTCATATACATAATGTTACAAGTCATTTATGCCTCAACAAAAAAACCATATTAATTTGCAATTTGTACTTATGTAAAATGCTTTAAGTCCTTTTTGATAAAATTATTTAAAAACCTACACGATGAAATTTACTTTAAGGTCTCTGCATTACACATGAGATATGCAAATTGATTTCAGGTAGGGACTGGGTTTTCTCCATCGTAGTATTTTTTTTTTTTTAAGTGAAAACTTTAAGTACTATACCTGAGTTTTAAATACATTTATGGAAATTTTTCTAAAATGTATCATATATATCCCTAACTTCACAAAACATTAGGTATGCAACTTAAACATTTCTGATACAGTAAGATCATCACTGTGAGCATCAGTAATTATACTGTGTGGCAAGGTAATTAGTGTAAATAGCAAAAGATAAAACGCAAGAGCTATTGAAGTCAGGAGGAGCTGTCACCTTGTTAAGTCCATACTGAGAAAATTCACTTCTGTCATTGGCCTTTCTGTCTGGAAAAAAACCACAATAGCTGTTTGACTTTGCTCTTCATCTATACGCACTGTACCTGGACTCTTGCACTTCTGCAAAAACAAAATGTTATCATTTTTAATATCTAGGTAGCTATTTGACTTATCCTCTACCCCAAAACAGATGATGGGCAACTATCCTGTGGCTAAGACTTTCACTATTTTACAGTGCTGCCCTTGAGGTGTGTTAAGCACCCTTTCCGCTTGCAAGATTACAGACATTCTATCCTCCAGGGGCTTCTTTCTGTGCCACAGTATCTGCTGTTGTCCCAGTACAACAGTGCTTGCGCACCTGCTCCCATAGTCCACCACTCTCTGCTCTTTTCTTTCCCTTACCTTTTTTCTTTCTTGTCTTATTCTAGATCTGTCTTATTACTTCTTGGCTTCCATATATAAAAGACCAAAAGTTCAGTATGATATGAGGCCAAGACACTCTAAGAGACTGCATAGACAAAGAAAAAAGGCAGACCATGCTCATTCATTTGTGTAATCTAGCACTGAACACTGTTCTACAGTAAGGACCAAATGATACTGGATGGAAATGGACTAACTACATAATAAAAAGAAGTCACTAACAAATGAAACTAATTAACTTAAAACCAAGACCACCACATTTTCTTTTTAATCTTCTTTAATCCCTGATTGTACTGAAAATGTGACACAAGAAAAAAGGAGCATGAGAACACAAAGTAAAGATAAAGTTCTTAAATAAAGAAAGACATTATAGGGGCACCTGGGTGTCTAAGTCGGTTAAGTGTCCGTCTGACTTCGGCTCAAGTCATGATCTCAGGACTTGTGAGTTCAAGCCGTGCATTGGGCTCTGTGCGGACAGCTCAGAGCCTGGAGCCTGCTTCAGATTCTGTGTTTCCCTCTCCCTGCTCCTCCCCCACTCACCTCTCTCTCAAAAATAAAATAAACAACAAAAAAAGAAAGACATAAAATGGGCATTCATATAGAAAAAAAACATAGTAACTCAGAAATCGATCTATGATCATTATACAACATTTAAATGAGCAAAAGGAAAGAAAATATAATAAAACTGAAAAACTGGTAGGAAAACATGCTGCATGGAGGAGAAAGTCACAGATGAAAATATAATTTGAACAAAACTACATGAATTACATGAATGATGAAATACTGTTTCAGAATCATGGTAAAGTAAAAAACAAAAATGTCATAATGTTATGTTGTGACATAACAAAACAGCTTAGCAAAATCTTAATGCCATGGTTAAAGAATTTAAGCAGAGTTTAAGGTTAGACACAGGGCACATAACAGATTTGCAACTTCTAAGAAAATATCATATCTATTTTGAAAGCTATTAACAGAACTATTCTATATTATCAGTAGCTTCAAATTCCAAGTCTAGTTCATTGTCACCAGAACAAGAATTACCATTAAAAATCAACTGTATGCAGACTGCTATATACATGTATTTTGTAGTCTGGCTTCAGTGGTTACAACTAAGTACCTAGGGAAAGTGATTTAACTTTTTTTGTGTGTGTGCTTTAGTTTTTTATATGTAAGAATAGACCCAGGGGCACCTGGGTGGCTCCGTCGGTTAAGTATCTGACTTCGGCTCAGGTCATGATCTCAGGGTTCTTGGGTTCAAGCCCTGTGTCAGGCTCTGTCCTGACAGCTCAGAGCCTGGAGCCTGCTTTGAATTCTGTGTCTCCCTCTCTCTCTGCCCCTCCCCCATTCTCTCTCTCTCTCTCTTTCTCTCTCTCTGAAAAATAAACATTAAAAAAAAAGAATAGACCCTACTTCATAAAATTACTGGCCAGAACGAATATGTAGTGTGTTGAATATAGCCTTATAAACAGTAAATGGTCAATAAATGTTAGCTGTATTATTATCACTATTGTTATCATTTTGCTACATTCTGTCCCTTATTATCTACTATTTTACCTCTTAACTAATATGAAAATTAATCCCATAATATGACCGAGACTATGAAAGCAAAAACTATAGTTCTAAAAGTAAAATAACAGACACTGAGAAAGAAGACCCATTATAATTATTCTTTCTTACTTGGTATTTCTTATTGACATTGGTAATTTCCATTATCAATAAAAATTAGAAGACAACAGGAGTGATCATAATAAGAGATCAGAAAAGCAAATAGAGCCATTTACATACTTTTTAAAGGGCTAAATGCTACTTTTTAAAATCTTCCCTAAGAGACCAATCTTTAGACAAACATATTTTTCTTTTGCCTCTCCCAAAAGTAGAACCTCATATATTTCTTCAGTAGTACTCAGAAGTATCTCTCACAGAAAATGAGTTCAATGAATGACTAGAAAATGAAAAAAATCCATTTAATTTCCTATAAAAATACTTTCCTTTAATTTAGCTCACTTTTCCCAATAAACTTCACAAAAAAGATGCTAAGTTATAATCTAAACAGCAACTGTATTAAAGTCTATGTACTTTTGATTTAAATGTTAAAATCTAAAATAATATACAGTATAATCAATTTTAAATGTATTTTATGAAGAATGCTTTTAGAAAAATTTATTTATAGTTTCTCTTATTTGCATTATCCTACAACATTTACACATCTTGTTTGATTTGAATAGTTTGGTAGTGGTTAGAGTAACCTAATCTGGACAACTGTTAATAAGATCACTTCTATTATACACATGGTTATTTTATACCTGTTTCATTTCCACTCTTCTGCTTCATTAACTTTCCATTTTCTCAAATCTATTAAATCTGAAGTAGCTATCTCAAAAGGAAAAACATCTGAACATCTTAAGCAATTTTTTTCTTGCTCAAGATGAACCAGTTATGCTTTTTCTTATTTAATAGTTTTCCATTTGGTAATCAATAAAGCTCTTCTGAACTACTGTGTCTTTACTGAGAAAAGCTTGGCAAATACTGTATTATGTTTATTTCTGCATGCATTTGTAACACCTGAAGAGTTTCTTGATATTTACGAGGTGACAAATCCTAACAAAAATACTGACAGGATTGCTATGAGAAAGTTAAGGGAAAGATGGCTATAAGGAAGGATCTGCTGGGATGTTAGAAAAAAAACTAAGCAGATAACATTGGGATAACAGGAGAGATTTAGGGAAAATAGAAAATAGATTTTTTTTTGTAAGGGAATCCCAGTGCACTTATGACCTGTTTTTGACACATACTGCTAACTCTACAGTATAGTAATGGTTATTATATCTTCTTTCTCAAGACTCCTTGGAGATACGAATTCAGGATTCCATTTCTTTATATATACCACCAATGATCAACAAAATGAATACTATTTAGAACAAATATTTGTAGATGAAGAATCTAAACTCACATGCAGGCAGTGTTGTACAATGTAGAGCATGGACTCTGGAGTCAGATAGATCAATCTGTATAAAGATCAACCTTCTTCAGTTACAGCTGCATGACTTAGGTCAGGTAACCTCATTTCTGAAATGGTTTTAATACATGTACTGACTACAAGAGTACCTAGGGGAAACAGGTAAGATAATTTGGTATAAAAAAATGTAGCATTCTTTATATATTACAAAATAGTACATTAGATAATCAGATCAGCTTTTCTGCCTGAAACATCTTAACATACTGGGGAAAAATACTAACACATTCTTCAATGGCATTGGTTAGCTAGCAAGACAGTAATATATATTGAAGTCAAGACCTAAATGAATGCAAGAACCCAGATGAGTAAGTAGAACATTTGAGAGCATATTCACTTTGAAGTACATTTGATGAACCAAGGTAATCTGAGCTTCTGTCTTTTTATCTTCCTGACCATAAGGATTAGGGAAAAAAAAAAAAAAGCACAGAGTATGTCCAAGGTGGACAGCCTAGGAAGAGTCCCCAATAATCCTGACACCAATACAGTGTAAGAGTTAAACAGAAACATCCTTTCATTCTGACAAGTCCCCCAGCACACACACTTGGAAAGTGGGGAGGAGGAATTTCTGGGAATTCATAACTACAAGTCCACTTTCAAGCAGGTTTTCAGCCTGAATTCAGACCTCAGTAGTTCAAATGACCTCAAGCCAAGAATTCAGTTTCAAGTTGTTCCAATTAGGATTGACCACAGCCACCTTACAAGAGTAAATGCAACATCACTCTGAAGGAAACCACATTTATCCAAGGTTTCAAAAATTCCTACATGAACTATAACAAAAATTAACAACAAAAAATTTACAAAATGCACAAGGAAGCATGGCTACAACCAGCAGAAAAAAGAAACAGCAGAATTATCACAGAGAATTTAAAATAAGTATGTAGAGTCTTGTAAACATATGGGCAAAGAAATCTGAAAAAGAATCAAACAACACTTCTAGAAATGAAAAATCACTGAAATGAAAGAACCAAGGAAAGTATCTTGCATATAGAATATCATACTACATTTTAATTCATTTCTTCCCCATTTTCCTCCCCCAAAACACAAACATTTTGGTTGAATGAACAGGAAATGTGAATTATTTAAAAGCCTGAATTATAGTCTGCATTTGCATGCAGTTTATTAGATCATATTTCTTGACAACAAAACAGATGATTAAAATATTAACAAAGACCAAGAAGTGGATAAGGATGATATAGTTGAGTGTTAAAGAATGTTTCCAATCTAATTTCTACAAATTACATGTGCATAGCAATCTTATTTCTTTATCTAGAAAATTCTGTTTATCATGGAAAGTAACTGGATAAGACTCAGATCTAGGTATACAAACTATCAAAAAGTTCAAAGCGGCAAAATTTAAGATGTAAAACTTGCTCATTATTAATGACGAATAATTACCACACCCAATTTCAACTACTGTAATACTTGAGAAAGTAGCCTAAGGCAATTTTCTAATTGAAAAGAATTAGTCCCAGATTGTTTCAAATCTTTAGTTCCTCAATAGTATACTATTTCTTTGTGATCTTCAGTATCATAATGAAATAAGCCCAAATAATTTTGAAGTTCTGATTCAATACAGAAACAGGAGTCCAGTGTTTTCATTACTTAATGGGTTTACAACTTCCATTCTTGGTTCTTTATATGAAAGGATCTACAACAGTAAATGTCAAAAAAGGTAACAGGAGGAAATACTTTTCTCCCTCACTAAAGATATAAATTATTATTTCCAAAAACTGAGTTGACTAAAGTTATCCATCCTCAGTCACTGTGATTGTAGCACTGCAAATCTCAGCACTGAAAATCTCATCACTTGACTGCAGTTGTCAAGGTGAACTTCTCAGCAAAACAGATTAAGGAGAGCTATTATCTACATAATATATATGTACACTTATATACAAATATACAGACACATTTACATGCACATATACATATATATTCTAAAACCACAGATAAAAGTTGCAGTGGCATTTTGTTCCCAAAACAACACATAAGGGTAAATCACTCTGGCACAACTATCATCTCCTGAATCACCTCTTCAGGAAGCAGTGTTACGATACTGTAATATGCAGAAATAGAATCTTCCATAAGTTTTATAGTATGTGGGCACTTTACTTTTTAAAATAATTCCAAACAGGCCTAAGTTCAATGTATCATTCATGTTCTCCCTCATTTAATCCTCCTAAATTCTGTGAAATGCTTCTTTTCACAGATTATAAATACGCATAAGTATTGTTCCTGGTTAGTCTACTGACCACATATATGTGGAAGTGGATGGGTTACAGAATTTGTTCTCTCCCTTCCTCTGTATCAACTCACACCTGACTTACAGATTAGTGAAGTAGAGAGCAAAGACTGGTGACGTGTTATTTTGGATTAGAGACTAAACAATATGGATTAAAAGATTTTGACACAGGGGCGCCTGGGTGGCTCAGTCGGTTAAGTGTCTGACTTCGGCTCAGGTCATGATTTCGCAGTCTGTGAGTTCAAGACCTGCGTCAGGCTCTGTGCTGATAGCTCAGAGCCTGGAGCCTACTTCAGATTCTGTGTCCCTCTCTCACTCTGCCGCTCATCTGCTCCCGGTCTCGCTCTTAAGAATAAATAAGACATAAAAAAAAAAAAGATTTCGATACATATGTAATATAATGAATAATTATGCCTTTCATATTGCCTGCGGTTTTGGAAACTAGAATCTGAAGAAGGGAAGAAGGAGGAAATAAGTATCTTACATTCTAAAGAGAACAGAGAACAACTGAGATCAGACAGTCTCTCTTTGGGAGTACCCTGCCACTGTGGTGTTGCCAAACAAGGGAATGATCTCTACATGCTGAGGGTACTCAAAAGAAAGAGACTACATTTTCATTAAGATCTTATGTCAAATATTAGGGATACACTGTAAGTAAAGGTGATATGGTCTGTATTATCAATGAGCTAGTAGTTTACTCTGCTAGATCAGATTTACAATTGCAATGAACATTAAGTACAGAATGCTTCATGAGCATAAAAGAAGGGTGCCTTAACTAGATTTTCATGGTCACGAAAGACTTTATAAATGATGACATATATAAGTAGGAACCTTAATGATACATAGGAATAATGGTGTGTGTGTGTGTACATGTGTGCACGAGCATGTGGATATGTTGTGTGTGTTTCATTTAATAAAGGATTAAGATGGAAAGAAAACCAACTATTTCTGGAAAGAAGAGTAAAAGGGCAAATCATGTGAACCATATTAAGGAACTTGTACTTTTAGGGCAAGGTAACAGAAAGATTGTAAATAAGGTTTAAATAATCAGCTTTAAGGGCACCTGGGTGGCTCAGGTCATGATCTCACAATTCGTGAGCTCAAGCCCTGCGTTGGGCTCTGTGCTGACAGCTCGGAGCCTGGAGCCTGCTTCAGATTCTGTCTCCCCCTCTCTCTGCCCCTCCCATGCTCATGCTCTGTCTCTCTCTGTCTCTAAATAATAAATAAATGTTAAAAAAAATAAAAAATAAATAATAATCAGCTTTTTTTGAAATACATGAAATCTAAGATGAGAACTACACAAATTAAAGTTCAAAACAGTTTTGAGCTAAACATATGGCCTTAAGAATGATCTGAACAAAGGTAATAAAGTCAGAAAAAACTATAGGAGCAAGGACAAAATCTAATGTAATTTTACATTGAGGGGATGATTTAAAACAGAGAAACTCCTCAAAATGCTTAAGAAGATACAGTTAGAAAGACAGTAAGAGAAACAGAATCTTACGATGTCAACAAAGTCAAAGGAAGAAAAGTATCAAAAGAGTGATTATCAACATGGAATACTCCAGAAAATTAAGAAGGTGATGACTAGATAATTGAAAAAGTTATTTCAGTGAGTTAAAGAACTAAGAGATAACAAAACTTTAAGAGAGTTGAATAACTTCAGGAGCATTGAATGTTGAGAAAATGGAAATTCAGCATACAGATTATGCTTTCAAGAAAATTTGCAGAGGGATGGGAGGCGTAACCATAAGAGAATTATCAGAATCAAAGAAAGGATGTAGTGGTTTGTACTTCAAAATAAATAAGAACTGAAGAGATTTCCAAGCCAAAGAGAAGGATCTAATGAAAAAAATAAAAAGATCCAAAAGAATCAGATAATAAAACAAGAGTCTAAAAAAGGTAAAAAGAAACAGGCTGAAATATAGCCTCAAAAGATGAAGAGAGAATTCCATCTCAAAAGATAAATGTAAAAAAAGATTAAAAGCAAAGTTACAGAGTAATATAAAGTAAAAAGAAGTTAATGGAGGTCTGTGAAGATGATCTCAAGAAACTGAAACAAGTTCATTTACAGAGTATGAAGGTGTTGGGTGAATTGCTAGGCTGACAAAGATGGAAAGTTTGAAGCACAGGCACAGGATAGAAAGCTAAATGGAGATTAATGAAAGAAAAAAAACCAAACATGAGCTGGCTCAATTGGAAATAATATGCTATGCTGAATAGCAGAATCAATTGGTCCAATTTTAGTCTTTTATCTAGGGATGCTCAGCGACCTCAGAGCAAAAGTACAAAAAGTGGATGACAATAAAAGTATGAGGCTGAGCAACATCAGACCCTACACTTTTATCTTAAATAATGACAGTTCAAGAAAACAAGGATTACACATTTTTAAAGATTTTCAAGAACAGAAATGGATACCATAAAATTGGAAAAAGTAAAACAGTAATGATATGGTTAGTGTAGAGTGTAACACATTCACTGCTACTTTGGTAATGTCACTCATATTTAATTTCAGATCATTTAATTCTGATAGTTTCCATACACATCATTCTCTTTAACAAAGTCTTAATATAAAGCTATATTTTGCAGCAAACAACTTTTGGTTCCAGCTTTAAACAGAGCCACACAAATGAATGGTTACTTAAAACTGAAAAAAAAAATGTTATCAGAAAATAGTTACCTAATAACTTCACATTTTTAAAGTTAGCCAGCTACTCCAAACATAATGGCTTTTAATATTAAAAAATGCTAACTATATTGTCAAATATGTCCTAGGTAAATTCTAACTAAATAATTCTCTGACAACTGCAAATACCCTCTACCATATAGGTGTTTTGATCATCCATATAGGTTTGAATATGTAATAACTAGAGATTTAGAAAGTCATTTTAACATATTGTATGCAATTAGATTTAAAATAAATAAAAGTCCAAATTATTTGACACAACTAAAAGACCCTCTAGCCAGACATTCCAGCTTCATTTCATATCCTCTCTCTGAGAGGATATTTGGTCTTTAATATCTCTGCACATAGCAAAATGCCCACTATGCAATTCACACTTAATAAATATTTGCTAGCTAAGTACATAAATAAGTAAATCTTTACTTCACATCTTTAACTTAGTCAATACCAAATTTATAGAAACAATATCAAGTTATGAATCAGGAATTAGGTTACAATTCCAGTTATATTTCATTCTCATATATAACTTTTATTAAATATGACCATAGTCTAAATATGCTTTATTTGCTTATGCAGACAAATCTTAAATCTATTTTACACAGATGAAAATTTAAAAGCATGACTTGAGTATGCTGAAACCAGCCAATGATATAATAACACTTTCAAATAATTTTTAATTAAAAAAAACTTCAAAATGAGTAAAATATGGGAAAACTGCTTTCACTGAAAGGATTTTTTGACAACATAATATGATATGATAAAAAGAGAATAGGCTTTGGAATCAGAAAAGCCTATTAAAATCTGTCTCTATCACCTGTATGAAAATAGTATCATATAGATATTTCCAAAATAGTATGTAAGAATGATGTGCAAACTCACATCTCACATAAATGAGCACTAATAATACTAAGGAATGATTTAAGAAAGAAATATGTAATTACTAAGCATGTCAAAATAAAATGTTTTAAGTCACAAATTTTAAGCTAAAATTTTGAGCCACAAAAATCAAATTTCAATGTTGCATGTAAAAATGAAATCAAATGCATACACACATTCTTGCCCCTGAATTCCAGGAGGCCACATCCATCAGCTTTCCTTCCTCTACTGAAACTTCCTCTACTGAATCATCTATACATTGACAGGTATACAGATTGATTTTATCTTATTCTGGCAGATTATTTCCAGAGATCAAAGATCTTTTGCCAGGAAGACATAACAATGAAATGTATAATTAGAAAGGAATCAAAATTGTTATACATAATTATTTATTGAAAATATATTAGCACTATAAAAACCCAATTATTTTTTTTATCCTTGTGCTTGAAATAATACAATTTCCTTTAATAACTGACTTCAGAATGAGAAACATAAAATAGTAAAGTGAAAACTAATTGATTTAAATTAGAAAGAGAAATGAAGTCCATTAACTAGAATAATATTTCATGGACAGACAGCAAAATGAGGAAGTTCCCAGTTGACAAGCATAAAAGTATCTCAAAATATTTTATAGGAAAACAATTACCACTCAGGTAATTTATTTTTTTAGGTGTGTATTTTCTTTAAGGTATAATCCTCAAAAAAAGATGAAGTTTTGATTTGGCACAATATTCCAAATGGTTCAGTATATATTTAATCATCATTCACAATGTATATATTGTTTACATTTTAAACTAACAGTTTGCATTTTAAACTATGTCCTCAACATTCAAAAAATTCAATTTTGATACAATCCAATGAACTGGCATTACTTAGAATTTTCTTAATTCTACTGCTTCATATTTATTCTCTGAAAATCAATTCCTGCAGGTATAAAACATTTATGCTACTATTATGATTGTACTGATACTTATAATCCTTAGAATACAGATTATTTCCTATAGACTTCCCTATAACATAAAATTAAACATGAATCTAGATTTCCCATTGCTTTATCTTTTGAAACCATGAACAATTCGAGGGCTCAGTCTGGTCAATCCAGTAACTAGGACAGGTTACTTTCTGTCACTCTCCAGAGCTTTAACACTGAACTCACAGCTAACTACATCTTTCCTTGATTCTGCACCTGGGTAAGCAGAACAGAATGCATTTTTACAATATTTACTTTGTTTTTAATATATGCTTTTGGCTTTCACATTAGGCAAATAATCTTGAACAAAGTCGGAATTATGATGGATTCAATGTAAACTTTAACAGAAAGAGAGAAAGTAAGGATGACTCCAAGATTTTTGGCCTTAGCAGCTGTAAGGATGAGGTTGCAATTAAGACAGAGAAGACGGTGGGAGAAGTAGATTTGAGGATTTGAAAGATCAGAATATTTCATTATAACATATTTATTAGACATACAAGTGATACCCAGTAGGTAACTGCATCATTAGTCTAGAGATCAGATGAAAGGTCCAGAATGGATATAAACATTTGGTAGTCATGGAAGAACAGATGGTTATTTAAAGCCATGACACTGAATATGAATAGGATCTGCAAGGGTGTAAACATGTACAAGAAAAAGTATGGAGCGGTCCAAGGACTGAGCTCAGGAAAATGAGAAGAAACCTGCAAAGGAAACTGGAAGCTGCAATCAGTGAGGCAGAGGTGTGCTCAAAGCAAAATGAAATGCTTTAAAGAGAAGACAGTGATCACTGTCAAATGCTGTTGACTGGTATACTGATAACATAAGAAGACGAAAGAATTGCTAAAACATTCCTGAGTAGCTAAGAGGGAATGGAACCTAGAATAAAAGTGGAGGATTAGCCTTTGGTATGGGCAGAGACAGTTTATCGGAATAAGAGAAAATACAGACTACATAGGCACTGATGTAGTTAGGTGGCTAGATCTGGTGATGGGAGCTTATGAAATTTCTTTTAATTACTTTTATTTTCTCAGTGAAACAGGACGAAGATCATCAATCAGGATGACAGTGAAAGTTTTGGAATTAATACTTAAAGTCATCATATATGGTATAGCCTGCTGCCCTAGTTCTAAAAAAGAGTGAAAATGCTGCAAGTGACAAGGAAGTTGGGGCTATTTTCAGCTTTCACAGACTATCTCAAATTTCAATAATTCCTCAAACCATACCCTAATATAATCAGAGATAATCCTCAGTCTCCTCTACCCTCGACTAATATAGATTCCTCTTCCATAAACTGCCAACATTCAATATTACACTCAATCTAATCAGATTTCAAACACTCTCAACATCTCTATGTGTTCTAAGTATCTAAGAATAAATCGATCACTCTAAAGATTAGGCCCACAAATTTAATTATTATGGAATTAAATGACCTTTAGCAAAGTTTCTCGCTTCATTCTTTCCTAAAACATTTAGTACTCTTACATATTCAAAGGTGTAACATTCTAAATATTTAATTGAATTTACTCTGTACTATGGCAGATATTCACTAAGGTTTTATACTTTCCACAAAGCAGTAAGAATCGATATAATCTTAAGTATATTTATTGCCCTTAAAGTCACAGTCACACAAAAAAAATCATATACACAATTGTTTTTGCTATGGGATTAGACAAATCCTAAATATTTAACATATAAATATATCTAATATGCAAGGCACTTGAATACATTAAGTTTACATACTGATGATAACCAAATATACACACATCATAAAAAATTTTTCACCATAATGGTAATCAAGAATTTTTGTGATAAGTCAAGGAAAATATGAATATTTGTTAAGGAATGGAAAGTAATATGCCATGACCCCAAAACATACTCTTACTAAAACTATACCACTAAATTTTAGAGGATCTTCCCTGAAAGTTGCATGAACATGAACTAAATTGCTTTACAGAAGCAATTAAGACAATGTTTTAAGCTAAAAACGGCTGAAAAATAAGTCTTGAACTATCACCTATATTACTAAACATCTAGCTTCATCATTTAATACACTATGACTTTCTTTTCAACTAACAGGTAAAGGATTTTCAGAAGTCTCAGTATCTTGAAAAAGATCATGAAAGAAGTATTAAATATTCTATATACCATTTGATTTCTTATTAAATATTTTTAACATTTTATATTTGAATGTACAAAGATGAAGAAAGGAGGGTTTAATAAATTATGTTAATTTTCAAGAGTCTTAAATACAATGAAGCCCATGTGCTTCATATGAGATTATAATATGCTTCAATATTATAAATCCTTATCTCTAGTTTTCAGGTCAATCATATGGGTAAAAAATAAATAATAAGGCTCTGTGTACCCTCAGGGGTATCACAGAACACATTTTTAAGCTATGTACATAAAAATGTTCACATAAAAATATCCACATAGTTGTGACTGGGAGGACACCTTAGAGTATTTAGAAGTTCTACAAATCCATTAACCAACAGGGGCAAATTTGCTGCAAATTCATCCCATTTATAACAATGAATATCACTTGTAATTATCTATTCAAATACAAATATATATGACAATTGTATCTAAAAATTAAATTGAATGTATAAGATATATAAAAATATAAGAAGGCATTTATAAAGTCAAAATTAATATACACCAAATTATTTATATTATTTTAAAGAGATGGGATGAAAAGTGAGCTTTAACTTTCTCTGTATTGCTTATATTTTAATAACAATCAGTTATTAAAAGAAAAAAGCAATTTTGAAAGAAAAACTCCTTATAGCATGTTTTCCTTTTTAGAGCCACATTTCTATAATTTATTTTACACTAAAATGTCTGCTGTATATTTAGTGTTATTAAATGTAACAAATATGGGAAAGAAAAAATTTAAAAAGATGGTTATAAAATGCTTATATGGCAGGTATTATGTGATATACTTTTACATCTTCCCTTTTGTGGTACCCAGAACAACTTATGACTGTGTGAGGAGTACTAATATTTCCATTAGACAGATGAAAAAATTATAGATCCAAGGACCTGACAAAAAAAATCACACAGCTATTAAATGTCGAGATCGGATAAACTCTGCTCTGACACCACACGGTCCCTGAGGATCTTGCATTCCATTCTACATACCCAGAAGGCATTAAAAAGCACTGAGCTGATTTAACAATTTCTTTCTTTTTTTAAGTTTATTTATTTTGAGAGAGAGAGAGAGAGAGAGAGACAGTGAGTCAGTACAGGAAGGGCAGAGAGAGAGAAAGTCAAGCAGATTCTGCAGGGTCAGTGCAGAGGCCGATGAGGGGCTGGAACTCATGAGCCACAAGATCATGACCTGAGCTGAAATCAAGAGTTGGATGCTTAAATGATTGAGCCACCCAGGTGCCCCTGACTTGATAATTTCTTAATAAACTTCACTATCTAACACCCAACATATTTTTTTCCTCATGAAAATTTTTATTATAGGAAGTACTGTCATATTTATTTGACTAGATCTTTCTAACTTCATGTATAATTTAACAAATCTCTACGGTGGTTATATATGACTTAAAAAGTAAAAGCAAAATCGTAAGTGCCAAACTGAGAATAATTAAATAACCTCACAAAAATAATTTCATAGATAAGGTGAAATGGCAAACTACCTTAGAGGTCTAATATCAATAGGAAGATGGAAAAGTACATAAAAGATATCAAAATTCAATGTTTACAGAGATCTGGTCAAGACAGAAAACGTTTCTACGTCTCCATTTTGTTTAATTATTACAGCTTTTCTTTTGATGGCAAAATTCAAATTTGTAAGATTTCCTTATTATGTGAATAGGGCCAAAAATTATTAAGCCATCAAAAAATCTATTATTTCCCAGTGATTGATCAATGAATGCAGCATTTTGGTGAACCTTACTTAAATTTTGAATACTGTATTTCTGAAATCAACTTTGTAAGTAGTCTAATGCAAAGAGGTACAGAATAACAGTTTAAAAAAAAACAGGTTCATCATTAACTTGCTATACCACATATCATTTCAACTTTCACTGTCTTTCTTACTTTTCCTGAACTGTAAACAGAAATAAGAATTCTTGCCTACATTGAAATTTTAAGAATTGAAATAAGTGATAGAATGTAAGAGCTAACTAAGCCATGATTAATAAACTACTTTTATATACCACTTACTTTTATTAAGTAACTTTTAGTTAATTGGTTTTAGACTTTTAAAAACAAGACTATCACTTTTCCCATTAACGATAATAGAGATAGTTTAAATACTCACATAAATTCAGAGTCAGGCTCGTTAAAAGATACTGCACTTAGATAACTATTTCTTGAAACATCTCTCCGAGTCAAAATTTCTTCAAAATTTTCCTCAAGCAGAACTGCATTTGTCCTGCATAGTTTAAGTGGCCAAAAAATGTTCATATCCTTTACCTATATTATTTATCCCTTGAAATCACCTAAATTATCCCCATCACATTGCAGTTTCTACTTATTTTTTTAAGTTTATTTTGAGAAAGAAAAAGAGACAGACAGCAAGCAGGAGAAGGGCAGAGAGAGAGAAGAGAGAGAGAATCCCAAGGGTTCTGTGCTGGAAGCAGGACTCAAACTCACAAACTTTGAGATCATGACCTGAAAAGAAATCAAGAGTTGGACACTTAACTAACTGAGCCACCCAGGCGCCCCTCTACTTATTTTTAATGCAGTCTGCTGAATTATGTGACGGGCCTTAAGAAAAATTTTCAGTAAAATCAATATTTTTAGGGGCGCCTGGGTGGCGCAGTCGGTTAAGCGTCCGACTTCAGCCAGGTCACGATCTCGCGGTCCGTGAGTTCGAGCCCCGCGTTGGGCTCTGGGCTGATAGCTCAGAGCCTGGAGCCTGTTTCCGATTCTGTATCTCCCTCTCTCTCTGCCCCTCCCCCATTCATGCTATGTCTCTCTCTGTCCCAAAAATAAATAAACGTTGAAAAAAAAAATTTTTTTTAAAAGAGAAAAGAAAAAAAAATTATGTTCAAGAAAGGTGCAATATGATTTCAAAGTTGAGTATTTTCTTGTAAAGGGCAATCATTTATTTCAGTTTGTTTCAAATAGCTTCACTGCCAAGACTCTAGAACCTCAAAGCTTTTCCTGCCAACATATGTACATTCCCTAAAAGTAAAAATACTGTTTTCGATTCTTATTTATTTTGCTAAACTATTTTTTGCCATATAAATATATTAGCATTATTATTCCTTGACAAAAATACAACATACAGGATTGCTATTCACATCGATAATCATCTGTCAAACTATATACTATTTATAATACTTTCATTAACTTTCACAAACTTCAGAGAATAAGTTACTAACACATATCCCATGTAGATAATTTTAACAGAGAAAAGATTTTTACAAGGACTGAAAACAGGGATTTACAAAGTAAAGGGTCTGTCAATATTCTAAGCCCACCAGCATGAAACTATATACTAAGAGTAGCAGCCTTCCACTGTAAAATTACTAATTTTAGTAATACAGTACATTAAACATGCCATTTGAGATATATGCCAACCTAAACTGCCACATATGGCATATCTTTCTTATTATCACAGTTTGTGTTTTCATATCCAGAGTCATTCTAGTTCTTAAACAAGATGTCAAATATACCAATTTAGCTAAAAACGTGATAAAGCTTTCAGAGGAACATACCTTTCCTTAAACAAAATAGGTATACACTTCAGAAGAAATTTAAAATATTACTGTAAAGAAAATATGGCTGGAAGTTTCTAGTTTAGAAGATGTTTGTAAATGCAAAATAGAATATAATTTCAAAGACAGAATTCATAAAAGATATTCCATTTAAATAAACGTTACTTTGAAACAATTCACAACCCAAAATTCTTCAAAATTTTTCTCAAAGAGAATTGTACTGCCTCTGCAAAAAATGTATGCAGTTGTCTTACCTATATTATTTATCCCTTTTAAGAACAAGTCATGATATCATACCATGATATGCGTATCAATTTGAAGGCAGAGATTTTGCTTATGCTTCCTTTTTGTATTGAATTCAACTTTGAGTTATACGACTGGTATTATTGAATTATGAATAGCACTTAAATAAAGATTACACAGTGAATATTTTCATTTCAAATCCCCATCTGGTGCTTAATGTCACCTCAGCTGTTCAATTCTTTAATGTTTCTCTACACAACTAGCCAATGATTTCACAAATCAGTATAAAACGCTAGATAGATTTTTAATCTCATTTTCTAAATGGAAACACAGTGCCCTATTTTTCAGTCTTTTTTAAATTAATCTGATTTTGATCGAGTATCGATTAACAATGACTCCTTTAGGAAATAAATATCAATGATGGAGAATCCTGCTGAATCTCAATAATCATGTGAAACTCCAAATAAAATAATTACATAACAGAAAATCCATTTACAATGAATAAGAAGTTTCAGTTTTTATTTTCATTGACCAATGTCTCTCTCATATACCAAAACTTTAGTGTTGGAATGACATCAAATTCACACATTAAAAAAAATGTATATGCTGTGTAAATCACGAATTTTCATCAAATTAAAAATGAATAGATCTGTTCACATATCAAGAGAGCTAAAATGGCCTACATATTCATGTAATTTAAGAAATGAGAAAAATTGTATCAGATATATGATTCAAAAACAAACTAGTAAAAGAAACCAAGTTGCTAATTTTAAATGTGTCTGCACAGACAACAAGGTATGTAAAAGTGAATAAATGTCAAAAACATACTTCTCTCCACACTATTCCTGAGTACAGCAAAACATTCTTCACTGGATTTTGTCCTTCACTAGGTTCCCACGCTTTTCTTTTACACTTGGCACATAACTGCTTAATAAAACACAACTATCGTATTTCTTAACATCTTTTTCCGTATTTCTAGTTGCCTCACCTTTCCCTTAGTCTTTTCCTTTATAAACAAAGTAGTCTTCCATTTAATTCTACCTACATTGCTAAGCAGAAAGTCACATTCCTCAGTCTACTACTCAGCTCTACTTTTAGATAATTAAGGCAGTCCTCCTCCAAAGTACAACTATTAACTTTTATACAAATACGTGCATAAAATTTAATTTCAGTACCACTGTGGGTCATTTTATAGACACAACAGAGGTATTTTTTCTTTAAAATAATTCTTGCTAATAATAGCAGTTTTCAAACAAGTTCTTATCTTTTTCACATGTAATACATTCTCTCTTGTCTCTAAAAATATCTATAGTATCTCCCTATCCCCACTTTCCCCCCAGCAACATCCACTTTTTACCTAGTAATACCAAACTACTTTTGGATCCCTGAATAGGACAGGAATTTTCATATCTACCTAAATATACACTGTGTCTCTGCTTCAAATGACCTTCCACTCTTGCCCAACAAGCAAATTAAAATTCAACCCTCAAAACCCCCCTCCTCTTTGAAGTTTTCTTTGAAGTCCACCTTCTCCCTGCAAGATCTGGTCGCGGACAGAGGTAGTTTCAACTTGTAGACACAATTCTACCATTATACATTTATTAAAATTTATTATAACCAGGTATTTATCTTTCTTGTGTCTTACTGCTCTCTTTCTTGAGAATAAGATCTTCAGAGCATTGTATACCTAGTTGTAACCCCAAGAGGTAGTAGCAAAGTACAATCCCATGGTAGTAGCAAAGGAAGCACCAGGTAAAGAAACACTACAATAGAATTATTTTAGCCCACTATTCTGCACCAGCTTTTAAAAAAATAAAGAGAATTTATAAAAATGTAGAGGACTAAGCATAAGACTAGATTTATCTACTAAATCTTAGATGTTTCTTGGTTCATTGTAGCAAAACTCAATGTACTAATACAATAAAAACATTAGTATTTCATGGATTTCTCTAAATTTTAACTGTTTAAAAAAGTAAAAGACTAAAGAAGCCCAAATTTGATAACTTTCCTATAATTTTATTTTCAAATAAAGTAACACATACTAACACCTTGATATTCTAGTCAAACTCTAAGCAAATAAATTCTGCTCTACTATGTAACTGGTATACTTTTTTCTTTCACAAATGAGAAAATTAAATAGTCTAGCTTCTAAAAGTCATAATGTATTTATACATGTTAACTTCTCCTCTACAGGTGAAGATATTAAAATACAATTAAAATAATCATATTTTTAATAATGTAACTTTAATTTAGTGGTTAATAAACTTTGATTTTCAGGATATCTCAAGAAAAGTCATCAACAGGATGTTCCTTAGCAAACAAGTAGACATGTGGCAGCAAAAAAACCATAATGTGACGTAACTCTAAAATCTTGTAATATAGGTATTTCAAATCACTTTTATTAATAAATGTTAATTAAGCTCATGTTGGTTAAGTCAGAATATTTTTATTAATTATCTACATTTTGGAAATGGCTTTTAAGTACTCCATAATACTGGCTTTACAGTTTCCTTCACAAAGGACAACATGCTAAATACAAAGCAAAACTCCCTTCTCTCACTCTACTCTTCTTTTTTAATACATGGCCCATACTTGTGTTAACACTTCTATGGCCATTTGTTTGTTTAAATTTTTGAACTCATTTGTTCACTTATCTGAAATACGGGTTTTACATATACACACCACCCCCCATTCAAGGTAAACTGGATATATAATGAAAATTTAAAGATAAACTGCCCACTATCCATTGTACTCACACTTCACAGAAGAAGCCTCAAATCAGTCATTTATTCATTCATACATACATTCTTTTAAATTTGAACTGCCACCTATGTTTACAGCACTGAGCTGTAAACTGAACATACAGCAACAGGCATGAAGGACAACATTAATTCCTTCATACCAATGAAGCTTAATTCAATTATTTAAATGACATACGTAAAGGCTATCACAAAAGATTTTTCATTTTGGTTTAAAGCTGTGAAGAAAAAAAATTCTTCAAAAATCACACTGAGTACTTTTATATTTATGTTAGAAAGTAGTCCATAAGCTTACAACGCAAACATCATCAGAACTCAGAGAAGCAAACCAATGTAATGAAAAAGACAAAAAAGAGAAAATAGTGATGTTTTAAAATTAAAAATTAGTGTATAATACATTTTCACCTTTACTTAAAATGCCTTACAACTAGCCTGTTGCTTATTTTTTAACCATAATATTTTTTTCTTTTTAAACCAACTGTTATGAATACCCAGCCAAATATATAATACTTAAGAAAATTTTTATGAAAGACATAAAAATATAGAAAATACGTATATCCTTGAAAACAGATTTTGAATTAGAAAGTCTACACATTTTTTTTTAAATCAAGGTCAATACTCTGTTAAACCAAAAACAAAAAATTTAGCTAAGGAACACTGGAAGCAAGCAAAAGAAAGAAGGGAAAGCAGGGTTGCCTAGGTGGCTCAGTTGGGTAAGCGTCCTACCTCTTGATTTTGGCTCAGGTCATGATCTCATGGTTCATGTGATCGTGCCCTGTGTCGGGCTCTGCTCTGACAGCATAGAGCCTGCTTGGGATTCTCTGTCCCTCTTTCTCTGTCTCTCTGTCTCTCTCTCTCTCTCTCTGCCCCACCCTCCACTCCCACTTTCTCTTAAGATAAACATTAAAAAAAAGAAAGAAAAAGAAGGCAAACATTGCAAATGAAGAAAAGTAACAAAGTGTGGAAATCAAATCACCCTGGAAATATTGACATCTTCAAACTACAATTACGGAAAAAGAGACTAGGCTATATTCCAAGTAATATAACCTATCATAACTTTTTTTTTTTTTTATTTTGTGTAGTGATAAAAAAAACCAGCTTTTTTTGACCCTTCAGTATAGCAAATCAAACAAAAAACCCGTTCCAAAATAAACCACCCGCCCTCCCCCCTTTTTAAAAAAAGGGGGGGGGGGAGGCACATTCATTTTAAAACTAGGAGAGAGAAAAATTAAAGAATTATTTCCTCAGAGAGTCATATCCAAAAAGGAAGGGAAAAAAGAGTGGAGCAAAACAGGAAGAGAAAGAAGTACCTACTAAAATTTGTACCACAAATTCAGAAAACATACTTAAAAGCTAAAGGATGATTATTGACATGCACCACTTATTATCTTGGTATCCTTGTTTGCTCAATGGTTAAATAGAGATTCTGGAAGAGATGAGATCTAAGATCCATTCCTTTCATCTGGTTCCACAATTCCATGATTTTTTCAGTCTCTTAAAATGGAAAGCCTCTCTGCTATTTCTAAGGGTCCTCAGTAAGTCTTTTGACAGAGATGCCATATAACAGAAAAAATTTAACACAAAACTTAAGAAAACAAGAACAATTAAAGCGCAACATTTTAGGAAAAAGTAAAACATATCCATAACCCTTTAACAAAGAAAAAATGCTTTGTAATAACTCTAAGTCGTGATGACCAAGGAGCTGCCTACACCTGGGCTCATAGGAAGCATCTGATAAATACACATAATAAACAAGAGAAAAGCTTCTAGACAGATTTCACACCAGGTTTTATTAAAAAGTACTTCCGTGACTTAAAAAAAACATAAATTAATCTTAGAAAAATTAAAATGCAGTTATACAAAGAATAATTAAGACTAAAAATGTGAATGATAAGCTCAATAGCCTCCAATACTAACTAACTCCTTTAGAAACAAGTTATTTCACGAATGAATGTAATCAGATGGAAAAGTTACAGTTCTTCTAAAATATTTAGTAACATAAAACAAAAATACATACCACATTCCTTTACTATATTCAGTGTTAATGAAATGCTCTGCCAATTCCTTCCTTTCTGCCCTTCCAATTCTTCCCCCCCCAATTACTAGATCTTATAAAAAGTCACTGAATCTAATTCCTAGAGAAGCAGATTATTAACAATATAAATGAAAACTTTCTTCTTTAAGATAAAAATGATTTTTAAAAATTGAATCAACTGAGAGTCAGCATATATTATATCCTAAAGGGAATGCAGGATTTGAAGTCTTATTTAATTAATAAGTACATTATGTGAAAATTTATCCTGCAAAACAATTATAGAGCCTTCAGTGTAAAACTGTTCTCAAAAACCTTTGAAAGAGAAAAGTTATTTCTCAAAACTTCAAAAAGTATGTTTAGTTTCATGAGGAAAGTAAAAACACTACAGTCTAAAATTTAAAAATTACTGAGTTCAGAATAAAATTAATTGCAAATTACAAACATACTGAACATCAGTAGAACATAGACCAGGTCTTGAAATAAAAAATATATATATTAATTTTAAATATCAATTATTAAATAAAATTAGTTTAGGAATGGTAAAAAATGGTTTATTTTCTATGCCAAATAATCTTACCTGAATCATTTTGCTGTTAAAAAACTCAAGATACTGATTTCATTTTTCATCTGGTCCTGTCAACGATGCTATGACAGGCCCTGCAGGAAGCAGCAAAAGATCAATGATGGAACGTAGATATTATATGTTTTCATGACCAAGTTTTGTTATGGGAAAGGATATCCATATAGTAGTTTGAAACTCAGGGAATACGGAAAACATCTCAAAAGCTCATCAGTGTATATAATATTCTTTCATTTTTACTTTGTAGTCTTAAATGTTTATTTTTATTCAGTTTTCTTTATCAAAAATTTAAAGGGCCACCTGGGTGGCTCAGTCAGTTAAGCATCCGACTTTGGCTCAGGTCATGATCTCAGGGTTTGTGAGTTCGAGCACCACATCAGGCTCCACGCTGGCAGTGCAGAGCCTGCTTGGGATTCTCTCTCTCTTCCTGTCTCTCTGCCTGTTCCCTGTGTGCACTCTTTCTCCCTCTCAAAAACAAATAAATTAAAAAAAAAAAAAAAAAACTTGAGTCGGTCAGTATAAAATTATACACATACATAAATATCCATAAAAACCAAATTCTAAAAAAAATTAAAAATGATGGTGCAGTATATATGTGGAATTTTAAAGAATCATTTCTATATTGATAAGAATTGGAAAGAAAACAAAGATCCAAGGTCTCAAAAATGGAAAGTCTTGACTGAAAAATAACATACGCTTAAAAGTACGGGAATGATTATATTAACTTCTAGTGATGATTATTTTAATCTTATTTCCCATGATTACTATAACTACCAATAAACTACTACTATACATAATTCAATTAAAATAAACTTTAAAAATTTTCTTATAAGCAGTAACTTCAGAATCCAATAGTTACTGGCAATACTGGTAAAAATTCCTTCAATAAAAGCATAGAAGTTACAAACAACTCTGTGCAAACTCCAAAACTTAATTCCTCTTTGGTAATTGACAGGTTATATTCAACGAAGACCAAAAAATTCAAATCAGTAAAAATGAGAGAAAAATCAAAACTATAAAACTCCTTCACAAGATTCCAAATATATTTTTTAATTCAGAATTATTTTAAAGTAATATAGCACTTGCCGTATTTAACTTAAAGGCGTTTTTACCTTGCAAGTTATTTTCCATTCAAGGGCCAATTAATAAACAGCACTGTGATTAGACACCTACAACAAGTGGGAACACTATTAGAAAACGTAAGAAACTTCTATATATGTCATGGAAGCATATTGTAAGCCAGTATTTCAAACAGATTAAGAAATTTCAAACAATAGAAATAAATGACAGATTAAATTTTTTTGAGTTTTTATGCTATACCTGTCTTGTTTGTTGAAACACTTCAAAGCACTCAGCAAAGCTTGCTTGCCAAAGCCTCTAACACGCTAAAATGATATAACTTAATTTTACATGGGTTATGTTTGAAAATAAACAAATGTTAAGCTACGATAATGATAATTTAAAAATTACAATGTACTTCCACTTGTTTTCTGCTCGTTCATGATTTGAAAACGTACTTGTGGAATATGTAAAGTTAAATACTTCTGACTTAAGATTATTTTCTATTTCTATACAACATCTTTTTACATGTGTGGATTCTATCAGATTCATAGAAATCATTTTAGTTTCAAATATTTCCATATAAAAAAATGGAAAAGCCTATGCCATATCTTTTTAAGAACGAGATGAAGAAAATGGAAATTTCACCAACTCAAACACCAGGAAGTATCTGAAAAATACTGCTTCGTTTCTTGCATGTTGTGTTTTATACCATGACACTTCAGTCTCTGAGGGTCAGGTTAATTAAGCCCCATAGCAGCTGCAGTGCAATGTGAGACACGCGCTGCTGCGGTTCCCACCAGTCCAGTCCAATTACCTGTAGTATTCCAGCACTGGACAAGTGACAACCAACCTCTTCTCTCTAGTCACTTGCTCCCACTGGTCTACTGATAAATGTTAGAACAAACTAACCTCTTTTTGGAAAAGACTGCAAGCTGAATGCACCTGCTGCAGGCTGCAATGATGAGTCCCAGAGAGATGTTTGTCAGTCAGATCTCTGCAGATGTTGTTTAACTTTATGCTAGAGCTGTATCCAAAGATGGAAATGAGATGGCAATCAAGCACAAATCTCCCACCCTTGTCCCCCCAATTTTATTTTGAAAAGCTGCACTTGCTCATAAAAGTGCTTTAAAACAACTCCGCTAAACTGAAAACAACTAAGACTAAACTCTATGGTAAAAAACAGTTTTATTAGGTACTGAATTTTAGGTAACAAGTGGCATAATTATGTTCAATAAATGTTATCTGTGTTATTTAGAAGCTTAAAAATTAATTTGCTTAAGCCAGAGCAAAACAAAACAAAATAGCTATAAAATAGACAAGTTTTTGATGGGTGTTTATTGCTCAGATTTTTAGTGATACCACATACTCCTTAGAGTTCCCAAGACACAGATTGTTTTTCCTCTTATATATTATACAAAACACCTTCCATACATAAATATTGAACTATTTCACTGGTTATATTCACTATGTTTAAACTCTTCTTGAAAGCTTTGGGGGGTGATATTTGCAAGGCAATATTGTTAGACATATTGAATTTCCTTACAACGTCACAAATTTAAATGAGCTATTTTTCCAAAATCCAGAAGGCTTCAAATAGCTAATATCAAAGTGACATTATACAATATAATTCATGAAAACGTCAATACTTTAAATGATGTTCCACAACTTACTAAATCAATGATAGAAGATATAACATCAGAATGAAAAAAAAATCAAATAAATAGAATACCTAAGACTTTTAGTGCTAATTCAATTTTTCTAAAAATCTTATGCTATAAAACATTTGTTTACAGGAGTTAAGTATCAAAACTATATCTTCAGACTCTACAATTTTAACATAGATTGTGCTATGCCAGTAACACTCCTTCATATGTTGAGATTTCCTGTTTCTTAAAATGAGAAAATATTAAAAATACAGCAAATTTCAGAGAGATACTAACGTCTAACTGAAAGATTATGGTTCCTCCTTCAACTAAGGGTATAGAGAGACAAAACATAACAACAGGTAATATGATAAATATAAATATTACAAATTGAAGATTTAAAGAAAAGCACATTACATGCCAGCAACTCTTTGATCATACTAAAATCAAAGGGATAGCACAGTGTAATCATAACCATCATATTAAACTCAACAATACTAGAAATTACACTACTTTTATTTTTCCTTGTTACAATTTTATGTATCTACTAATTTTTCCTTAAAATACATACCAATAAATTTCTAAAATGCTTTGCATCTAAGATTAAAGAAAAGTGTTTGGACTGCAACTTTTAAAAGCTGGACAAAAGTATTCCCATTGTACTACCAACACCATAATTCTCTTCTTTCAATAATGTAAACAAAAGAAGTGATCTATTCTAAAACTTTATTAACTCATCCTATTTCCAAAAAAATGATCATTCTTATGTTATACAGTCTCGATCCTAAAGGTTAAATTGGCCACTGAATTTTCCCCATGTCAAAATTAAGGCAGTGTTGAGTACTTCCTTCACTAAAAGAAAAATGCACTTACATTCTTTTTCAAGACTTTTAAAAATTTAACACATAACTGGCTTGTGATTAACAAAAAAAAAATCACCCAAGTTGTGCAATGCTAAGATTACGATACAATAAATCTAGGGATATAAGTTCAAATTTTAACTTAAGGACCATAAAAGGAAATACTTTACATCAAATGTGATCCAGTTTTATAGCCATAAATACGAAGAAAGTGTAAGATACACACTAATATATGCTGCGATTACAGTGAAGTATTTCTGTTTGGTGGATATAATGAAGATCTCTAGTGTCATACAATGGAATAACAATAGGTGCATTATGAAATGTTCTAAAATTTAAGGCACACATGAAAAAATATATTTTATAAATCCTTTACTATTCCCAACCAATAATGTATTCCATAAGTTTTTTGGATTATCTACCTGAACCATGCATTATTTTAACATATAAAATCAATCTATTTATTAACAAAACTAAACACATCTTCAGATGCCAAATAAAAGAATAAAAGAACACTATCGCCATTCTGAAAATGCATACAGTAATATATTCCCCAAAAATGAGAAAGCTGCTTTTTACTACAAGGCAACAACTTTAGTTAACCTAATTATAGAAAAGATATGTAAATAAATAGGCTGCTTTAATCAAGTAAGAAAAAAAGATATATTCATAAACCACAGATAATAACTAGTATCCTGTAAGATTTAGATTTCTAAAAAGATGAATTACACAGCAAAAGTATATCTACTCATACATCTTTTTTGATTACAGTAATTTAAAAAATTCATTTCACAATCCTCAATCTCCCCAAATTATTTTATTTACTATGCCATGCTGAAATACACAATATAATATACAGTTCCACAAATTCTAAATCACACCAATTAATGCACAAAAAATGTTTTGATTTCAACCATAAATATTAAAAATTACTCAGAAAGGCGAGGTTGTTTAAGATATTTTAAAGATACAAGCTAAGCAAAACACAAAAAACAAAAAACTTCACAAATATGATAAATATGAGTATATTATATTGGCTATAGTAAAAACAATGGACATACATTTGAGTTGAAATTTGTTAAAATATCCCCAAAGTGTGTCTGTATACTGGCTTATACATCCTAAAGAAAGTCTGTGTTAAATACATCAGTATTTTAACTAAACCTTCCGAACACAATTACATTCTGTTTGAAACTTAGGTAATTTGAGAAAATCCATTAGGTTATACAACTAAAGTATACTTTTCCCCAAATACACTGTCTTACCAAACAAGAAATAGAAAGATTCTTGATGAAATAAACATCAGGCATGTTCACTCTAATAGAGGAGTCATAAATACATATATGAAACACAAAAATGGGCTTCCAAATTACTGCATAATCCTGTAAGAACTCGGCGATAAGAAATCACAGTTTTATAATTTTGTTCATCTGAGATGAGCAGGTAATATATCTGAGTACGAGAAGTTGAAAGTAGCTCAGAGGCTGTTATGTTGAAGAATACCAGGACCTTAGATAATTCCACAGGCTTGTGGTCAAGTGTGAACAGAAAGACTATTAAAATTGAAGTCTGTCAGAAGAAGAGAGATGTATCTGTCTGAACAGGGAATAATCCAGTAATACCATATTTAAATTAAAGTGTTCAGTATTAATACAACTTCTTATTAATTACAAGGCTTTACTTTATCCTTAAAATTAATTCCATAGCGTGTGCTTGGTTTCCACCTGTTACAGGCAGAGTATAAGCCTTCTTTTATCCAGACATTTCAAATCACATTTGATCAGGTTACGTCACTACACACACAAAATTTTGTTCAACGCATTCCAGTTTTCCATTTTTTCCAACGGATATTCTTGTTCTATATGAATAACGTGCTTCAGAACTATAAATAAAATAAGCAATTTCAATGTAATAAGAAAAAAATGTATAACTAAGTGGACTAAAAACAAAAGATCTAATTCTCGGTGCACCCTTTCAAACCCACTGAAAATAAACTATATTCAAATGAAAAGGCATTTAATTTACTATTTGGAATATCCTTGATAAACACCAATTTTCTGTAACATCCCTGCACATCTGATACCACCTCATGTATAATGCAAAAAAGCTATTTCATTTTCATCTATTGACAGTGAATTTAATTTACCATTGCAGCTCTTTTCCTAGAACTATCACGTTATTAATTCTGCAATCAAGCTCTTTTGAATGCTTTTATTTGTACTAAGGTTTTCACAATTCCACATTGATTTTTTTCATCATAATATACCTTTCAAACATATGAATGTGAATATGTTAGTAAACTTTCTTAATGCATAAGGAAAGTTTCAGAGACAAGGAAAGCCATCTACAAAACTACACTCACAGGAACAAACTTTCGAAGGACAGCATATCTAAGACATTACATTTTAGCTTAATGTTTGTAGTGTTTACCAAATATACTACATTTAGTTTATACATCTAAGTGATATTTTCAACCATTCTAAAACCTTCTTATCTAGCATAATGGTCCATTTTCTCCCACCAATCAATTGGCTATGAAAAAGAAATCCTCTACTAAAGAATTCTACTGAAATTAGATCATTGAAAGCAAATGAGCTTTGTTTTTCTATGGGGGGGGAGGGAAGAAGCAGTATCAGTCCCCTCAGCACTGAATAAATACTTTTTTATGGCCATGAAGACAAAATAACCAAAAAAAATGGCAGAAGCTACACCTGAGTAAAAGCAAATCAGTTAATGTTTTATCTAAGAGATATACTATTCAATTATGCAGATTATCCAATTATATTTAAAATCCATATAATGAGTAGCAAAATGATAAAAAGAAAAAGATAAAATACAGAGAACTGTATAACACTTGAAATAAAAAACACACACTGAAAAGTACAAAAAAAATTATGCCACCTAGGAAACTTGCCATTTTCCAGTAGGTTATAGTACCACACAACTGTTACCAGATTTTAATCCAATACAGCTCTTCATAACACAAATTTTGAAGTATTACTTTACTTCTTACATAATAATATATTTCCTTGTCACAATTACACTAAAAACGCAGTATTTTAAAAATCTGAAGAGGCAGCACTTGTCCTCTTTACTTCACTCCAGGGCCAACAAACAAAGCAGTGAAGCAGAAAGAGGTACATAATGGATTTAGAAGTAAATGGTCCATTCTTTAAGAAGCCTTCCTACCCCCTCTTCTGAATTCACTCTAGACTAATTGTCATTACAATGATGTCTGAAAACTTCAAAAGAACCCTATTTCCTGATGCCAGCTGTCCATGTTTCTATCTTTAAATTTTAGAGTTTTTTCCTAATTAGAAAGAAGTATTTAGACATACCCAAAAGATGTTATCTCGTAATTGTTCTAAATCACAGACACAGTATATCGATTATAGAAACAAAACATAATCAAGAGTGGAAATATTCTTTAAAATTTTCCACAAATACAATATATAAATAAAGTCTATACTATTAAGAATTTCCTTCAATACAACATACAACACACGTAGATCTTCTCTTTATTTCCTTGGGGATTTATCAAACAATCTCTTCACCATTGCACCTACCTGGGTAAAAATCTTTGGACTTAGACAGCTTGATGGTGGCTCCAGTTTCTTTTTGCAACTGAACAATTGTCTGTCCTCCCTTCCCAATTATAGATCCAGCAGCATAACTAGGTATGAGAACCTTTAGAAAATACTGGCCGTCTTCTGAAAAATGCAAAGAAATATATTTGGTTAACATGATAATTTTAAACTCTCTATCCCCTCTCCACCCTCAAGAGGGAAAAACAGCAATTAAAACATTGGGCATATAGCTGCAGGAAATATGGGGGTAATTTTTTTTTTTTTAAAGAACAAAAGTAAGCCAATTACACTGAAAAATAAATAGGTACAAACTGTTTCTCATTTTGTAGGATTTATACTTTTAAACTTGGAATTAAAATCTAAACATGTTTTATTATTTTGCAGCACTGTAGAAACTGATGACTAAATTCCAGTTGTTATTCCAAACATGGAAGTCTTCCAATTCTATCTGTGGTTACTATGGTAAAATGAAATGAACTGACCCTTTAACAAAACTTCAGAGATTTATATGATGACAAACCTTCACTTACCATATTGCAATACAAATAAGTAAAAGGACTGTAAATAGTGATGAGCTATATTGGTTTGACATTAGCAAACACCTAAGGACTACAATCAGCCATTGCCTATATCTTACTTAAAGTATGCAAAACAAACATTTCTCCTACCAAATAGTCCACCCAAACTGTAGGGTGTATTCCAAGTCTGCAATAACTGCCAGGAAATAACTCAAAGTGATGTGAACTGGCAAATCTAACTAATCCTGGTGTATTTCTTTAGCACTTCTTAGTCTACCATGATCTCGTTTAAGCTCATTAATTAAAGGACCTTAAGAAGAATTCTGCCAATACTAAAAAGCTTAGGAGTCATTTATATCAAATACACTTAAAAGTGACCAAACAGATTATGTTACTTCTACAAAATAGCCACAGCTTTAAAAACAGAGGAAGTGGATGAACCAAGAAAGAGTGAAATGAAATGTAGAAAATATAAAGCCAACTCCATAAACTTTAATTTCTGACAAACTGATCAAGTCTTAAATCCGAAACACCCCAGTAAATCCAGCTTATGTGAATAAACGTTCTAAATTTTGCGGGTGTGCCATTCGCAAGACCCCCATCCGTCTCTAATGTACATGCTGTAGATAAATTCACCTCTGCCTCGATGCATTGGGTGCATTGTTAAGATGACTCCAGTGCAAATGAAGAAGCGATACCGGTCCCGTTATAACTCATCTTCCCAGGAAGCGCAGGATGTTAAACTAACAAGTCACAGTACCAGACACCCCCACCCTCGTATGCACACCTCTGAAGACAAATCAATGAGATATTTGCAACGACAGTGTAAGTGCGGTAAGAGCATGCACTCATCAAGATTTTGCATACTACTTGTGGCCCAAAGCAAGGGGATGGAGAGGGAAAAACTCTCCGATGCCCCAATCATTTGCTATCCGCTACCCAAGTGCCATTTATTTATTTATTTTATCAGACTGTTAAATGCAGCGCGCATCTTCGAGCGGCCATCACCTCACTCGGGGGTCATCCTCCTCCTCTTTAACGGACCCCCTTGCCCAGGTCTAGGATATTTAAATGGTCAGTCTTTAGACCGATTAAATGGAAAGATAGGTCTATTCCGAAAAACCGGTCGCCATTTTGATGAATGATAAACAGAGAAATGGAAATGTGTCCGGGACGGCGAGGTGCGGGGCAGGTGCAGGGGAGGGGGCGCGGGGCAGGGGCGCGGGAGCCGCCGGGTTCGGGCTGGAGGTGTCCGGGCCGCGGGAGGGAGGGAGGCCGGCAGGAGGGAGGGAGGCAGGGGCGGGCGGCGGGGGATGGGGCCAGCGGGGAGGTGGAAGCGATACCCACCGCCCGTATTGGTCCTCTTGGTGCTGCCGGCTTCAGGGGGGGCTTCCAGCGGCCTTTTCCGCGAGTCCGGCGGGTCCAGGTCTATGGGAACCCCAGTGTGGGTCCCGTTCTGCTGGATGGGAGCTGCCGCCATCATGTTTGCAGTTCCTGCCGCTGCTACGGGGAGAAGGTTCTCCCTTTTGTTTTGGCTTTTTTTCTTTTTTTTTGCGTTTGGGGTTTCTTAAGGTTTTTTTTTTTTTTTTTTTAATCGGATCAATAGAAATCTCTTTAGGAAAAAAAGCAATGTTGCTGGTTTGTTCTCACTGGGGAGGGGGCAGGGCTGAGGAGCAGCTGCAGTGCAGTGTCAGAAAGGAGACAGGGGAATGGAGGGGGTGTGAGAGACGGAGGGTGAAAGAAGGAGAAGAAAGGAGAGAGGGGGAGAGAGTGAAGGGAGAGGGGCGAGTGAATGAGCGGGAGGAGGGGAGCGGGGAGGACGGGCAGAGGGAGTGGGAGAGCGCGAGGGCTGGCGGGGCGCGGGGAGAAGCCGAGGAGGAGGGGAGAGTGAGGGAAAGAGTGAATGAGCAGGAGGAGGGGAAGGAGGTGGATGCGGAGAGGAGCGAGCGGCGGAGGAGGGCAGGAGCCGGGAAGGAGCGCGGCGGTCCCCGCGCCGCGCTAGCGCTGCGCTCGCTCCCGCTGCTGGTGCTGCCGCCGCCGCCGCTGCCGGAGCGGTTCTGCCGTTGCCTGGGCTGCTCGGCGATGCTGCTGCTGCCGCCCGGTCTCGCTCATTATTTCTCCCGCTTGTAGGGGGGGCTGGCGGGGAGGGAGGGGGATGGCTGCGAGGGGAGGGTAGAGAGGGGTTGAGTTCGTAGACTCCCACACACTTCGCGCTCCGGTCCCTGCCTCTCAGCAGCGCCGCCGCCGCTGCCGCCTCCCAGCGCTGATGCCTCAGCCTGCGGGGGCGGAGGGGGCCCCGCCGGAGGCGGGGGCTGGGGGGGAGGGGGGGGGGAGGCTGTGTGTATGCGCGTGCGTGTGTGCGCGCGGGCTAAGCGCGTGCGCGGGGGCGCGCGCAGGCGGCGGGGGAGGGGACGGGGGCTGGGGCGCTCCTGTGGGAAGGGAGGGGTGAAAGGTCGCCGGTCCCCGGCAACACGGCTCAGGCAAACGTAAGCGGCTTGTCGCAGAAACCAAGGGGTCCAAGAAACCCGCTAGGCTAGAAGGCGGGAAGCAGAGATTACTGACAGCCGTGCCAGCCAATAAAATGGGAATGTGAGAAAGGCTCTTCAGGCCCCTTCCCAATCAGGAAACTTGGGTATGAGAGGGAATGAAGGGGCGGGGTGGGATCTCGGTCAAGCCGGTGCTGGAGTGGCGACAATTTTGGCTAGTCTGAGAAGGGCATTCGAGTGACCGTTGACAACGGGTGAGACACCGTCAAGGCTGAAGAAAGAACTTTAACTATATGCTTCCAGGACTTCTAGCTAGGTACATTAGTTTTTATTTTTAAGAGTTAGGTAAGAGACATCATCTTAACTCATCGGCGGTTTTCTACGGGGCGATTTCATAAAAAGAGTATTTATTGGTAGCACTGTGTAACATCGTTAGGGAACTTCTAGTGTCGCTCGCTGCCTTTAATCCTTTCGGGAGCAAGCCAGGATATAAATAAAGCTAGGTATGGGTCTTCCCCTCAGAGGCGCTGGTACGCAGACTAAAGACAGGCAACAGCTGAGTGTACACAAAACTAATTATTGAACTAAGTATGAATATAGGAATGAAACTCATTGCAATGTGCACAGCTTATGATTATACAGATCTTGGATATATAAGGAGTCTGAACATCAATTGTACAAGGCTACAGAAAAAAAATATCGTAGCTGCAATAGATTGAAAGTCTGAAAAGACTCAGTTTACAGATGAGTAAACTGATTCAGTGAAGTATTTTGCTCAAGGTCATCTATCAAGTTAGTTGTTTAATTAATCAGCGCGCTAGGAATTAGGGATAATGGAAACACATGGGCTCTGGAGCCCGAAATCTTGGTTTCACCTCCTTGCAGGCATGTTCTAAAAGTGTCTTGAGCAGATCCTTTAACATGTTGGCTGGTTATTAAGTGCTTTCCATGTGCCAAGGAATCATTTTACATGCGATGCTCTTTACATGCAGTGTATCATATAGTTATTACTGTACCTATTTTACGAGGCAGTTTAGGTTTAGAGACATGAATAATCCAAAGCCGCACAGGTGTAAGCATTGTTGCAATAATTCAAACTCAGGTCTTCCTGATTTCAAAGTCTATCCTCTTGGAATATTGCAGGACACTAAAGCGTCAGTTCCTTCCACTGAAAGCAGGGGCTGTAACTCTGCTTCCCATAGGTCTTATGAGTCAAATGAGATAATGTATTGAAAGATGTGAAAAGGTATGAACATATTCACTACATTTCTAGAACAAAGATGCTCCTTCCTTGTACTTTTCACTACAGCACTTCAACCTGAAAGATGCCTTTAGTAAAAGCTAGCATAATAAAGAACTTCACTGTAATTTATGATATTCTAACCAAGAATGCCTGCATGTCTGAGGCAATCACCAAAGCGAATAGAATAAAATTTAATTCCTGATTGAGGAGGGAATGAAAAAGAATACTAACCCTCCTCACAGCATCCTTTATTTCAAGGAACATCTAGGAGGCATTGGGATTTCTGGTGCTTTTTAAGTGATGAAAGATAGATGATAGTCTGCTGAACAAGGGAAAAAATAACATTTAGTTTGGGAATAAAAGTTTATCTGGAGTATGAAAAACACTTTGCCTCAAGTCAGAGAAGAAGAAATGCTGAGACCTCAAAGAAAGGGAAAGCAGGTAAGTTAGTATATAACTGGTAAAAGTCTATGAACCTTTAAAAGTCCAGAATTTTTATCTGATCTATGATGTAATAGGAAACCATGATACAGCCTTTATGCCCAGAATAAAGAGGATTTATACACGGAACTGGATTTAAAACAACAACAAAAAAATGAGCTGTGATGAAAGAAAATCAGGGTTTGGAATAAGGATGTGGTAGTCAAGATAGAAAAAGCTGATGCCAGACATTGTGTAATCAAAGTGTTCTGTGAAGTGTACCAAAAATATGCAAGGATGTTTTTAAATAAAAAATTGGAAAAGGGCTGGAGTTTGCTACTATATTGTTCTAAAACAGTAAAAGACAGGAGACAAAGATAATACAAAAATGAAAATAGTTCAAAGCTATATTGTATTAAAGCTTGGACAAAGTATTCAGTATCATGTAGTTTTGAATTTGGAAAAGACTGAGAATTGGAAACTGACCAAATTTCTAAAAATAAGTAAAATATGTTTAAAATATCTTAGAAAATATCTGTCATTGCCATGTGTAAGTTAAATTGAAAGTGAGCTAAGTTAAATTGCCTTATAGACTTAAGCTTACTGAGAGTCATGACACTGTATTCTTATTTATTTGACCCTTCTCTTATTTCCTTCTTCAGACTTAATATTTAAATATTACCCACCATTCCATGGGGCCCAGGAGCAGAAGGTATGATTTTAAATGTGGATAGCATGCTTACCAATAATTTATTTAACTACGGCATGCCAGGAATTACACAGACTATCCTAAGACCTGCTCAGACTTCAAAGGGTCAGTTAGCTATGATTATGATTTGGCCATGAAGGTTATCAGAGAGTACATTCTAGCCGTTATTCTCTTGTATTTTCTTGTTTTTTAAGAAAGGATACTTCTCCATTTCACACTATATACCTCCACCATTCTGATTAAACAGACATAAACATTTGATCTCTTGTCCTGCATTTTTTTACCAGCTAATAAACCTGAGGAAATTTTTAAAAAGCAGCTCCCACTTTATAGTATGCTGTACCTCTTAGGGTACAAATAAACTGCTTGAATGAACTTTTTGAAAAATATAATAGAAATATTTGACCTTTTAATTCTCTGAAAAGAAATATTTTATTTTCTTAATTAACCAAACAATTGGCACTGCAAATTTAATGTTATTTTCTAATACCATAAGATACAAGAGAACGTGTATACTTTTCATTGCTGAATTAGTTGATGAGTTATGAATATAAGCAACTCTGATAGAAAATGATATTAATCTGAAGAACAAAATTCCTAGTCTTTATTGACTTTCAGTAAGGTTCTTTTTCTTCCTGAGTTTTAGTCTGAGTAATATGGACACAAGATAATCTATTTTCAGTAATAATGACTGGCTTTGTAGAGAAAACGCAGGTAGTTGATGTCCACAAATATTCCTAAACCCATTTGTCCCCATCCTCCTGCCTTTCCTACAATAAATCCTGTTAACTATAGAACATAAATATTCCCTCTACATGAGTATCTTTTCAGTCTATGCTTTAGGAAACTTTTCTGAGTTTGTGTTCTGCTGAAATCAGATCTGAGTTAAGGATTCAAGTGCAAATAGTGTATTTTAGAAAGTGATTTCAGGAAACAGTAGGGATTTGGGGAAGTGAGACAGGGAATGGAAGGAAGGCAATGAAGGGTGAATTACCCAAGCAAGTTACATTGTGAGCAAACAGAGCTTAATCTCACTGGGATTCCTAAGAAACCATTTAAAACAGTAGCTTCAGAATTAACCCACTCAAAATGTGAGAAAACTCAGATATATATGCACCAACTCCCTTCAGTCATTGATGGAGGTCTTTTCCTTGGGTACATTATGAATTCAATGCTTGCTGGCCAGTCTTCAATTGCCAGAGCTGCATCTTTTTCTGAGGACTTTCTCTGGCAGCTGGAATCTGTTCTGCCCTTACACAGGCTGGCAATGCTAGGGAATTAACACCCTGCTGTGGACACATCCCCCACCTTTATGGAAAATCAGGCCAGTGTGCTCTGAAACGGTAGGGCAAGGAGATATGGGTTGGGCAATAACAGTTTGTTACAAATATCAACATAAATGTAGGAAAAAGGAAAATGAGAAAACTAATGCACGGCATTTTTGGAAAGATCAAATAAATATGAAAGAATCTGGGAAGCTTAAGATACCGAGGAAATTAAGATTTTATAATTTTCACAATCCAAATATTGTAACCATTGATTATAAGAAGATTTAATAATTTGGGCTTTTTTTTCTGTTTTTAAAAAATACATTTTAATTTTTTAAAATATAAGACATGAAGAATCAATGTACATATTCTGATTATTTTTTCATCCAATGCACTACAAAGAATATAGAAGCAAGTATATACTGAAGAGTTTATCACCTAATCCCACATCTTGGGGTTGTGTAACAAGTTCTATAAATAGACATATTGATTAGAAATACTTTTCTGAGATTGCACTTCTTAGAAAATGATTTATTAAACTTTATCTTCTTAAAAATTCAAACAGCTTTTATGTTTATGTATTTAATCACATAAATTCACAGTTGGCAAATATGTTTATGAAACAGTATATGAAAGCTCACCCTAATTTATATAGAAACATAAATGTGTTATTAGCATTATTCCAAAAAGTCCCCAAGCCTTAATATTCCAGTTGCGATTATGTCGTCCCGGTAGATAAAGAGATATGTTAATGTTAGAAAGAATCCTAAATTTTTTGGCACTGAGTATATTTCCTTGGTCTGTAATAGATGGATAATTTTTCTAGCATTTTTCTACATATTATAAAATACATCTTTCCGCACTTACCTTAAAGACAATAAACCTGAACTCACACTTACACAGTGCAATAAAAAGAACCTGGTGATAATTGGTACATGTTTATGTAAAAGATAAGTGTTAGGAGAATCTGCATGAGGGCTATAAGGGAATTTTTATCTTTGCAACTTTTTGAATTATTTCAAAATAAAAAGTTTAAAAAAAAGAACCTTGAACTGATATTCTGGTTCTGACTCTTCTACCTACTAACTTTGTGGCCTAGAGTAACTCATTTGCCTGCTCTGATTTTCAGTTTCTTAATCTATAAAATGGGAGAGTTGGTAGATGTTCTTTACATCTCTAAAAACCAATTTCTATCTCAGTATGTTTATGACCATTCATAGAATCTTACAAAGAAAATTGTCAACATCAAAGTACATACTGTGTGCATTAACATGTATTTTTAAATCTGTTAATAATACACATTTTGAAGATGTGCTTTAGACACAATGGAAAATAATATACCAAGGAAAACAATTTGGTACGGTAAAGAGTATATTTGATATATTCTCTGTGTTTTTGCATTTTAAAAGCAATCATTCATTGAAGTCTATAGTTAAGATATTTTACTGGCACCACAATTCAAAATGTGACCGTTTCATCTTTTAAGCCATTTGAATATGAAGAATTGCTGGAGTAAAACAGTAAATGATAAAGAGGTTAGGATGATAAACAGAAAAAATTAGGAAAAACAAGAACTTCAAAAGAAGATTAAGGAAACCATAATTAATATTCATGTATTATATCAACTAAGTTGAAATTACTTATCTGTTACATGCATAAAACATCTTCATCTGAAGAATCAATATCATTTATTCTTATAATGCCTGGAGTGATCTTGAGTCTCCATTTGCTCTGGTCCTGGCTTAGGCCATATGCTCCAGAGCAATGTTCAACACCTTCAAAATTGTCCCAGTTTGAACAGTAAATTATATGGTCACCTTAATAATACTCAAGAGCTTTGACTTTTTGTTTTAGCCTGCTAATTATAAACCATAAAATCTTTTTTATTCATCGGATTCTTTTATATGTCAATTTCCCCAAGTGTAATATAAATGTTTATCATAGTTCACTCATATTGCCTTGTAGTATAAAAAATTTGTACATCCCCATATCCTCTACTCTTCATGATGTTTTAATTCCCTACCTATACTATTCTTAGCTGTAGCTAAGACCAGAGATCAAGAACAGAGGTAGAAAGTAGTAGGATAGAGTTTTAAATTTTACTTTTTCACATTTTAACATGGAAACAATCATTTTGATAGGACAAGTCTTCTTCGGAAGTACTGTATGTAGCAAGATGAAGTGAATTGAAGAAATAATAAATGAGACATTATAAATATAATGAAATACATCTTCAGATGATAAACATTGGACCCACACACAGCATCAGAGAATTGCTTACATTATGGATTATTCACATTTTCTCTGGGTTTACTTCCTACTGTTAAAATAAGTCTTAGTCCTTCTTGACTTCCAAACAAGCTTTTAATGTCTCTGGTCAAGGCTTCTTTCTAATGTTGTTTTCTATTTCCACTGTTTATTATAGGTCAAGTAATAGAAAGTTCCATTTGTCTTATAATAATGTTACATGTGTTTATAAGTACAAGAAGAAATTGGTTTCCTTGTATGTTAAAAAAAAAATGCATTACTATACTCTACCTTGCCAGATTCTGCCTTGCTATTTAATCTTTTGGTTTCACTCTGTAAGCATTTCTATGGTAGGTCAGAAGTGTTTAACTGACTTCATGTAATTCTAAATTATTTTATCCATGTTTATTTCGTGTAATTGAGAATGCATAGAGCTTACTTATTAACAAACCTACATTTTATATATGGATGTTTATGTGCATTTGGTGTAGAAAGAAGTGTGTGTGTGTGTGTGTGTGTGTGTGTGTGTGTGTGTGTGTGTGTGTGAAAGAGAGAGAGAGAGAGAGAGAGACAGAGAGAGAAGAACAGGCTGGTATACCAGTTCTATCTAATGTCTGTAGTGGGAGTAGAAAAAGTAGTAAATGCATAATGTGCCTTTACTTAGCCTTTTCTTCTCAAGGTCAAATTGGGGGCTTTAAGACAACTGTTTTTTTCTTAAACTTCCATTCTTATAATGGAAAATTCATAATTATTCAAGAGGAGATGATAGAGTATAATGGATCCCATGTACTGTATACCCACCTTCAAAACTGTAAACTCCTGGTCAATCTTATTTCATTTCACCTCTTTCTTGGGGTAATTTTGAAGCAAATTCTAACTATCTAATATTACATTTTTATCCTGAAAACATTATATCCTTTGTAAATATCCAAAATACCATTATTATATTGAAAATAATTGGCAAAAACTCCTTAATGCTATCAAGTGTCTGGTCTGTGTTTAATTTTTTTTCAATGGTATTAACAACGTTTTTTTACATTTTGTTTAAACCTCTACCCAATAAATACAACTGGTTCATATGTTTCTTAAATCTCTTTTAATTCTCTATCAGTCAAGCTTCAACCAGAGAAGCAGACCACTGGGATATACATTTAAAAAATTTTTATTTTATACACACACACACAGATAGTGATAGTGATACTAAGGGAATTGGCTCACACAGCTGTGGGCTCTGGCTAAACAAGCCCAAAGTCCACAGATGGTCACTCAGGAAGGGAAAATACAGGGGGGAGGGAGAGCAATTGCAGGCCCAATTGCTTTAAGTTTCTGATTTTCAGAGACCTAGTTGCTTTGATAGCTACCACCTGATTAAATGAGGCCCACCTATGGTAATCTCCCTTTTGGTTAACTGGAAATTAGAACTCTAATCACATCTCCAAAATCCATTCACATCAGGCCCTAGACTATTGCTTGATTGAATAGCTGGAGGAAGTTGTGTATATGCTGCAAAGCGGCTGCTGCTTCCTCTCTGTCCTCCAACTGTCACCAAATGATATTCCTTGTAGACTACCCTAACTAGAAACATACTAGACAAGGAATTCTGAGAAATGTAGTTCACCCTAAGTTGACATATCACCAAGCCATCACAGACAACTCTTTTTCACCTTGACACCATACACAGCTTCTTAAACCACTTTCAATCACCAAATAAATACACTAGCAAAATCATAGCATATTGCAAATAATGATATAACAGAATGAACTATCCCCTGTAAGAATAAAAACATGCTAGCCCTCCAACCTCTTTCCCCAGGAGAGGATACAAAATCTTTAGGAGTGCCTGGGTGGCTCACTCAGTAACCGTCAAACTTCAGCTGGGGTCATGATATCGTAGTTCATGGGTTTGAGCCCCGCGTGGGAGCCTTCTCTCTACCTTTTCAGTATTCCCTTTGCTGTCAGCAAGCACCTTACCTGGTTCTGGGTCTTTGCCACCTGGGATGACCCAAATCTTAATTCTTGAAGATTCTGGAGCTATTGGAATTCCTACCTGAATTGAGTCATTGTAGTTTTCCACTGACTTTAATCAGTGGAATTGAAAGAGATGAGAATTGAGAATTGAAAGAGATGCCCTAGGGGGATCTCCTAGGGGATTCTCCTGTATTTAAGAAAAATCCTCTTTACCCTCATTGTATAATAGCACCCAATTTTCCTTGAGAGACAGGATCAGTCACCACAGCCAGCACAGTAATTCCTTTCTCATCCTGTTGATTCAGAGGCTCAAGGAGCCCAAGGTGGCCAGATGGCAGCCTCAACTTCTAGTTCAATAGATTCTTTCTTCTGTTGTCTGGTGGATGCATTCTTTTCTTTGGAAAAGCAACCCAAATCTTCAACTAATGAATAACAATAAGACCTCTAGACCAAGGGCAATCATAAGAGGAGCCACTCCCATTTCCAGCCCTTGGATTTACAACTTAAAGATCTATAAATCCTGGTTATGGGAGAAAGAGCACCAATATGTTAAGTCTGATTTGAGCATGGACCACAACCTAGGGGACATTGCCCCAGTCTCACAAGGTATTGCCACCTAGCTGATACCATGATTGAGTTTTCAAAAGGGCAATCCACAGTCCTGTCAAGACAGCTGAATTCCATGAGTCTGAGCTCATTGTCACACAATATAAAAATTTTATAGTAAAAAGAATTATAATATAGCAGGGTCCTTTCTCAAGTTCCCCCTCTTGGATTTGTAAATTGATTCAAGTCCAGAATTTGATTGAGGGGCCATGACCCTCCATTTTGGTGGTTCAAGTCAGATTTCAGGACACTACACATAGAATTTTCCATGTATATGAATCAACTAAGATTTTAGTAGACCTCCCATTTCAGACATTATAGTTTCCATCTCCAGAAATTAAGGTTAGTTTTTTTTTTTATATCTTCCAAGTATCCACTTAGTATGTTGAATAAATCCTGTGGATTCTGGAACATATGGAAAACAGTTACAATTATTATTTTAATATCTTTATTGGTTATAGTATGTGTCATTCCTGATATGATTATTTTTTCTGTTCAATATAATTATACTGTCCTGCTTTTCTGCATGCCTGGTAATTTTTGTGAGATGTCAAGCATTATTAATTTTACCGTGTTGTTTGCTGGGTGTTTTTGTCTTTCATTTCTACAAATATTCTTGAGCTTTGTCCTTGAATGTGGTTATTGGAAACAGTCCAATATTTTGGAGTCTTGCTTTATGAGGTGGGACCAAATCACCACCTAATCTAGGGGTAATCTTGTCCCACAACTTAGGCAAAACCCTCTTAATACTCTAGATGATGCACAGTGAATTATGAGGTTTTCCATTCCAGGTACAAGGAGCAGGAACTAGTCCCAGCTCTGTGTGAGCACCAGGCCCTGTACCTAGTTTCCTTACGTAGTTTCCTCCAGTGCATCTGCTGGTTAGTATTCAACTGAAGACCCAAGGAGAACCTTTCATATTTCTGAAGGTCTATTTCTGTGGCTCTTTTCTCTCAGTACTCTGTTACACTGTGAATTTTAGCCACTCTGTTGGGTTGTTCCTCAAAAAGCTAAACATAGAATTTTCATATGACCCAGATATTCCACTCCTAGATATGTACTTATCCAAAAGAAAACAGGTTTCAAACAAATACCTTTACACAAGTTCTAATAGGAGCATTATTCACAATAGCCAAAAAGTAGAAGCAACCCAAATCTTCAACTAATGAAGGAATAACAAAATTTTGTATAATCATGTAACATATATACCATTCCACAATAGAATATTATTTAAGCATAAAGAGAAATGAAGTACTCAATCATACTACAACATGGATGAACCTCAAAAACATTATACTAGAAATATAATAAGCATTTGTTTATTGAACAAAAAGTATATAGCCTATATGCTGAATGAGAGCATATTTATCATATTTATGTAGATATTCTACAATGATAGAACAAAGAATACTATATACACAGATACACCACCCCACTCACATACAATGCTTCTATTTAGCTTTTAATTCCTAATAAAAATATTTAAGAAAAAGTATATTACATTTCCTTTCAGAAATTATGCATTTCACAGGTATAGCCTTTGTAATCTTTGAGAAAAATTTCTATTCAAGTCCTTTGCACATTTTTATTTTTGTTGTTGAGTTGTAAGTGTTCTTTATATACTCTGCATATTAGTCCCTTACCAGATATATCATTTACAAATATTCTTTCTCATTTTGTAAAATTGTCTTTTCAGTTCATTAGTACTGTCCTTTGATATGCAAAAGTTTTCAATTTTGATGAAGTCCAACTTACCTATTTTTTTCTTTTCTTGTTTCTGTTTATGGTGTCATATCTGAGAATCAACTGCAAAATTTGAAGTCATGAAGGTTTACTCCTATGTCTTCTTCTAAGAATTTTATCTTATGTCTTATATTTACATCACTGATTCATTTTGAGTTAATTTTGTGTATGATATGAAGTAGGTTTCCAACTTTATTCTTTTACTTGTGGAAATTCGGTTGTCCCAGCACAGTGTTAACTATTCTTGTCATGTATTGTGGAAGACATGAGAAGCCAGAGGGACATAGTTATAACTTCCTAATGACCTGAATATTAACAATACTTTATTTTTTAATTAAAATTTAGGAGAGTTTATTGGTAACTGAGGAGAAGGATAGAGAAGGAAGAGAAACATAAGGAAGTAGATGGCAAGAATCTCTTTTAGATTGAACAGAATTATCAATATCCATATACATAGTATATTTCAGAGCCTACAAAATGACTCTCTATATCCTCCATTTTCCAGAAGCCCTACTATCCCACATGAGGGAAAATAGTATGGTGCTGAGGGACAAATATTTCAAGTGTTCCAAACTTTCTCATTCTGGATTTTCACCTCTTTGTTCCACTAGTTCTTCTTACAGTGCTAAGCCAAAATGAATGGTACTACCACCATGCTTCAACTTCATGAACTCAGATTTTCTTTATGCCTAGGCTTTGGTCTCAGAAGACATTTTGCCCCCTAAACTAAGGAAAAATTGGAATTTTTCTAATAGAACTTGTAGGAAACTTAAGAAAAGAAAAAACAGAAAGCATAGAAAAATAAAAGTTTGAAGTGTTCCCTGTATCATGACAACTGAATTTTATCCATAAAATGGCTTAGTTAGTGTATGTTTATGAAACACCAGGGCTTGCTCCCCTTTTTCTTACTTCAAATATGCCATGGTGGCATGTTTATCCAGGTGTTGTTAGCTGAAGATAGATCTGAGATATCCCCACAGCTAGGTAATAAATTTCTCAGTTTAATATTCAGGTTTACTTCTTGCTCTCTGCCCCACCCCACACACAGTCCCAAGCTATAATTTTTATGTTTCAACCAAATCTTTGGGCCAGGACATGGCCCCATATTTCCCTAACTAATTTCAAAGATTGTAATTGCTTATTTTATTAACACAACCTTACACCTCACCCCTGACCCAAACATCATGCGTTTGTCTGAAGCATTTTTACTGACCAGCTATAAAGTTTGTTCTATCTTAAATGAAACTGAATTCCTTTACCTGAATTTGTGTGTTAGGAATTTATTGGGCTATTATCTGCTTTGTATCACCTTGGAATATAGGATACTCTAAAGATGAGAGAGATTTTTTTCCTATCAGAAGATAGCCAAGACTTAGTATTTTGAATCTGAAGTTTCTGCTAAGTGGGACGATGTAAAGGTTTCTGTTTCAGGTCCCTAATACAACAATTGTTTTGTTAGGTAACTGGAGAAGAAACACCCAGGAGGTTTTGTGTTTTCTTGGGTTTTTTTTTTTAATATATTTTTATTTTCGAGAGAGAGAACACAAGTTGGGGAGGGGCAGAGAGAGAGGGGGACAGAGGATCTGAAGCAGGCTCCATGCTGACAGGGAGCCCGACGTGGGGCCCAAACTCACGAATTGCAGGATCATGACCTGAATGAAGCCTGATCTCAACTGACTTGACCACCCATGCACCCCGGAACACCCAAGAATTTTTAAGGCAAGAGAGACTCGTTCAAAAGGAGAGAAATGTTGGTATTGAGAGTTGAGAAGGGGAAGTGACTGTATCCGAGATACAGAGAGAGTTGTAAAATGTCAGAATCCTCTTGCATGCAGCTCTCTTAATGGAGAATGACTAAGTGATGCTGTGAAAGACTAACCACTCAGCATTGCAGCCTACAGGGCAGTCCTATAGGTCTCGACAGCTGAGCCTGCGCTCAATGAGTGGTGTAACCATGCAAGCTTATTGAGAGTGTCACTGGATCAGTGTCCAGCATACAGCAGAAGATGAAATGCAATAACATTATCATGGAACATAAGAAGATAATGACTGCCGTAACATAAAGACCAACCCACATCCCATGCCCCCAACTTCTGGACAGATAGCAACTATATGCCCACCAGATCCTTAGATATTCCTAGGAAGGAAGATAGCTCTTTCCATTAAATACAACAAATATAATTCTGTACAACTCCATATGGTGAGTATTTGGTTTGTTTTAGGACAAAAGAAGCATGCTACTTAGTATGTGGAGCAAATTCATACTGGCTACATTAATATCCAGTCCTGGTCTCTGCAGCAGCTCTGTGGTTCTGATAGAAAATGCCATCATTCCCTGCTGGAATCTGTCTGAATCCTGTCAGCTCTTCTGACAGTTAGAAGCAGAGTTCTCATCTTTCACAGTTTCTAAAACCTTTTATATATTGAACTGCCCACTAAGTTCCTATTTTTCTGTCGATGAGAAATCTCTGAGTTCCCAGCTTATTTGCAAAACAGAGATAAATGACAGATACTAAGTTTAATTACTACTGAAGGTTTGGACACCAGCTCTGTCCATTGCCACAAGTCTTTTTGAAATTCCCCCAGATGCTCACAAATGGCACCCATCCAGAATTCTTTCCTAAGTTAACAACTTGGAAACTCTTTTACCAACCGTAAAGATACTAGTGAATGTCCACTAAAAATAAGACTAAGCTTATTTAGTTAGACCTAGTAAATTTCACTCAGGTATGTGTGCATGTACACCAGTATTATATTTTAATTTACTACATGTGCTGTGTTTCTTCACATGCTTTCTGTACTTCTGTCTGCTCACATTCTCAATTTGGAGTATTAAATGTTACCTCCTAACTTTATGCTCTTTGAAAGGATTTTTAGTTCTGCTGTTAACGATCTATAATACTGGACAAGCACTTGCCCTTTCTGGACATTATTCATCCAAAACATAAAGGATTTTATTAAATTGTTTTTAAGAATCCTTATGTTTCTGACTTTCTGTAAGAGTAATTTGAAAACACTATGAAATATGATTAAGAAGTCAAGGAAATGTCTATTTTCTAAGGAGTTAAATAGTTAAATTAAGTTTAAATCTATTACTTTTGGAGAGAATATTCCCTTATAGACTTTTAATGTATTACTGGTAGCCAAAGGTAGAAGAATAAAATGTACTGAAATACATATTTTTAAAGAATACATAAAGTTTCAAGTGGCTTTACATTTTATTTGTGAGCCTAAATTATTTACATGGTTTTAAATAGTGAATGTATTCTTTTGTAATAGAGACTTACACGAATCCCTGTGATTCATGCAAAATAAATTTTGAAATTTGAAAGAATTGAGCTTGATTTATATAGTTGAGAGGTTACAGACTGACTGCTTTGTTTATTTTGCCAGAACTGTATTTCCATTTGGGAGCCAACATTTAAAAGTAAATAGACTTGGGGGTGCCTGAGTGGCTCAGTTGGTAAACTTCTGACTTTGGCTCAGATCATGATCTCACAGTTCTCATAGGTTCAAGCCCCGCGTCGGGCTCTGTGCTGACAGCTCAGAGCCTGGAGCCTGCTTCAAGTTCTGTCTCCCTCTTTCTTTGCCCCTCCCCTGCTCACATGCTCTCTCTTTCAAAAATGAGCAAACTTCAAAAAAAATTAAAAGTAAATAGGTTTCATGTTGTAAAAAAATAGGTTTTTCAGTGTCATTTTGAAAAATCACATTCTGGTAACTTTGGTCCCACATTTCCATGTAGCAATGATTGGCCAAAGCTAAATAGCAATTGTCCCTTTAGATAGGACATAGGCATGGGGCCCTCCTCTGGTTCCCATCACTTACACTTATACTGGACCACTGTACTCATTATGTTACCTGCCTGGGATTTCAGCCAATATGTTTACCCCCATTTGGTAAGACTCTTAATAATGAATTAAAATAAACTTTTCAGGGGCTCCTGGGAGGCTCAGTTGGTTGAATGTCTGACTCTTGATTTTGGCCCAGGTCATGATCTCACAGGTTTGTGAAATCAAGCCCTGTGTCAGGCTGTGCTCACAGTGCAATGTCTGCCTGGGATCCTCTCTCTCTCTCCTCTGTCTCTCTGCCCACCCCCATCCCTCCCACTCCCCAGGCTTGCTATCCCTCGAAATAAATAAACCTTTAACAAATAAAGAAAAAAACCCTTTTATCTGGATTTATTATAAAGAATTTGGATTTCTTGTCACCCAAATTTAGCATAATTTCTTCAATTTTTTTTAAAGTTTTTTTTAATGTTTTTATTTTATTTTGAGAGAGAGAAAGACAGACAGAGTGCAAGTGGGAGAGGGGCAGAGAGAGGGATACACAGAATCTGAACTAGGTTCCAGGCTCTGAGCTGTCAGCACAGAGCCCAACATGGAACTTGAAGTCACAAACCATGAGATTGTGACCTGAGCTGAAGGCAGACGCTTAACCAACTGAGCCACCCGGGCACCCCTTTTCAAGCCTTCTAAAGTGAATGAATATCAACCTTTGATTGGTATAATTTCCAAATAGACAAGAATTGCATTGTGTGTACTTTATAGATATAATACAGAAAAATATTATTATAGTTTTTCAATTTGATTTTGTATGCCAATTAAAAAGACATGATATCTTCATTGTAACTTCATAAGCAACATTAAATAGTAATTATAGTTCCTCAAATATTCCACCCTGACAGAAAGCTGTTCAGGCATCCAACCACTGAAAATAAAAGCTAAGCTAGATACACTATATAATATAGGTTGTGGTTTTAAGTAGAATCCTTTCCCAATAAATATATAATCCTTTTATAAAATGGAAGGAAAGAGCCTTTTATTAATATGAATTTACTATATGAATTAAATTTACCACGCTTATTTTAAAATTATGGAGAAAAATTAAACTATTGGTTGATATAAAGATTTGAAATTAGAGGTTTTTAATAACAGGTTTAGCATCTGATTTATTTCTTTATTTGGTGGCAGAGTAGCAAGAAAATCCTGATTCACAAAGACAAGTTGAAACTTGTAATAATAGATTTTTTAAAATATATCTTTTCTGCTAATTTTATAATTATTTTTATAATAGGAACTTTATTTTATAAACTTACAGCTTTACACATGTATAATTTTATTAATTTATAGCTTTATAAATTTAAAATTGAGAAATCCCCCCAAAATTTTTTACTCAAGCAAAGTCCAAAAAAAATTAATATGACAACACAAAGGCAAGTATTGCTGGCCACCGATGTATTAAAATTTAGTGAGTGACACATTTAATTAACATAACCTTGAAATGATAAAAATATACAGGCTCAAATATTCAAATCAAGTGTATGCAGAATCTCAGCTCTTATGGAAGATAATAGGACTCATATGGTTTGCAAAATATTGTTCAATAACCAATTAGCACAAGATAAAAATACTTAGAGGATTAGCGAACATTTTACTTAAAACTAGGATCATTTTTCTTTTCCTTTTTCTTCCTCCTTTCTTACAATATGTTTAATTCTGAAAGAGAAATCTACAACAAGCTAAAGCAGGAAATTATCTTGATGCCTTAGCCATATTTGTGCTCTTTCAGCTAAGAAATCTCAGATGAATGGAGGAATAGGAAATAATGCATTGTGTCCATGGAAGTTTATATAGAAGAAAATGAAGATAGAGACCTTAAGGTAGATATTCCAAGCTTTTTGGAATTGCATTGTCCAGAAATTGTAAAAATACCTTTTGTTTGGTATTATAACAAATATTTCCCAGCCTCCTGAATAGGTCACTTGGCATAGATAATTAGTTTTTGGGGGGTTTCATTGTTTGTTTAATTGTTCTGTTTTATTTTGCTTTGAGATTTGGTGGTGATGCTGGAGATAACAAGACATCTTGAGATGTTCCTAACCAGATGTACAAATATGAAAATCACTTCACTGTGGTGTCTTATAAGGCTGCTTCCTTTTCCTAGTTCTGATTCAAAAACCATCAAAAAGTTACATTGGCCTGGCCAGTAGATGCAGTACGGGTTGTTTCAGAAGGCTTCACAGAATATGTGGTAGACATTTTAATTAATTTGCACTGTGAGGTTATGAAATCCAAGGCTTATGTCTAACTAGGTCATGTTGCATTTTCATTTCTTAGCACACTACATGGCCAGAATATGTGTTTGGTAAATATTTTTTAAATGAGCCACTGCTACTATTTAATTACCTATCGATTTCATCTGTACTATGTGAGAACTCAAGAGGTTTGGGGTATACACTAACCATAAGGAAGACAAATGCAAGCTACTCAGGAGGAGGAGGAGTCAAATTTGCAAGGTTTATGCTATACTTAAGCCAGCTACATTATGATGGGTAGCCCTTATTTTACCATTTTTAGATCAGTGCTTGTCATCATCTTAGAACTAAATCTACACAAGCCTCCACATTTGGTAAATGGATAGATTTATTACTATTCACTACATCGTTCCATAATCCATATAGTATGAGAAACTATATTCACACAGATGCTTGCAATTTTATAGTTAAAAGGATAAAAGGTGAAGTTTTAAACAAATTTTAGGTAGCGTACTTAGTATACAATTCAAATTTCAAAAATAGCAGGCTGTTGTTGAAACAAATTTCTAGGCCCAAGATGGTCCCTCTTCTGCTTCTGTCTAGAGTGCCATGTGAGCAAACTGAAACTGAACTTCTGTACCCCTATAAATGCTCTGCTTGACCAGGAATGCAGTACATCCAGCCCACCAATCCCTAAATGCCAAGCCAACTCTACATCTTCTCACCCTAAACAAGGTTGAATATATGGCCCCAGCCAATCAAATATTTTCTATTTTTCTCTTCCTTGTTGGTCATTCTTCTTTTGTAAAAGTTTTCTGCCTTCCATCCCTTTTTGCAGTTCTCTGAAATTAGTCTGCCTTACCAAGTGTTCAATACTTTGTATCACCTAAATTGTCTTTATTCATTTTTAACACTGTCAAAATAGTAAGAAGCACTAAATTATCATATGTATGTGAGATCTCAAAATCAAGAGATTATTATGTAAACTAATCACTAATATATGCTTTATGAATTTTCTAAATAGTAACCATGTATTAGTATGTATATATTGTTATTAGTTAATATATAGGCAATAAAACGACTGCAAGGCTCTATCCACCAGTATTCCCCAAATAATAAATATCCTAAACACAGGAACACAACTTTCAGGACTTTAGAGTCAAGCTTTGTCTCCAATAATATCCCCAAACTACCACTTCCTCTGTGAGGGAAAGGTGAACTGATTCCTTCTTTTGGCATATTGAAGGAGTCAACAAAATGTCCATTGCATTCTTCTTTGTGCTGTTTGGGCCCTTCTTATCATTATTTATTATACTTACCTCATTGTCCCATTTTACTTCCTTCCTCTACATTCTCTAGCCTGACCTTGACCCTTTTTGACCCCATTTTTCTACACATCCACAAAGGCACAAGTAAAATCCTCCCCCACTACTTCCTTTATGTTAGTTACAACTATAGGTGAACTAAGTATTAACTAGAATGGAAGGAAATTATTACTAATTATTTGCTAATACTATATTAAGGATATTTGTGTTTATATTCATAAGTTATATTGGCCTTTAATTTTCAGTTTTTATAATATCTTTGTCTGGTTTCAGTATCAGAGTAATACCAGCCTCATAAAATGTGTTGGAAAGTATTACGTACTTTTCTGTGTTCTGAACGATTTTGTGTATGGTTGGTGTTCTTTCATCCCTAAGTGTTTGACAGAATTCATCTCTAAAGCTCTCTAAGCCTGGAGTTTCTTTGTAAAAGGTTGTTAATTAACTTTTGGGGAGATCTAAAGCTATTCAGACTCTTGAAATTTATTGTTATATCAAGGAGTTTGGAATTTCAAGGAGTTTGCCCATTCTGTTTGTTATTGAATTTACTGACATGAAATTGTTCATAATATTTTTTTACTGTCCTATTAATATCTTTAGGGTCTATGATGGTGTTCACTCTCTCATTGTTTATGTTAATAATTTGTGGCTTCTTTATTTTTTCTTTTGTATCTATGGATTTATCAATTTTATTGATCTTTCCAAACTATAGCTTTTCACTTGATATATTTTTTATATTGTTTGGCTAATTTCTGTTTCACTGAGTTTCATTCTTATCTTTATTATCTTCTTTTTTATCTTCTTTTTTAGCTTGGGTTTAATTTGCCCTATTTTGTAGCTCCTTAGACTGAAACTTAGAGCACTGATTTGGTCCAAAAAAATTTTGAGAGGAAGAGCTGTGTGACTCCTCTGGCAGAACCACTGCATATATGTTATGACTGCATTCCCTTTTCCCCTCTGCTAATGAGATTGGCAGTGATCCATGGTGGAGAATAGAACAGTAGCCAGTCCTCAACTGACATGAATGGGAGGGAGAAGTAACCTTTATTGTCAAAAGATTTGGTTGTTGTTGGTAACCACTGGGATAATCTAATCCAGAGTTTCTCAATGTCAATAATGGGATATTGATATGATATGATATTAATAATTCTCCATGTTAATAATGGGATAGTATAATTCTTTGATGTTGGGGGCTGTCCAGTGAATTGAAGGATTTTTTTTTTTATTAGCGTCCCTGATCTCTACCCACTTCATGCCAAAAGTACCCTCTTTCCCATTGTGACAAACATAATGGTCTCCAGACATTGCAAACGTCTTCTAGAAGACAAAACTCCCTCCCTGCCCCAGCTGAGAGCCACTTGGCTGATTCATGTACGACTACACATATAGAAGTAACAAAGTAAAAATGGAGCTCTATGTCACATTATACACTAAAATCAGTTCTAGTGGATTGAAGGCATACAGATGAGAGACAAAGCTATTAAACAGGAGATAATATGTAAAATATCTTTATCTCTTCAGGTATGAAAAGATTTCCTTAAAAAGACATGAAAAACGTAATAAAATAAAGTTAATAAATTTGCCTGTATTTAAAATGTTCATGAAAACACACCTTAAAGAGAGTGAAAACATCAGCCACAGAGTTTGAGAAAATATTTGCAACACATATAACCAATAAATAATTAATATTCAGAATATATATATATATATATATATATATATATATATTCTTCCAAACCACTATTTACAAACTGGAAAAATGTTTCTGCAGTTGACGTCAAAAGATTATGGCTTATGTTTTCTTTTACGAATTTTATGGTTTCAGATTTTATATTTAGGTCTGTAATCCATTTTGAGTTTATTTTTGTGTATGGTATAAGAAAGTGGTTCAGTTTCATTCTTTTGCATATAGCTGTCCAGTTTTCCCAGCACCATTTGTTGAAGAGACTGTCTTTTTTTCCCATTGTATATTCTTGCCTCCTTTGTCATAAATTAATTAATCATACATGCATGGGTTTATTTCTGGACTCTCTGTTCTCTTGATCTATGTGTCTATTTTTGTGCCAGTACTATACTGTTTTGATTACTCAGCTTTGAAGTATAGCTTGAAATCTGAGATCATGATACCTCCAGTTTTGTTCTTTTTCAAGATAGCTTTGGCTATTTAAGGTCTCTCGTGGCTCCATCCAAATTTTAGAATTATTTATTTTAGTTTTGTGAAATATGCTTTTGGTTGTCAATAGGGATGGTAATAAATCTGGAGATTGCTTTGGATTTTATGGAGATTTTAACAATATTGGTTCTCCCAATCCATGAGCATGGAATGTTTTTCCATTTATTTGTGTCATTTTCAATTTCCTTCACCAGTGTTTTATAGTTTTTAGAGTACAGGTTTTCACCGCCTTGGTTAAGTTTATTCCTAGGTATTTTATTCTTTTTGCTAGAATTGTAAATCAGATTGTTTTCACAATTTCTCTTTGCTACTTCATTATTAGTGTATAGAAATGCTACAGATTTCTCTATGTTAATATTTTTTTTTTTTTTTTTTTTGGGACAGAGAGAGACAGAGCATGAACGGGGGAGGGGCAGAGAGAGAGGGAGACACAGAATCGGAAGCAGGCTCCAGGCTCTGAGCCATCAGCCCAGAGCCCGACGCGGGGATCGAACTCACGGACCGCGAGATCGTGACCTGGCTGAAGTCGGATGCTTAACCGACTCCGCCACCCAGGCGCCCCTCTATGTTAATATTTCTAGATGTGTCTCCTGAGGCAAGGGAAACAAAAGCAAAATTAAAATTAAACCATTTGGACTACATCAAGATAAAAAGCTTTTGCACAATGAAGGAAATCATCAATAAAACAAAAAAGACAACCCACTGAATGGTAGAAGATATTTGCAACCAGCATGTCTGGTAAAGTGTTAATATCCAAAATATATAAATAATTTATACAACTCAGGGTTCCTGGGTGGCTCAGTTGGTCGAGTGTCCAACTTCAGCTCAGGTCATGATCTCACAGTTCAGAGGTTCGAGCCCTGCGTGGGTCTTGCTGCTGTCACCATGGAGCCTGCTTGGAATCCTCTGTCCGCCCTCTGTCTGCCCCTCCCCCATTCATGCTGGCACTCTCTCTCTCTCTCTCTCTGTCTCTCAAAAATAAATAAGCATTTTTTTTTTTAAAAAAAGGATTTATACAACTCAACACTAAAAAAAACCCAGATAGTCCAATTAAAAAATGAGCAGAGGACATGGAAAGACATTTTTCCAAAGAAGACATACACATGGTCAAGAGACACACAAAAAGATATTCAACATCACTCAGGTATTCAACATCTCAAAGAAATGCAAATGAAAACAATGAGCTATCACCTCACACCTGTCAGAATGGCTAGAATAAAAAATACTAGAAATAACAAGTGTTGGCAAGGATGTAGAGAAAAAAGAACCCTCATTATTGATGGGAATACAAACTGGTACAGCCATTGTGGAAAACAGTATGAAGATTCCTCAAAAAATTAAAAATAGAATTACCATATGATCCACCAATTCCGTGCTGGGTATTTACCCAAAGAATATTAAAAGAGTAATATGAAAAGATATATGCACCCCTATGTTTATTGTAGCATTATTTATAATAGCCAAGATATAAAAGAAACCTAAATGTCCACTGACAGATGAATGGATAAAGAAAATGTGAGGAATTAATATATATATATATAAACCATAGTTTATATTTTCATATGTAATTATATATTTTACATATAATTATATATAATATATAATATAACATGATACATAAAATGTAAATATATAATATATAATTTACATTATATATAATATATAATTTACATTATATTATATATATATTTATATATATACATATATATATATATATATATATATATATATATATATACACCATAAGAAGAAATCTTGCTATTTGCAAGGAAAGATCTAGAGGGTATAATGCTAAGTGAAATAAGTCAGAGAGAAAGAAATACCAAATGATTTCATTAATATATGGAATTTAAGAAATGAGGAAAGAAAAAAAAGGCACAAACAAAAAAAAACACTCTTTAATATAGAAAACAAATTGGTGGTTGTCAGAGTGGAGGTAGGTGTGGAGAAGGTTGAAATAAGTGAAGGGGATTAAGAGTACACTTATTGCAATAAGCATTGACTAATATATAGAATTGTTGAATCATATTGTATATTTGAATCTAATATAACACTGTATGTTAATTATACTTGAATTAAAAAGAAACAAGAAAAAGTTTGAACTACTCAATAGAAAAATGGACAAAATAACGAGTAATTTTACAAAAGAAGAATTTTGTATGAGTACAAGGCACTTACCAAGTTGTGAAATGCTAAATGTCATTACTAATCAAAAAGATGTAAATTAAAACCACAGTTGAGATAGATCATATGCATAAGATTTTAAAAGTCTTACTATCTGACAGAATCAGATTTAGCAGAATGTGAAGCAACAGAGTTCTCATCCTCTCTTGTAGGTGTGCAAATTGAAGCAGTCACTTTATTTTTTTAAGGGTAGAATGTATCTTAGTATTTAATAAGATATTACCCTAGCAGTATTTTTTTTCTTTTTAAATTTTTATTTAAATTCTAGTTAGCATACATTCCAATATTGGTTTTAGGAATAGAATTCAGTGATTCCTAACTTGCACACAACACCCAGTGCTCATCATAACAAGGAACAAACAATTTGTAGTCATCATCAATAGACATTCAGACTGTTCATACATGCGTTTTATTCTCTTCCTGGGTGTATGCTAAAATTGTACCAACCCTTTGAAGTTATGTGTGACTATGTGACCAGTATCATTTCGAAGTGGGAGGCTTTAAAACCTGTGAGTGAGTGATCAAGTTTTTTCCCCCTCTTCCATGGCTAGCTACTTCCTTCGCTGAAGGAAGGTGATGTGGAAGAGACTCTCCTTACTCAACCCCCATCTAAGATGAAAATGTAACACCAATAACATACACTTTGATGTTTAAGCCACTAAGATTTTGGAGGTTGTACTAGTCCATTATGATTGCTCTAGTATCACCAAGTAATGTTGAACATGCTTGTATTTATTAGCCAGCAATTCTAATAGTTGGCATTTATCCTATTGATTCTGTACACAAAGAAGCCACTTAGAAAAATTCTTTAAAGGGGCACTTGAGTGGCTCTGTCAGTTAAGGGTCCACTCTTGGACTTGGTTTTGGCTCACGTCAGGATCTCACAGTTTGTGTATTTGAGCTCCAGCGCTGACAGTGAGAAACCTGCTTGGGATTGTCCCTCTCTCCCTCCCTCTCTCTGTCCCTCCCCCACTCACGTTCTCTCTCTCTCTCTCTCTCTCTCAAAATAAATAAATAAACCTAAAAAAAAAGAACAGTGCTTTAAAGAACATCGCAGTAGTAGCAAAAAAGTGGAAAAAATGGAATATCTATCACCTATAAAAGAAGAAACTATAGTATATTCATACTGTGAACTCCTATAGAGACGAGAAAATTAATGAAACACGTATAGCCAAATCCATCAACATAGATAAATCTCAAAGTATATTGGTTAGTATAAGAAGCAAGTCAGAATAGATATAGTAAGATTTCATTTGTGTTGAATGTAGCGTGAAGAGTTCATGGAAGTTATGTATTGTATTAGAACTTGTGCATAGATTGTAAAAATATAAAGATAACCTATGAAATGTTTAATACAAAATTCAGGACACTGGTTTTTCTCTGGGTAGAGGGTAAGGGGGTACAATAGAGGGAATTTAACTGGTAATAGTCTATTTCTTTTTTTATTTTATTTTATTCTTTAACGTTTATTTATTTTTGAGAGAGAGAGACAGAATGCAAACAGGGGAAAGGTAGAGAGAGAGGAAGACACAGAATCCGAAGCAGGCTCCAGGCTCTGAGCTGTCAGCACAGAGCCCAACGCGGAGCTCAAGCCCACGAAGTGCAAGATCATGACCTGAGCCAAAGTTGGATGCTCAATTGATTGAGCCACCCAGGTACCCCTAATATTCTATTTCTTAACATGGGGGGGTGTAAATATGGGTGTTCATGTTGTTATTGCATTGTAACCTGTACTTATACATTTTATATACTCTTCTTCATGTATTTTATATTTCACAGACAAAACTATTTTGAAGTCTTCGGTAATAATCCTGACACACGAGGACCCATAAAATAGGTTGAATCATACTTTGATAAGTGACTTATATAACTCCTTAAGAAAAGTCTGATTTTGTTGTCCAAGGACACTTGACGATGAATTGATTATATCCTAATTCTGTTTTGACTTTTGCAAGGTGTTGGGAAATTCACTTATTAGCTCCATTTCCATTTTTATATTTATAGAATAGCAGTAATATACCAGCTTATTTGAAGATTAATGTTTGCAAAATACCTTATACCTTCAATATAGTTCCATATACTATATTAAAATAATATATTAAAAATACACCTTAGCTTCTGACTAATGGAAATTCTCTGACGAATAATGGATATATTGGCAATCTAGATCATCACTGGCTTGGTTGTAAGTGATGATAAGAAACATTTAGCTTAATGGAAGAGATAAAAAATGATAGCAATTAGATAGATTTTTGAAAGCTGAAAGTTTAAACACATACCAAACTATGAAAACACTTTAATAGTGCTTTTTGCATGGTAGAAAAATTTTTCAGGGACATACAAATCCATAGGAAGAGTGTTTTCAACAAAGTACCAAAAGGCAACCTTCCTACTTAGGATGTTAGCGCTGAATGTTAAAATGCCGTGCTGCTGATTTTGGTTTTAACTCTTGAAGATGACAGGTAACCAACCGTACAACATTAGTTTTTCAAACGGTCATGAAAAAAAATATTGTCACTGCCAAAATCACAGATAAATTACCAGTTGTCCTTTTTTTAGAAGTGTATGAGGTCCAGTACAGTGCTTTCTTCAAAGGCAGCTCATTAAAGAGAGGAGATTGAATCAGGCATAAATGAAATTGGGGTTAGAGGACTGACTCCAGTATGGGTGACCACAGGTATAATGTCTAAGGCAACAAGACAATATCATGTAGGATCTGATTTAGAAAGCATACCTGTGGGATGTGATGTGATGGACGCAAGCCCTCTGATAGTAGTACCTAGAACATGGCCATAAAGTAATAGGGCCCTGTCTCTACAAAGAGAAGTTACAGATGAGGACAGAGTAGGCTGAAAAGCAGAATAGAGCTTGCTAGCAGGGAGGTAGAATGTAAATCTGAACACAAATTAGGCTAATAATCACAAATAAAAGATATACAATATAGCTATTTATTCCAGGAGGTTCACACTAAGAACATTATATTTTCATTTAGCTATGAATGGAAATTTGAATTGTGGCCAGACTTACATGATTCCCAACTTTGTATTGCACAGGGTTAAATTTTCAAGGTGAAGAATTTCTGTACCTGCAATTGGCCAGACCAAAGAGGAAAGGACTGGTTATAAAAGCCATCCTGTTTGCTATGCTACTTTTATAGATAGTGAAAACTTTTTATTTAATATAATCAAACTTTATGGAAAAATATAATTTCCATAGGACTACTTCTAACCTATATTTCAGAATTGTGTGGGTATTTTCTATTTTCCCTTCTAGTTTCACTCCTTCGGAATCTTCTCTGTACCCCCAAAGGCTGAAATCTAGGGGTTGCCTCAAGAGATGACCTGTCCTCTGACTACTGGATGGAAGACCAATAGGAAGCTTCTGCAATAGGTTAGAGGGCAGGAAGAGAATGAGATGGGGTATTCATTCCCTATATTAGCTAGTCTTCAAAGGTATCCCCCAACAATTCCTTCCTTGTATATACATATCACTCTTGCTATCAAGAGTTGGAGATTATTTCTGTTCTCCTTGAATCTGTGCTGGCCCTTGACTAGCTTCTACAAATAGAATGTACCAGAAGGGCAATTTGAGACTTCCAAACTCAGACCAAAGAGAACTGGAAGCTTCTATTTGCTGCCTCCTGGAATTTAGCCACCATGGTATGAGAAGCCCAGGATAGATAGAAGCCCAAGATAGATGGAAGAATCACAAAAATGAGAATCAAGCACTCTAGCTATATCAGGCACTTATTGACAGCCATCTGAGTGAGTCATTGTGGTAGCTAGTCACCAATATGGCACCCAATGAAGGTTGTTTCCCAAGCTTTGGGATGGTTTGTTTTGCAATAATAGATAGCCAAAACAGAAATTGGTACCTAGAGAGTAATGTGCTGCTGTAACAAAAACCTTAAACATGTGGCATTGGCTTTGGGATAAGGGATCTCACAGAGGTAATCAATGGAGGCCTGTAAGACAGTGAAGAAATTGTTGAGCCTGGAGCAAAGGTGAGTTTCTGCCCTATTATGTAGAGGGAGAATGTTTGACAATGCTGTAATTTGTGGTAACATGAGAGATAGAAAATATATCTAACAACCTTGTGTATTTGGCTCAGGAGGTTTCCAAACAAAGTTAAGAGTCTATTGGTTTCTTTAGGTGTATATGACCATTAATAGGGTGAAATGACTTGGGAAGAAACCATTTAACTTGTAAGCAGTATCTAGAATACAAGTCAGCAACACATTTTCTGAAATGGGCCAGATAGTAAATATTTTAGGCTTTTCAGGTTGCATGTTGTCTGTAGCAACTACTCAAGTCTGCACTTGTAGCATGAAAGTGGACACAGACAATCTTTAAGTGATTCGATGTGACTGTGCTCTAATAAAAAAAGAAAATTGACTGACAAAAGCAGGTGACAGCCTGTATTTGACCTGTGGGCCATAGTTGACCAACCTCTGACCCAGAAAAAACATTTTCAAATAAGGGTTTGGTGAGTTGGAACATAAGTTATTCTCCTATTTATCTCTTCCAGCCCATATGAGATTTTCAGAGTAAATTAATACCTGGGGGCAAAGATAAAATCCAGAGTGCTGCCACATTATGAAGATCAGTTCAATAGTGCAGTTGAAAGACTGTTTAACCTTCATAAAGATTAAGGATTTGTCCCTTAGACCCTGTCAGCTAGACAATGGGATTTTTAAAAATCTTAAGGGGCTTGCCTTGTTGACCTTCTTTCTCGCTAGACAGTAAAGTTTTTTTTTGCCTTGTAGGCCCATTCAGCTAGAAAAAAAAAGGATTTCAAGAATCTTAAAGGCATTGTCCTTACAGCGTCCTGATTCTAAGCCCTAAGTAGAGAGGAGTGTGTCTTTAAAATCTGTCATAAAATAAGGTATAGGTACATAGGAAGTCCAAACATTTTAACAGAAATTTTAAGAGCGTGGACTAAAAGGGACTGAGGTAGTACAAAATGAAAAAGGTCTCAGGTGTTAGTAATTTCCTATGAATAGGACACAAGCTAAGAAAATTACTCAGCAGCAAACACATTCTACTTCTTATAGAAAAGTAACAATAACAGAGCAGGCAGAGCCATGAAGAACCATTCTCAGGGAGTATAGACCTAATCAAGAAACATGGTGTATCCCTGGAGACAGAGGAAATGGTAACATGTCCTGCTAGATTTCAGAATTGTTTTGGGCCAGTAACTGCTATGTTATTTCAGTTTTACACTTTTAGAGTGAAGGTTTCTATTGTGCCTGCCATGTGTTTTCCTCATTATTGTATGTTAGGTGTGTATGGGACGGATAATTATTGTGTTAGTGTTTCATTTTTTAGTTTACAGGTGCTCCTGAGGAGCTTGAGGACTCTATCTCATCTATATCTGGCTCTGATATAGGTGATAAGAGTTTTTGATATGAGCTGATGCCATAAGGGGATGGAAATTTGTAGGGTAATTGGGAGGTGTTAAGTGTACTTTGTACATGAATTGTTATAGCCAGAAGGCAGAGGCTGGAGTGCCTTTCCAAATTCCTCCTCCCTTTCTATATGCATGTTACTCCTAATTCAAGTGGTGGAGTTTATTGCCCCTTTCCTTGAATATGGACTGCCCTTGTAACTAACTTTGATCAATCAAATGGCCATGAAATTGGTGAAATTACTGATTTGGGACCTAAGAGCCCAGGCTTTAAGAAGATTGGTGGTATGGCAGATCTGAGATGAGCTACTCAGATCCTACTTTAGAGAAGAACTTCTTGTTCAGCAGTGAGGAATGAAGACAACAGAGAGACATTAAGTGTTGGTTCCTTCAGCATCTGCCTCAGCTAAAGAGACCCGCCTCACCTCAGGTCATGCCTTTCCTGAAGACTAAGCAAAGGGATGTTATAAAAGGTCTGGACATTTTGCCTGATATGCAACAGATTTGCAGGTTAACCAACTGCATCACAGTTGGACTTCTTCCTTTGCCTAATCCTGCTTCTTCCACATTTCCCCCTCTCAGGTGTTGATCAATAATAAATATTCTGCACCCCAAAATTCTCAGAATCTTCTTCTGGAGAATCCAACCTATGACATATAGGTTCTACTATCTGACCCTTAGAATCTGGTAGTCTATGTTGTGAAAAGCTATATCTATATCAAAAGGCCAGGTGGAAAATACTCTGGTGGATGAATCCAGCTGAGTGTCTTGTTAATAGCCACTATCAAATGGAAACTATGTGAATGAGCCACCTTGGACCTTCCAACCCTGTTGAACTCTAAATGACTTTGGACTTCCTGGCATCATGTGGATTAGAAGAACCACACAGTGAAACCATGGAAATAGGAATAATAGTAAAATAGTTGTTTTAAACCACTAAGTTTTGGGGTGTTGTGTTATGCATCAATAGTTAATTGAAACATTCCCCAGCTCTCTCCATGCAAGTTGTGCTTCCCTACTGAGGGCCACATCTCTCTGGCAAATTTTCCCTGCAGCTACATCCTCTGGATTCTGTTAACTGGTAACATGTTCCCCATCTTGGTACCCCCATATTATTGTGCATTTATTGTGAAGCTCATTATTCTTTTGTCTTATTTCCTATAAAAAGGGAAAATATCTCTCAAATTTTATTAAATCAAGGAGACATGATTTCTAAATATAGGAGATTTAGGGGAGCCTGGCTGGCTTAGTTGGTAGAACATGTGACTCCATTTGGGAATTGTGAGTTTGAGCTCCATGTTGAGCATAGAGATTACTTTAATTATTATTATTATTTTTTAATACAGGAGGTTTAAGCAGAAATCTTCTAACTCTCCTGCCTTCTTGCAAATTCATCTTATCTCTGGAAAGAGGTATGTTGGTGTACCTCTGCTATTAAAAATAGGCTAGAGGTAAGGTCTATTAATCTTGTTTTCTCTCCGTAAAAGGAAAAGCAAATGTTAAATGTCTTATCAAAAGGTTTTAGTCCTCAAGTAGGACATATTCCTTGGGTTCTGCCATAACCAGTAGGGTTTGACAGTCTGATGTGCTTTGAATAGACTTTCAAAAATGTGGCCTTAAACAAAAGCAACTAATGTTTAATGGTGGCTTTTTAGGGAACTTGTTCGGTGAATAAGTTTGGAGAAGGAAAGCCTTTTAAAGATTTTTCTATTTATTTATTATTTATTTATTTATTTATTTATTTATTTTTAAGTAAACTCTACCCATGAGGTAGGGCTCAAACTCATGACCCAAAGATCAAAAATTGCATGCTCCACTGACTGAGCCAGCTAGGCACTCCTCTCTCTATATATTTTTTCTTTTTTTAAATTTTTTAATGTTTATTTATTTTTGAGAGAGAGAGAGAGAGAGTATGAGCAGAGCAGAATGAGAGGGAGACAGAGAATCCCAAGGAGGCTCCAGGCTCTGAGCTGTCAGCACAGAGCCCGATGTAGGGCTCGAACTCACGAACTGTGAGATCATGACCTGAGCTGAAATCAGATACTTAACCGATTGAGTCACCCAGGCACCCCGCTCCTCAATATATTTTTAATTTTTTTTATAAAATAAATAAAAATTTTGCTATCTTATATTTAGTCTCCCACCCTTTATTAACAAGCTAAGATCAAGTTAGTCTTCTAATTGTTACACTAAACTGAGTATTACCAGTTTGGTAAATAAATTGCTTGTAAAATATCTACTGTAAATGACACATCATTATATTGTGCCACCTAACGCTAGGCATTTTGTAAACTTATGAGTATTTTTGGTAATGTGTGACTCAAATTTTTTAAGTTAATGTTGGGCTTAACCCTTTATCCAAGTTTACCCAGAACAGACTCAGTTTATGCCCCCTGTCTCATTATGACTGTTACCATTACTATTGCTCTTTCTTATTCACAGAACTGTACTTTGGATAATACATTTTCTGGTTTTCTTACCTCAAGTGGTGGTTATATCTAAGACAAAACTATTCATACTTAGAAAATAGTAGTAGAAATGTTTAAATATTTTAAAGGCTGGGTTTTTGTTGTTTTTGCCAAATAACAGGTCAGTGTCTTTAAATGAATGTGAGATCTTTTAAAAAGTTAACATGAATTTTTAAAAGAATCTATAAAACTTTAGACTTAATTGGTTTAAAATACACTTTCTCAAGTTGCGATAAGCTTAATATTAAAATTATGTTCCATAAACTGACCTTTATAATTTTTGTCTACGGAATGTTTTCCTAGTACTTGAAGAAAACAAATGAGGTTTGAAACCGCAAAGTACATTAAGGGTTTTCTTGATCAGTAGTTACATAAATTAGAGGGAATGTCAGTTTTATATTAATATTTAATAATAAGTTGATTAAATTTTGATTGAAAGCCTGTTTGTTTACATATTATGTAAATTGATTTTGAAATAAAGTTTATAGATTTAGATGCTGTTTACATTATTTCAGTTTCTAAGTTTACATATGCCACATAAATTTCGGTGCCTAAATGACAACCCCTAAATAAGTTTCAATTTGGAAAAAATAGCAAAATAGTAGAATTAGTGAGTAGGAAGTTTTTCAAAATTAAATTTTAACCTTTTTTCCCCATTAGCTTCATTCTCTTATAACTTAAAATGAAAAAGATCATATATGCCTACATGAAAAAAAATCTCTAAGATGGTTGTTCTCTCTTTTGAAATTGTATTTACTAGCACTACCCTTACTCACATCTATCTCTGATCTTTGCTTTGTGAGTCTTATCCGTATGAGCTGTACCATTCAGTCTTCCTTACCTTGCATATCAGGTATGAGATTGGTGTCCAAAATATACAAATATAGAAAATATACAAATTTTTCAAGCTCAAACAAAAGAGAACAAATAACCCGTTTGAAAAATGAACAAAAGATTTGCATCCTTCACCAAAGGATGTATACAGTGGCAAAGAAGCATATGAAAAGATGCTCCATTCATATGTTATCAGGTACCTTACCTTGCACATTTATTAGAATGGCCAAAATCCAGAATACTGACAACACCAAACACTATGAAGATGGAGCAACAGAAACTCTCGTTCATTGCTGGTGGGAATGCAAAATGGTACAGCCACTTTGGAAGACATTTTGGCAGTTTTTTGTTTTTTGGCTGTTTTAAACAAAGCTAAACATAGTCATGCTGCACATAAAAGTTCAATTCCTAGGTATTTACCCAACTGATTTGAAAACATGTTACAAAAAACCTTCAAGTGAATGTTTTTTAGTAGCTTTATTCATAATTATCAAAAACTGCAAGCAACAAAGATATCCTTCAGTAGGTGAATGATAAATTGTGGTGCATCCATACAACTGAATATTACTTGGTGGTAAAGAAAATGAGCTATCAACTTAGGTAAAGACATGAAGTATCCTTAAATGTATATTGCTGTCTTCTTTCACAGAAGATAGTCTGAAAGGTTACATACATTAGAATTCCGATTATATGGCATTCTTAAAATGGTTTATAAAGGTTAAAAATATACAAACAATAAAAAAAATCTAGTGGTTACTAGAGGAGAGGGAGAAAGTTCTAATAAGTGAAAAATAGTTTTTTATTGAGGGACTGAAATTATTCTATGTGATAATGGTGAATACGTAATAGTATGCATCTGTCAAAAGCCTATAGAATTTTATCACACAAAGAGTGACCTTAATGTATGCAAATATTTAAAAATTCGTCTAGAAAGTTGGAGAATCCCAGGTTGGAATACAGACTGTGATGAAAGAATCCGACTGTATTATAAGCGTATGAATAAAACTTCAAAGAAGGACATAGAGAAGAAAGGTGCTATGTAAAGAGCTGGAAATGAGTGGAGCCTATAATACTTAAGGTAAAACACTTTACTGTAGTTGATAAAGCTGTTTCCTATGGAGTATTAGCTAACAATGCTGATAAAGCACAATATACATATTTAAATTGAAGAATTAAATAAATGAATAGAAGATGGTGGAAGCCTGGTTTCTCCCTCCTAGGTGGAGGTTAGAGATAAGCAAAGGGAAGAACTAGAATAATCCATGCTGTAAAAGATCAGAGCTGGAAACACCAGTAGGAACTCATATTTAGCTTAATATAGATACAGATAGTTACATACAGAAATATTTCTATATTATAAATACATAGATTATATACACAATTACATTTTCTCAATCTGTCATTTGAGAGATCCAGAAACAATGACACCCTAGGAGCAACAAGGGTATTGAGTACCCAGATTTTGGATTCTACTACTGTTTACATGAGAAGAAACAGGGCTTCTTGGATCAATGGTTGATTCTAAGACTGTATCTGGAAATATATAAGATGAATCTGGAGCATTATGTAGTGCTAGAAAGTAAGGAAGTGTTATGGCCTGAATATCTGTGTCCCTCCAAAATTCATATATTGAAATCTAATCCTCAATGTGATGGTATTTGGAGACAGGGCCTTTGGGAGGTTATTAAGACAGGAGGGGGAACTCTTCATAAATGGAATTAGTGCACTTGTAAGAAGAAGAAATGTAGTAGCTTGCCCTCTCTCTCTCTCTCTCTCTCTCTCTGTCATGTGAGGATACAGTAAGTCAGGAGACTAAACCCAGAAGAGGTTCCTCACCAGAACCCAATCATGGTGGTACCCTGATCTTAGACTTCCAGACTTGAAGAATTGTGAGTAATAAATTTATGTTGTTTATAAGCCACCTAGCTAATGGTATGGTACTGTATTGTAGCAGCCTGAACTAAGGAGTGCTCAAAACAAAACTAACAAAACAAAAACCTACATTGATGTGGTATGTTGAAGGGATAACAGAGCCAACTGAAAGAATTGCAAATAGCCAAAGCTGGAAAAATATGAGCAATAAAATAAAGGATTAGATTATAATCCAAAGTATAAGATAAATTCCCATGAATCCATGATGATATAAATGATTGAATAAATGTATAGGGAAGAAGAGACAAATCTCCTTTGCAGCAGAATTATAAATAACTTATGTAGATCTTTGCCTTCATAGAAGGGAGGTGTATAAACCCCCACTTCTTAAGTGTAGGAGATGTGCAGTGACTTTTTTCCTAAGAAGACAATATGGAAAGAAGGGGGAGGATGAGCAATGAGAAAACCTGACAAATACTACCTTAGCCAGGTGATCAAGGTCAACATCAATATCCATATTAAGTTATAAATCAAGGTGATGGTATGTGCCCTTGACATGATGTGATAAAATGGCAGTTTAACTATTATTTTCCTTACTAAAACCCGTAACCCCAGTCTAGCTGTGAAGGAAAAAACAAAAAACAAAAAACAAATTCTACTAGAGGAGCATTCAACAAAATACCTGACTTGCATTCTTCAAAACTGCTAGGTTCATACAAAACAGGGAAAAATCTAAAAAAAAATTGTCACACTCAAGAACAGTCTAAAAAGATATAACACCTAAACATCATGCAGTATCCTGGATGGGATCTTGGAACAGAAAAAGAATATAAGGTAATAACTAAGGAAACTGGAATAAGGTGTGAACTTTAGTTAACTATAATGGTTCAGCATTGGTTCATCAGTTCTAACAAAAGTACCATACTCATGTCAGATGTTAAAAATGAGGAAACTGGGGCGCCTGGGTGGCTCAGTTGGTTAAGCGGCCGACTTTGGCTCAGGTCATCATATCACAGTCCGTGAGCTTGAGCCCCGCGTCGGGCTCTGTGCTGACAGCTCAGAGACTGGAGCCTGCTTCAGATTCTGTGTCTCCCTCTCTCTCTGACCCTCCCTCATTCATGCTCTGTCTGTCTCTGTCTCAAAAATAAATAAACATTAAAAACAATAAAAATAAAAATGAGGAAACTGCATGCAGAGTGTAAATAAACTCTGTATTATCATCTCATTTTTTTCCCCTATAAATCTAAGAGTGTTCTCAAAAATAAGCTCTACCTTGAAAAAAGTGTCTAGTGTAGAGTCTAACACATAGTAGGTTGATAGTCAATGATAGTTAGGAAAGGAATACCTTCATGCATTCAAGAATTGTGCTATTGAGAATAGAATAAGATGTAATAGCTTAAAATAAACCAAAGGACCCATCTTGTTCAACTTCTGTATAAAGAAGAAAGATGAGAACAAGAGATGTTAAGTGACTTGCACAGTGTCATGGAGTAATTGAAAAGTAGGTGCCTTCCCTAAACAGAATTGCTCAGCGAATGAGACCCCAAATTATTGGAGTATTTTTCTGTATATCTGTATAACAAACTATGCTTTCCAATTTGAGTAATTTTAATATACTGAAAGGGAAAAGTTGGTACCCATAGGCAATTTAGTTAGGGACCTTTAAGACAATCTGGTTGTACAACTGTAGACTTTAGATCAGAGGAAATCGGGTGCGTTCAGGATGGTATGGCCATAGACACAACTGTAGACTTTAGAAAAGGAAACCCTCTAAAATAAACTGACCATTAAATAATTGAAAATTGAAAGAGCTTTTGGGATGGAATTGAAAGCATATAGAAGCATGCTTTCAGATACTTCTCTGAATGAAGAAAAAAACAGCATTTGTAAAACATATTCTACATGTTGCCATGTTCATGATGTTGTCATGTTCCCATGACCTGGGGAAAACTGTCATTTGGTGGAGTTACTATGGGCTCATTAGACAAATTGAGGGAAAAAAAAAACAATAAAAGCTTTTCTCTGGTAAGTACCTATAGTTAATGAAAGGTTTATCCTTCATAAATCCAAAGTTTGGAACGATTATGGACCAGGAGAAATTCCTAACACATGAATGAATCTCCTCACCAAAAAATTCATGGTTCAGCTAAGCCTTAATTGCTTACAGATGATGTTATCTGTGGTATTAAGATAGTGATATTTATTTAAATATTTTATGTGTTACATATCTTTATTAAGTTTTGAGTCATTAAAATAATGTAGTTTTCTCAATAGTTTATAGCAGGAAAAGCTCAATTAAGTCTAGGAACTTTGCTCCATTTCATCACACCCTTTCCACGCAGGTTAGAAATAGGTTTAAATGTTAAAACAATATTTTCATAAGTAGATGCCATTCTTCAAACAATGATATAGATAAAAATTGTTGGGGTGCCTGGGTAGCTCAGTTGGTTGAGCATCCAACCCTTGATATCAGCTCAGGTCATGATCTCACGGTTCGTGGGATTGAGTCCCGTGTTGGGTTCTACACTGTCAGCAAAGAGCTTGGGATTCTCTCTTTCCAATTTTCTCTCTCTGCCCCTCCCCTACTCGTGCTCTCTCTCTCTCTCTCTCTCTCTCTCTCTCTCTCTCTCTCTCTCTCAAAATAAATAAACATTACTTATTTGTGAATAGATTTTATGCATAGGTCATTGATATCTTGTAGAAATATAACTGGTAGGGATGGTAAATTCTAGTTACCCCATATTTTTCTGATAGACATATGCTTACATAGATGACAGTAGTAATTAAATTTTGCATTCAGATTCATAGATATGATAGAGCAATGTTAAAGATTATTTGGGAATAGAAGAATGATTTAAAAGAACAATAATTCAAAACATGTGCTGTTGAAGCTTTGGAATTAGACCATAAGTTGTTTAATTATAAAGAAAGAAACACACGCAAATTCAGGTTTTCAAATAATAATTTATTAAAGTTTTCTCGTGTAGAAGTTACTTTTATTCTCCAATTTTAATCAAAATATTTACTTGTACTCTGAATGCACCTATAAACTACATATGTAGTATTATATTTTTACACAGTTTAATTACTAAAGTAACTTTACACAGCTTTTTTTACAGCTCATAAAATGTTTTTAAGGAATGAAAGCCAAAAGACTGTGAAGACATATTTATAACATGCCACTACACCTCTGTCACACTGATTGCCATCCAGTTAAGCAACATGCAAACAAAATTATCTTTTATAGAAGGGAAACAATGTATAGGAAATCAAAATGTTTTCCACTTGGTCATCAAGGAAGTTTCCTTCATCTGCTTTTTATACTATTGTTACTTGATTGTATATAAATACTATCTTTTGTTAAGTTCTTTTCACAATTAATTCAAAATCTCCTTAAAAAAGTATTTATTCTGTAATTCAATTAATAAAAATTTCCAAATAATATAATTAAAGAAAAAAATCTAGAAATACTGAACTGCTGTCCTGCCATCTTGCATTGGGCAGATAAGTAATTTTCTGCGAAGCCTGCTAGTGGCCGGCTCACAGAAGGCACAGCTGCTCAAGTTCAAGGAGCCGCAGGACATTGAGGGTTTCCAGGTGACCTTTAGGATGAAAGTGTACAGTTGAGAGGTGGCCATCTTTGGGTCCCCCAATATCTACTGCAAGGGGGCAATTCAGGACATGCCTCAAGTTCACTATCGACTGCTTTTACTCCCTGCCGACCTTTCAGTTCCTTTCAGTTCCTGACTCCAGCATCTGCAAGATGTTGCGTCTCCATCCTTGGTCCTCCACCCCCGGTCCTTGGCCCCTGGAGCAGGGAGCCCCCTTCAGAGCGGTGGAACCCCACCCAGAACGTCGGGACTATCCTCCTGAGCATCACTTCCCTTCTCATGGAACCCAGCACCTTCTCATTAGCATCATAGATGCCTCCTACTTGTGCTGGGTACCTAGGTCAGGGCCTGCCCAGGTGGGCGGGGCACGTCGGTGGGTGAACCGTGGTGGCCTGAAGGACCCAGAACCTGGCCTTGTCTGCAGCTCCTGCTGGCAGGAGCCAGAAACATTAGGTTCCCAGCTCCCAAGGGACCAGATTAATTTGTGTTCACCTTTTCTCTGGTTTGTTTGGAATCTAAATAAAATGGCTTCATGAGGAAAAACAAAAAGGTCACCTTTACCAAAGGGATTTTGGAGAATAGATCAATGGGAGGTCATGGCCTATAGTTTCAAATCTATTTGGCAAGGGTCAAGGAAATTACACTTTATTTACCAGTATTCGTAATTTGTCTTGTTAATTAGACCACAGTCTATTAAATCAGAGAAAGCATCAGTGTTGTTGGTTACTTATAATGGATTTTCATTTTTAGAGATTCTTCAAGAAGTAGGGAAACTTTCACTTTTTGCTCTTGGTATTTTTCTTATTAAAACAAAGGAACTGTCAGTGTCTCTTCTTGAACATAACTCTGATTATTTTAACTATTTCCCCCCTCTATCCATTTTGTTTTGATTTTTCTCCACTTAACTGCCTTTTCTCATTCCAAAGTTAGCTCTTCTAAACTTAAATATCTTCTGCAGAAATACTTTCTGGCTATCTGCCAATGTTTTCAGCACTGATATGTGTCAGCTTTCAGGATTGTTCAGCCTGTTGGTTTGTTTCTCTTTGAATTCATCTTTCCTCCCCCTTCTAATGGTTCCTGTATTATAAATTTCAGTTTGATTTTTATTGTGGAAGCCATATTCCCCACTTAGCAGATAAATTAGAGAATTCCTTTATCCCCAAGAAGCCAGAAAGATCAAGGTACCATCATAGGAGTTTGATCATCACCTAAACTTGAGGGCAAACTGAGCAGAAAGGAGCTTCCTGGTTCCATTAAATTTTATTATTGCGCTCAATGAACCAAAAAGATTATTTTAAATTTTATTCAAGTAGGCTTTTTATTATTTTCAAAACCTCCAATGTAAAGTCTTGATTGAAGGTTCTTTAATTCACCCACAAACCACAACATGGAATTTTGCAGTAGCAGTAGCAACAATGAGAGCTCAGAAATTCCCAGATTGTTTTGATGACAAGATCTGAGTAGTTAGCATGTGGTCTGTTACTTCCAAACACTTAGAACTGTGTTAGATTTGCTGAGCATTTTTATATAATCCTCAGAAATGGCTAAGGTAGGATGTGCTATCATAAAGTCAAAACATGTGTAATATCCAAGTTGTTCTTTGCCATTGCCTCATGGGATCTAAACTGGTTATTGTATCTTTCCTTATTATTTATTCTAATGTTAAAGAAGACATTTCCATTAGATGCTATATTTTTATGTCTGAAGAACATTTTGTCTTGTTTGGTATTTACAGGTAGCATGACATGGTGTGAAAGCTACTGGACCAAGTATTAGGAGACTGGGGCTCTTATCCCTGTTACATTTTGGCTCATTTGTTTTTAGCATACTTTTGTGTTATTTAGGTTGCTTTTGTTATAAGGAATAGAAACCCATCCTAGCTTATATAGGCAGAAAATAATTTCTTGGGAGGTTATAGGGAGATATAAGGATATATTACTTAAAATATAGTCTGGAAAATCTAAAATATAAGAATCAGAGCAGCTTTTGGAATTCTAGGAGTAACAACAAATAGACTGTCTCATCAGGTGCTGCTTGTGATCATCCTTATTTCTTCCTTCCCACTCCCACTCTGGCAAATTTCAGAGAAGATCTATCTTATTGGTCTCAATTGGAGAATATAGAAGGCAGCTCTTTCTGCCCACGGGTCCTGTCCCCATGCTTTAATAAAATCACTTTTTTTTTTGCACCAAAAAAAGAGAAGAATATGGAAGAAGACAGATTCTCTTGATTGCTCTAACCAGATTGTATCTAATGGGAGAAGAGCATTGCCCTTGAAGCAAAATTCAGGTGTTGTTAATGGAGGAAGAAAAAAAGATGTTGACAACATAACAAAATCCAAAAGAATGTGGCAAAATAACAAATAGTTTATTCAATCCTTAGGCTTCCAAAAATATCACCCCATATTGCTATAGTGAGTTTTATATGAAATATTAGAGAGAGAACATAATAATAATTCAATTTCATAATTATCTTTGAACCGGGGGCCTCTTTCCAACCTGTCACTCTTGTGGGCCAGTCCCTTATTCTGTGCTTCTTAGACTATTGTTGCAGCTTCCTAACTGACTGCATGGCATTTAGTTTTATTTAGCATCCTCCTAACTGCTCCTCTGTAACTGTTAGAGGTATCTTTCTAGAATACAATTGTGTCTCTTGGAAACCATAGTAGTTTCAGTAATGTCTAAACGATACCTAATACCTGTTGTTATCACCATCTGGGCAGAATTAGATGCCCATTCTGTTTAGCTACTATAACACTCTGTACATACTTCATTTAGAGTTTTTGACTCACTGAATAATTATTGTGAAAAAGGGGTAAGCTATTTAAAACAGTAAATACAATAAATTCTCAGATAAACACACACAGTCCTATCTTGCTCTTTTTGTTTTCTAAAGGCAATTCATGTCTGTTAAAAAAGATCCATATAGTTACCTTTCACCCACAGAGCTTGATAGGGGAAGAATAAAAACTTACATGTGTTTAAAGGGAAAAGACCCAAACTACAAATTTCTGTAGGTTCGTCTGCTAAGGAGTTCGTAACTAGAGTGAACGGTCTTTCATTTAACAGGCCACCTTCATGAATTTGTATATATGCAAAACTGGCATGAAGCTAATTTCTCTGCATACTAAAGTGACAGGTGATGGGGATTTTGCATATTCTTGTGGTAATATGAGGTAGAGGGGTTTAGGGAGCCAGAGAAGTAATATGAGGAGGAAATATGAGAAAGATTTTGAAGGAAAGGTTATGCAACATGGAACTCTTTTTGAGTTGGGGAACCTCAATCAATCAATCAAACAAACAAACAAATGAATAAATAAGTAAGTAAATAAATAAAAATAAAACATCCAGTGAGATTTCCCCAGAATGGGAATTGCCAAAGGACTTGTAAGAATGGTTGCATCCAGCATTCAATATTAAGTCATTTGCTCTTCTGTACATTTATAGTAGTCATTGTCTGTCTTTAAAACATCTCTTCCACTCTTCCCTGACTATGTAGCAACCATTTGGATGAACCTTTCTTCTTCCTCCAATAGTGACAGCAAATTGTTCTAAATAATCAGGTAATCCCATAATACCATTTAAACGGTGATTAGTTTGAAAACAACGTAGGCTTAATCCAGTCAACACGTTTCCTGACATTTTCTGAGGCACAGGAGTTGGTTTAGGGAAGATCTATTCAGAAGAGCCTCAAGACTTTGTGTCTAATGGTTGTGAGAATTGTCTTGCCTGTCCAACTGCATGTGGTGACATAGTTTCAATTTCTGACAGCAGTTATCCTTTGATCACATGGGGACCCATCCTTAGGAAGACTGTAATTGTGAATAACAGAGATGGAATAATGGAAAGAAAAAGATGAGTCTTTGATGACTTGATTTAGTCACTAAGATCAAATGACCTATATAAACTGATCTTGAAGCCTTCCAAATCTCTTGTCTAGATTTCTACTTAGATGACCCAGTGAATCTCATTTACTGAATAAAACCAAACTCTTGATTCCCCCCACTTCCAAAAACTTCTCCTACAGCATTTGCTATAAATTTTATTTATTGTTTTATTTAATTGGATAATTGATATGCAGTATTATATTGGTTTCAAGTGTACAACATAGTAATTCAACATTTATATACATTATGAAATGGTCACCACAGTAAGTCTATTTACCAACTGTTTTCATGCAAAGTTGTTACAATATTATTGACTATATTCCCTATGTTGTACACTACACCCTTGTGTTTTATTTATTTTATAACTGGAAGATTGTAGCTCCTTTTTTTCTTAAGTTTATTTAGTTTGAGAGAGAAAGAGAGAGAAAAAGAGAAATAGCATGTGCACATGGGGCAGAGGGAGAGGCACAGGAAGAGCAGGTTCCATGCTCTCAGCACAGACCCTGATTCTGGGCTTGAACTCACAAACCTTGACCTGAGATCATTACATGAGCTGAAATCAAGAGTCTGATGCTTACCGGACTGAGCCACCCAGGCACACCTGAGGATTGTACCTCTTAAAACCCTTCCCCTAATTATTCCAACCCCCTACCTAACCTCCTTTCTGGCAACGATCAGTTTGTTTTCTGTATCAGTCTGTTTCTGTTTTCCTTTGTATATTCATTTGTTTGGTTTCCTTAGATTCCACAAATGAAAAATATGGTATTTGTCCTCCTCTGTCTGACTTATTTCACTTTACATAATAGCCTCTAGGTCCATCCATGTTGTCACAAATGGCAAGATTTCATTCTTTTATGAATAAATAATATTTCATTATATAGTGGACATTTAGGTTGCTTCCATGTCTTGGCTATTGTAAATAAAGTTGCAATGAACATAGAGTGCATATGTCTTTTCAAATTAGTGTTTTCATTTTCTTCAGATAATGGTAGTTCTATTTTTAATTTTTTTAAGGAACCTCCATATTGTTTTCCATAGTGACTGTGCCAATTTACATCCCTACCAACAGTAGCTGAGGATCGCCTTTGGTTCACAGCCTTGACAACACTTGTTATTTCTTGTCTTTTTGACAATAGCCATTTGACAGATGTAAAGTGACATCTCATTGTGGTTTTGATTTGCATCTACCTGATTTGCACTAACCTGATGGTTAGTGATGTTGAACATCTCTTCATGTGCCTGTTGGCCACCTGCATTTCCTCTTTGCAAAAATGTTTATTCAGGTTCTCTGCCCATATTTTTAGTTGGATTGTTTGTTTTTTGATATTGTATGAGTTCTTTATATATTTCCGTTGTTAACTCCTTTTTGGCTATACCATTTGTGAATATATTCATCCATTTACTTGGTTGCCTTTTCATTTTGGTAATGGTTTCCTTCACTGTGCAAAAGTTTTTTTTTTGGTTTGATGTAGTCCCTTTTACTTATTTTTGCTTTTGTTGTTTTTGCCTGAGGAGGTAAATCCAAAAAATATCGGTAAAAACCAATGTCAGAGGGCTTACTGCCTATATTTTCTTTTAGGAGTTTCATGACTTTGGGTTTTAGATTTAAGTTTTTAAATAATTTTGAGGTTTTGTTTGTTTATGGTTTAAGAAAGTGGTTCACTTTCAATATTTTGCATATAGCTGTCCAGTTTTCCCAACAGCATTTATTGAAGAGACTATCTTTTCTCCAGTGTATATTCTTGCCTCCTTTGTTGTATTGACCATATATGTGTTGGTTTATTCCTGGGCTCTCCATTCTGTTCCATTGATTTATGTGTCTGTTTTTGTGCCATTATTATACTGATTTGATTACTATTGCACTGTAGTACAGTTTGAAATCTAGGAGCATGATACCTGTAGCTTTAATATTCCTCAAGATTGCCTTGGCTATTCAGGCTCTTTGTGGTGTCCTACAAATTTGGGGGTTGTTTGTTCTAGTTCTGTGAAAAATATCATTGGTATCTTGATAGGGATTTTATTGAATCAATAGATGTTAGGTAGTATTGATATTTTAATAATATTAATTCTCCCAATCCATGAGTGTGGTATATCTTTCCATTATTTGCACTGTCTTCATTTTTTTTTCATCAGTGTTTTATAGTTATTAGAGCACAACTTTTCATCTCTTTGGTTAAATATACTCCTAGATATTTTATTCTTTTTGATGCATTTGTAAATGGGATTGTTTTCTTAATTTAATTTGTGTTAGTTTACTATTTGTGGATAGAAACACAACATATTTCGTTAGTAATTTGCCTATTGATTTTACTTTTTTTTTTTACTAATTCTATTAAATGGCACTTCTTTCCTCCCAGTTGTTCCCTTTTTTCTCTTACAACCCATATGTATTCCATTAGCAAATTTTGTCAGCTTTTCATTCAAAATGTATACAGAATCTTACCATTTTATTATTTCTGTTATCATTACCCTAATCTAAACCCACATTATCTCTCTCCTGGATTATAACCATAGCCTCCAAAATGCCTCTCTGCTTTTACTCTTGCCATCCTATTCTCTATTCAGTAAACATAGTGATTCCCTAAAATGTAAGTTAAACCAAGCCAGTCATTAGTCATAAATTTCCACTATCAGTAAAAGCCCACGTACATTCATTTGGCCTAAAAAGCTCTCTGATATGGACCTCAGTTATCTTCCAGACCTCATATACTACTTTCCTGGTCTCTCACACTGACTTCCTTACTTTTCTTCAAATTCAGTGTCGCTCTGTTGCTGTTTCCTCTGCCTAGAAGTCCTGTCTTTCAGATGTTCTCATTGCTCACTTCCTCAATTCCTTGAAGTTTCTTTTCAAATGCCACCTTTTCAACAAGTTCTTCCTTGACTCCCCTAACTAACAGATGAACTAAAATAAATAAATAAAAGGTGAACTATACCTTATGCCCTTCTCTCCCCTAGTCTTATCTCTAGTATGATCACTGTACATACATATTTATTTATTTGCTTGCTTATCTGTTTCCCCCAAGAAAAATTCATCTCCCCAAGAACAGGGATTTTTTTTATTATTTTTTCACTACTAATTCTCAATGCCTGGACCAATAAAACACTGTTTATTGAATGAATAAATAGTTTAGTACTATTTGAGTTTTTTTTTTTAATTGATTACAACCAACAGATCCTAAGAGTACAGTTCTTATTTAATATCTTTTCACTGTACCCAACTTTTTAGGAAACTAAGATAAATATTAAGGTCTTGCATTTATGGATACTTTGGAAAAGATGAAACATAAATGTGATAATTCATCAAAAGGAGGAAATTGCCAGTTTGGGAGGAGAAACATGAACCTTCAGAGAAGCTAATAGATGGGAAAGAAGGCTATGATTTCCAACATACACATGACAGGAGCTTGAGTGAATTTATTTAAATATTAAGGGGAAGGTGGTAACTGTGGCTGAAGGAGTTGACATTTGGGTTATATGATTTTTCCTTTGTACTGTGGGCTTTGGGGGAATAGGATTCTTCCATGTATCATTGTCCTAATATACAAAGAAGGTATTCAATACCTAACTGTTGCATAAATTAAATAGCATTGGAGAAGAGCTCTAGCGTTAGTAATGCCAGTAGTTAGATGTTAGAAATGTTATTTAGTCTGCCTTTTCTAGGCCTTAGTACTTTTATCTATAAGATGAAAGTGCTGGACTTCATAATTAAGTTCTTCACAACTATAAAATATTCTATAATTTTAACTGCTTATGTATGAGTGGAGACATGCATATACTTTCATCTAACAGAAATAAAGATATACTTCTTAAAAATTTCCTTTGCAAATATATTTTGGTTAATATAGCTGCCATCAATTTGGCTTATAAAATAGTGTTTTCAATGATCTTTTAGCATGATAGATTAACTTTTATGTTCAGAAAGCCATTTCCTCTGAATGCTGCTGAATTCACACTTCGCTAATGGCAAGGATCCGATTAGAACTAATTTCATAGTGATTCTTTGACATTTTCAAACATAGAAATGTGTGCTTTTCTGAATAAAAGTGAGAACATATCATAAATTGTAAAAGTTACTATTAAAGTTCAGTCTAATATTGGATAGTAGTTATGAAATGAAAAGTGCCTTAAAGGCTAACCTCTTGCAAAATAAGAGCTTTCCATAAGTTTCCCCGTCCCTCCATTTCTTTTACTTTCAGCTCCCATACTGTCTGTCTATACCTGGGTCCACTGGAACTCTGTCTGTAGGTTTTGGTCTGTCTCACTGGCCAATTCATCCGTTTTTTAGCTTCACTATTTGATAGAACTTAAAATTAGAGAAGCTGATAATGTCTCACAGAAAGCATAGGCCAACAATCAGCCTACCCAATAAGATTCAAGACAGAAACTAAACCTGTGGACAAGGTCAACATAGGAGGGAACAGAGACTTCCTATCACTTCCAGGTGACCTAGGTATTAGCAGTATATTCCCAAGTAATAAAGTAATTGATCTGAAAATTAACAAGGAAATCTGGGGTAGCAATACAGCATTTTGACATTTGTGACTGGATCACTAAGTTTCATTACCTAGGAACCAGGACTTTATTTCAAATCTACTTAAATTGGTAGAGTTGGTGCTCTTAGAAGACTTCTACCCTTGGCGGGAGTGAATTCAGAAACTAAATGATGGTTTTGTTCTACAGTTGAGCCTGTGGTAGAAGAAGCTAGAGAAAGTAAAGGAAGAAGGAAGAAAGAAGGGATTAAAAATGCCTTCATTTTTAGGGAAAGGAATCTGGAAGATCCAAGAATGAACAGTAAGATAAAATAAAACCCAGACAAGAATACCTTGTTGAGACTAAGGAAGGAAATGGTTTAATAAACAGTATAGTTAGTTAAGGAGTGAATTTTCATCTTATCTATGATATCTATCTATGATTCCTCATGGCATAAGTTGAAAATGACAAAGTCAAAACTACTTTACAAAAGTGCCATATTATATACTGACACATAGTTTTTCTATAAAAATTCAACAGAAGTAATTTTTTTTTCCCACAAATTGGAATAGGTCCTTTCCCCCTTCCTTCCTTCCTTCTTTCCTTCCTTCCTTCCTTCCTTCCTTCCTTCCTTCCCTCTCAGCTCCATAAGACATAGTTGAATTTCATGTAGGGACCATGTTGCATGTAAAAGACAATTTTTAACACTAGCTTACACTTGGTGAGCAAGTAGTTCACACTATGTGAGACCTACTGAGATGATGGTGAGTTGAAGTATCCCATCTGATGCCTGTTTTGGAGCAGGGCCTCATTGTCTGGAATAACACAAAAGTCACCTGCTTATGTTACCATTTTCTTTCCCTCGTCTTTGGCCAAATTTGAAATTTCAGAAGTTCAGTGCTTTGTGATGTGAGTATTCTTTTATGTCATTAAGAGGTCAGGAAGAATAGAGACTGGGGAAAGGTCATTTTAATGCCATTTTAGGGTGTTATAAATAATCCCTGAGTGTAATTTGTAGACCATATTGAGGACAGGAAGTCAAATATCAGAGACAGCTAAGAGGAAACTTCTGAATGTGTTAGAGAAAGAGGTAACTATCGGTGGACATTATTGATAGCAATGTTTCTCAAGTATTTAGTATGGATAAGTATCTAGACAGTTTGGGTAAAGATGATTCTTCGGGGTGCCTGGATGGCTCAGTCACTTGAGTATCCAACTTCAGCTCAGGTCATGATCTCGCAGTTTGTGGCTTTGAACCCCGCGTCTGGCTCTGTGCTGACAGCTCAGAGCCTGGAGCCTGCTTTGGATATTGTGTTTCTCTCTCTCTCTACCCCTCCCTTGCTCACACTGTTTCTCTGTCTCTCTCCCTCTTTCTCCCTCTCTCAAAAATAAAAAAAAATAAACATTAAAAAAATTAAAAGATGATGATTCTTCTGAAATTGGCCTCCATTCAGAAATTCTGATTCAGTAATATCGAGTGGAGACCAGAAAATAGAACTTTAAATTTTTTTTTTTCAACGTTTATTTAGTTTTTGGGACAGAGAGAGACAGAGCATGAACGGGGGAGGGGCAGAGAGAGTGGGAGACACAGAATCAGAAACAGGCTCCAGGCTCTGAGCCATCAGCCCAGAGCCTGACGCGGGGCTCGAACTCACAGACCGCGAGATCGTGACCTGGCTGAAGTCGGACGCTTAACCGACTGCGCCACCCAGGCGCCCCTGGAAAATAGAACTTTAAATAAGAAAAAAGATATTTCAGGTGTTGGTATCCTCAGATCACATGTTGAAGTTCTCAGGTCTTGAGATGGAGATGAGAAAGACCAAGATCATTCACTGGGGTTAGCTTCGAAAAGGAAGGGCAAGTTTTTTCTGAGGCATAGGGGAAGATAAAAAATGAATATCATGAGAGAGCTTAGCTAAGGTAGAATGAAGATAATAGTTTTAATTTAGACTGTAAGGCTAAAGGTGTTAAGACTTTGAGGTGGACTTTCAGGAGATAAGGACAGGGAAAGGAGAGCAGCCAGGAAAAGCTTGAAAAAATGGAAAAGGTTTGAAACAGTTCTTAGAGCTGAGTGATTATGGCGAGGGTCTGAATCCCTTTGAGACATCATAATTTCATTGTTAAATGATGAGATTGGGCATTATGAACTTTGAGGCCTTTTCCAGTTATAAACACTTCTATGATTCTACAGCAGTAGTCTCAAATATTTGTCAGCATATCATCCCTGAGAAATACGATGTACCCTTAGCTGTAACAGTGATTACTCTAGGTTTTTTCCCCAGTGAGGGCTGGTCCTCCAAAGATAGTATATATTCATCTTAAGAAAAATTGTTTCAAATAAAATCTCTACTCTTAACCTCCCTCCTGACCTTAAGAATTATTTTCATAGGGAATAAATAGTAAACTAAAGACACAATTGTAAATAGCAGTGATTAGCTAGTTTAAATTTAGTCAGTATACATTTTTAGCAAACTGGGTCTTCATGATTCCATGACTTTGTCCTATTTCAAGAAGCAAATCAATTAGTAACTTGGAGGGCAAGAGCAAAGATTTACCTCTAAATTTGTTTCTCTGTTTTCTCTTTATACTGCTGTTTTTTCATTATGGGCACTGTCTTGTTTGTTTGTTTACTTGTTTATTTTTTTCCTGTCTACTTATCTTTCAGCTTGACTAGTTCATCTTATTGACTTTACCCATTAGGAAACAGGTTTTATAGCATGCACAGAGGTAAGGGGGTTCAGACAAGCTATTGGAGAACAGTTAGGATAAAGAATTGCAGTCCATTCTATTCTTAGCCAAGATGTGGTAGGTGGCCCCTCTTGGATCTGAAGCCAAAGAGCAGGCTGAAATGTGCAAATACAAAGCTAACATTTATTGAATGTTTATTGGGAATCAGAATACTACTATTAAAAGTGAGTACTCAGAAAGATGCCCTTGGGCATAAAAGGCTTGGTGGTTAATTTTGTGTGTCAACTTGGTTAGGCCATGGTTCCCAATTTTTGATCAAATACCTTTTTAGATGTTGCTATGAAGGCATGTTTTAGATGTGATTGACATTTAAATCAGTCGACTTTGAGTAAAGCAGATCACTCTCAAAATGTGGGTGGGCCTTATCCAATCAGTTGAAGGTCTTAAGAGAAAAAGACTGAGGTCCCCCAAAGAAAAGGAATTCTTCTTCCAGACTGCCTTTGAACTCAAGATTGCATCATCAACTCTTGCCAGAATTTCCATCATGATAGCCTGCCCTGTGAATTTCAGACTTGCTAGCCTCTGTATTACGTGTGCCAATTGCTTAAAATTCCTCTTTCAACTCACTCTTTCATACATATATAGGGAGAGAGACAGGTTCTGTTTTTCTGGAGAACCCTGAAGAACCATAATACAAAAAGAAATTAGTGAATCTCGGTTCTTCCTACTGGTTCAGTGGCTTTACCTATTTGGGATGAAGAACACAGTTAAGACTCAGTGAACAGTATGCTCTCTACCCAGGAAAATGTGTATACATGCACATACATACAAAATTTTGCATAAATATACAAGGTGCCCAGGGATAAGAACCCTTGTTCTGGGTTTAAATGTCAAACTGATTTGCTTCTAAGTAAAATGCAATGAGACCTTCTAGGTCGGAGGTCTCATTGAATTTCACTCAGGACATAGGTAAGAATCAAAGGCCAAAAATATGGTGGGCAAATAAGAATATAATTTGTGTTCTAAAGGCAGACACAAAGAATGCTTCTATCAATATGCTTTTGAAGGACATTAAAATGGCAAAACGCACACACGTCCAGAAGCACTCTGCTTGCCAATATAGGGTATGAAGCCAGAAAGTTAATGGGCAGAGAGGGCTCCTGTATGACAGCTGATTTGGCACAATGATTTGACCAAATATGCCCAGAAACCCACCTACTGGAGGAAAAACAGGAAATAGGTAAGGAAAAGGAGAGAATTCCAGACAGGTACTTATTTTTAATACCAAATTATCAATGGAGGATTATTTAAATTCCTATACCAGAATTTAGAATATGCTTGTTCCTTATTATCAAGTGGAAAATTCTTCCTTTCCAGATGGTCTCCTAGAGATTTTATAGAATTTTAGAGAGTTGATGTTCAATGTGCTACTTCTACAAGTAATGATCTGTGACCCATAAGTAAGAACAAAAAGTGGCTGCTAGGAATTAATACAAAGAGGATTCAGATCCTGTGAAAGTTAGTAAAAAATTTAATAGAAAATAAATTCAACTATAAAATAAAGCAGCACAATATATCAAGAATGTTGTATGCTGAATTCAAAACGTCAGAGACCATTAGTTAACTTGCTTTGCCAGGTTAACTCATTTTTTACATGTATCAGAAAAAGCTTGTTCTGTCATCTCTGTGCATATATTTGCAACTTTTCATCGAATCATTGCAATATAATTTAATGCTACACTGGTACCAAAAAGATTCAGACCCCTTCATGCCAAGAATTGTAAACTGTGGAAAGCAGAAAACTATTATAGCATGTGTGTATATTTTTGCACTGAATTTAATGCCAGGTGAGGATCAGGCATATCTATGAGTGCAGGCTCAACTCATAGGGTCATATTTTGTTGTGGACTGGGGAATAATGATATAGTAAACTGTGTATAATATGGTGTGATGATTAATTTTATGTGTCAACTTGACTGGGCCACAGGGTGCCCAGATATTTGCTCAAACATTATCTTGGGTGTTTCTGTGAGGTTGTTTATGGATGTAAATATATTTAAATAGGCAGACTGAGGAAAGCAGATCACCCTCTGTAATCTGAGCAGATCTCATTCAATTAGTTGAAAGCCTGACTCAAAGTGAAGGTAGGCTCTTCCTGGGACCCTAGCCTGCCTGCCTTCACACTGGAACTACACTATCCGCTCTCCTGGGTCTCAACCTTGCCAGCTTACCCTGTAGATATTGGAACTTGTCAGTCTCCATAATCACTTGAGTCAATTCCTTATTATCTCTTTCTCTCCCTCTCTCTCTCTCGTGTGTCTATAAATCACCCTATTGATTGCATTTTTTGGAGAACTCTAATACACATGGTATTGAAATTGTTTTAGCACTTACTTTAAATTTTAGATTCTTCTATGATTGTTTATAATAGTGTTATTATAACCTTTGTAGTTTTTCATAACTTTTTTATTACTTTTTTCAAATGAAATATAATTACTATTAAAGCTAAAATTGTTGGTAAAAATAAAAAAAAGGAAAGAATCTAGCAATGAGATTCATCTGGTTTAAGATGAAGTAACATGTATTATATTAAATGTTAAGCCATTACATATCATGCCAGAAATTCTTCTACAAAATCACTAGAAATTTAAAGAAAAAATATGACAAGAAAGTTAAATTTATTTTTGTTGGGGATAATTTTCATGGGAATAAAAATTACTCAAATCCTTAGTGTGTTTATGCAGTGAAATTTTGAAAAGAGTTCTACAATCTCTGCCAAGTTACAACATTATTTGAAACAAAACAAAGTGAGTATAAAAATAAAGCTTTCAAGTTCCTTAAGAATAAATGGAACAGCTTAATGTTATCAAAAATGTATGCAAACATAATTTGAATCTGATGCTGAAAATGCACTTATTAAATGACATTCTATTATATCGCAACAATTATATTAGATTAGCAGGCAGCTAGGAAAATACAATTAGCACATTGTCTGAAAATAAAGCTAAGAGACAACAAGAATGTGCACACAAGTTACTTGCCTAATTAGTTCATAGGCTGACATACATGAAATTTTTACAATTCAATTGGACAAGAGAACAAATATTCCAGAGCTCCCCATTTACTTGTTTTTTTACTGTGGTGTGAATAGAAGGGTACTTATTACTTTCTAAATCACTTGACATAGAAAGAAGAAATTTGTTTTGAAATTTTGAGGGAAAATTTAACAAAAATTAGCATGTTATCCAAATTTTAAAAAATGACACAACTGAATATTTCATTACAAAACTTTAAATTTGTTTGAGTCCATTTACCCATAGTCTTTCAAAATTAACATGGCTCTAATTATGTGCCATACTTTAATCCATTGGTAAATATCATCTGACTTAATATCCTATGGGGTGGATATGATTAGTATTTCTAATTTTCATCTCAATAAAAAGGTTTAAAGATGTCAAGGTCAAATAGTAATTACATGGGAGAGGCAGAACTCTAGTCTCAGGTCTTTCAGACTTCAAATATTATGTTCTTACCCATTGTTATAACTTGTCATAATTCAACTTGGCTATAATTACCTCTGAATCCTCTTCCATATTTGTGGATCAATCATGATCAAGTGGGTCATGAAATTGCAAGGCATGCCATTCAAAACTGTTGCTTTTAGAACCGAATTTTCTATGTGAATCATGATTTTCTTTTAAATGCAAATCAAAACAAATAAAATTTCAAAATATAGTTTAAATACTTTCATCTGCATTATGATTTGATTTAAAAAATCACATACTTCATATAAAACAAACATTTATAGTTATGTCGAATTCTGTAATATCTAATTTTCATGTCAAAAACTGGTAATCAACCTGGGCACCTGGGTGGCTCAGTCGGTTAAGCAGCCAATTTAGGCTCAGGTCATGCTCTCACCGCGATAACGGTTAGTGGGTTCAAGCCCTGTGTTGGGCCCTGTGCTGATAGCTCAGAGCCTGGAGCCTGCATCTCCCTCTCTGTGCCTCTTTCTCTCTCTCTCTCATTCCCGCTCAAAATTAAATAAATATTTCATGGATATTTGGGCTCTTTCCATAATTTGGCTATTGTTGAAAGAGCTGCTATAAACATTGGGGTACACATGCCCTATGAATCAGCACTCCTTTATCCTTTGGATAAGTTCCTAATAGTGCTATTGCTGGGTGGTAGGGTAGTTGTATTTTTAATTTTTTGAGGAACCTCCATTCTGTTTTCCGGAGTGGCTGCACCAGTTTGCATTCCCACCAACAATGCAGAGTGTTCCTGTTTCTCCACATCCTTGCCAACATTCATGTTATTTACAGATAACATTATTTCAATACATCAAAAATATTTGAATATTCAAAATTTTAAAAAAAGAAACCAAAGAAAATGAGTAGTGTTTTCAAGAAAAAGTGAATTCCTGTTCACCAATAAAAGTATATGAATTATACATTAGTCAGTGATTAAGTTATCAAAAGTAGAGCTCTTTCTTTTTGGTTTTTATTTCTTTTAATTTTCTATCTAATATATATGTGTACTGTATTTCAGTTTTGCTTAAATCATAGATAAAACTTTAACATTTTTTCTTATTTGAGAGTATGAGTTTATAAAATTATCTTTGCATATCTGTTCTGATGCATGTGTCATTATTTTTCTATAGGACTAAATCAATCTCTATTTCAAAAATAGCTTCTTTTCTGTAATCTATTCTTTTACAATAGTAGTATCTGGAATTTTATACTTTTGAAAGAAATTGTTTTCTTGTCTTTCAATCAGATAGAGCATAGAACATTTTATAAACTCTTGAAAATTGTTTTTATTTTTTTTTATCAGTGGCAGGTTATCAAAATAAAGCAATTCTCAAGTAGTAGAATATGTCAAATTCAAACAACAAAATATGTACAACAATTACTTTTTTATCTTCTTAATACTGCATGGCCAATTTCACATTCAACTATGTTAGAATTATCTGTGACCAAAATATGCAGAGCATCAATTTGCAATGGCTTGTAAATATAGGCCTACATGTTGTGGGATTAATATTTTTCATGCACAGCAAATCAGAACAAACATATTTTCTTCAGCCATGTCAGACCTTGACACTGTCATATTCACATGCCCTTCACAACCAAGACCAAGAAATTCAGTTTATAAAAAGACTGATCTGATAATGACAGAAGCTGACAAGCACCAGCTTTAGGTATCATTTTAGAGATTCCAAATTTATGAGCTCTGTGAAAAACATGTCTTGAAATATACAAATCAATGAATCCAAATTTACATTTTTTGTGGTATCATGGTAGTGTATGCATAATAATAATAAAGAAGTAATAAAGAAAATGAATACAGTTTCCTCTTTCCTTGCCTTAATAGATAACAATTTAGGATTTGGGTAATATTTACTATAGCTTAAGCATTTATTGATAATAAAAGGTTTAGTAAGGATATCTCCTTTGAGGGAGAAAAGAGGGGTGGACAGAGGATATCTTGGGGCCAACTAGAATTATTAGCTGGATGACCTTTGATAAGTTCATTAAACCTCTGAGTGCCAGTATGTGAGTATAGTAAGAACTACCTCACATGCGTTTGGGAGTATTAAATTTTAAATCAATGTAAAATTGCCTGTAGAGTCAGGCCGGCAATAGATACTTAGTAAACATTCCTTTCCTGATCTCATTTTACCAATGTTTTCTCTCAAAAAAAGATCTAGAAATATACCTGTCCAATACGGTAACCACTAGGCCACTAGGCAAAGTGAACACTTAAAATGTGGCTATTCTGACTTAAGACATGCTATATGTGTTAAGTACATACATGCCAGATTTTGAAGTCTATTATAAGAAAAAAGAATGTGAAATGTCTCATTTAATTATTTACATTATCACATGTTGAAATAGATATATTTTAGATACATTAATGTGAATAAAATATTAAATTAATTTCACCTATTTTCTTTTTTTAATGTAGTATACAAAAGTTTTAAATTGCATACATACTTGTGCCTCACATTCTGTCCCTCCTAAGTAGTGCTGCTCTAGAGGCGAAATTTAAGAAATCCAAGGTTCTAATAAAATTCCTAATCAGTATAAGAGAAAAAAAAAAGGTTTTACTGTGTTTTAATACTTCAGAGTCCTTGTAGAAAGGAATTATATTTTATTAAAATCTTGTAAAAAGCAAATTATACCAGATAGCAAACATTTTTGATTAGGCTCCTTAGAGTTACAAGGTGAAAAGGAGTTTTTCCTGATTTATCTTCTATCACTTTAAAAATTGGAATAAAGTACACAAAATTATATTGTAATCCCTCATCTCTCTGCCTTGTACATAATGACTGCATCGGCAACCCTCAAGTATATATTCTTTACAGCTAATGGAGCCTAGTGTCTCCCTGAACTACCTAAGATTTATTGAGGTCTCGACCAGCCAAATTCCTTAACCTGGAGAAAACTTAGCCAATTTCAGAAGGTAGAGAGAGTGACAAGAGGAACTGCTAATAGCCAGTCTAACCAACTTCATACTATAATAAAGTATACTTTCTAAAAGCAAGTCTGATCGTGTCTTTTCCCTTAAAATTTTCCCTTAAAATCTTTAGTAGGTTTTAAGAGAAAGTTAGAAGGCTGTTTTCTTGAACAGAACTTTCCTTTGTTACATTCAAAGCTGTTTTCTCTCCCTGTACCTATAAATGTGTAGAGTGCTATGTGGATAAGGGTTCCTCTCTGTTGCATGCTTGCTATAGGGTATGCAGTCTAGCCTCACTTTGGCCTAGGCACATTCCTCCTGGATAATGAGAGCTCAGGAAAAATGTTTATTTTTTCTTTCTCTGCTTCTAAGTTTTCCTCCAAAAAAAAAACACTCTGGTTCTTTGCATCTGTTCCTTTAGAGTTATTATGACAGTGGGGAAACAGATAATAAATTAAATAGGTATTTTAAATATATAAAATATTAGATATTGTCAACTGCTAAGGAAAAGCAAATATTGAAGGAGAATAGGGATATATGCATTAGTAGAGGTCTGGATTTTAGATGCAATGACCACATAAGACCTCACAGAGGAAGTGACATTTGAGAAAAGATATGAGGTAAGTGCTATTACTCTCTGGCCTCCTCCTGTGCCCTTGTAATTAGGAATACCTCTTGCCAGAGTTTCAACCCTTTCCCCATAGACTCCACATGAGTAAATGTGGGAAAATGCTGAAAATATGAGCAAATACAGGAAAATGCCAAACTGAGCAGAAGACTTGTGGATGAGGGCTGCTGGGTCTAGGGAAATGCAAATGACCCCTTTGAGAGAAAGGGAACATTTTTACTTCTCCATGTGTTTTATCTGCGTGCATGATTGTTGTCTCTGAATCAGGATTTTTCAAAACATGGCTCTCCTCTAGGTTCAATAGATGGTCATGGGATTAGTTTAGTAGGTAATAACCAACAACAGGGGGGAAAAAAGTAGAAGAAAAATATCATTTGTTGCAGTAAGGATAGGAATTATTATTTCAAACACATGTACACACACTCAGCTAAGTGTTTGCTGAGCGATGATATAAAGTGTATTTCTTACTATGGGTCATGGATAAGAGAGTTTGAAAATTACTGTGCTAAGCCTAAGAGAACTTCTGAAATGGTGTCTCCTAAAGAGGGGTTAAGACAATGAATGAGGCAAGAAGGAAACTGTAATGGGCTCTTATCTGTGGGGAAATGAGAACACAGGACTAAATGGAGACAATCAGGTATCCATTTACCCCTACTTGTTCAATTAGAGATTAAAAACTACATTTAACGGTTTGTATTTCTTGTTTTTTTTTATTTTTGATTTCCCTCATGTGTGCATATTTGCACATGTTCTGTTGTGTGTATTTCTGTGTATGTTTGTGCTTTATTATATAGGCTACTAAGAAAGACCCTGAGGAGAGAAGAGTCTAGATAATTTTCAAAAGAAGTCAGGGAAGTTGGGGAGACTATGCTACCGTGTAGCTGACATGAACAGAATCTCAAGTTGGAATGGTGCTAGAAACTGTCAAATGGAGAAGGCTGAGTTTGTAGGAGCTTCTGCAAAGACAGACAGAAAGAAATAAAGTACACAGAGAGCTAGTAGAGACCATGGAAAGGTCTAAGGGCTGACCTGTAGAGAGGCTCAAATAGGTCCCCAAACCCAGGTCACATTGGCATTTTCTAAGATTCAGTCTTGGCCCTTTGTTCTCTCTACACTTCTTCCCTCATTAAATGGATCTCTTCTGATTCTTCAGTTGTTGTTTTAATGCAGACAATCCTTAAATCTATATCCATTGGTATAGTTTCTCCTGAATTCCAATCTAGTATTTTCAAATGCCTGCTGAGCAGTTCGTCTTTGAATATCTCTTTTATTACCTTGTCTGGCTCCTAGCCTGAGAGCTTAAACTGCATTCAGGGCTATCCATATACATCTGTAGAGCTGGCAGGTCAAGCCCACTAGGGATATCTGTGAATGAGAAAAAAAAGCGTATCTTTTGGTCTTTCCTAAAAACTTAAATAATGGAAAGTCACATTCTACCAGGATGGTTAAAAATTAAGATAAAGACCTCTACAGACCAGGTGGTGAGCCACACTAACACACATCAAGAAGGGTGGCCTGCAACAGAAGGAGCCATCCAGTACACCCAGCACAGGAGAGGAAGTGGAAGGGAAACTTGAGGTTTCCTGATGGAAGAAAGAAAGGCTAGATTCTTTAGATCAGTGGAGTGTATATGTATGTGGGCATGTGTTGTCTCAAAAGCACTACAAACTGGGGCACCCAGGTGGCTCAGTTGGTTGAGTGTCCAGCTTCAGCTCAGGTCATGATCTCGGTTTGTGAGTTCTAGCCCCGTGTTGGACTCTGTGCTGACAGCTCAGAGCCTAGAGCCTGCTTCGGATTCTATGTCTCCCTCTCTCTCTTCCCCTCCTTTGCTTGCAGTTGGTCTCTCTCTATCTCTCTCAAAAATAAGTAAACATTAAAAATTTTTCTTTTAAAAAGCACTACCAAACTATTTTTATGTATTTCCTGTGACCCTATTTTACTTACAAATTGATTTCTTTTAAAGAAATATAAACTACTCTTAGACTAATACAATCTCAAAGATGTTGAAATCTTCCTCATTTGTTAGCTTTTGTTTTTCCTATTTGAATCTACTGATGCCCTACGATTCTGAGGAAGTTACACTTACGGTATTATTATCACTTCCCATTGAATAGATCTTGGAATTACATCAAACTTAGAATCTAGAGTTCCAATTATGATTTTTTTTTTTTTTTTTTTTTTTTTGTAGCTGACACCTGAAATCCAGTGATCCATGTGTATGCTCTAGGTGCCTAACTGAGTAAGTTTTCCCTCAATCTGATTGGAGATCCAATCCTGGATTATGAGGAAGGTTCAGCAAGGCCATGGGGGAGCCCTTAAGCCAAAATCACCTGTCAGGGAGTCCCACATTTTCCAGTAACATTCTTGCTTCAGGATCCCTACCAGGTTCCATGGTTAATTATAAGCTGCCCTTGGGAGACGTACCTTCGGCACAAACACACATTTGGATTTCAGACCCTGGTCAATTAGACTTGTAGTTGATCATTGAGGTATATTATCATGGCCTCTAGCCACCACTGCTTTTCTCTGCTCAATCCAGACTTATGCAATATTTTTCTTAGATGCATTTGATGAGAATGGAACCTAGAACAGAACCCTGTTCCACTAAAAATGTCATTTCAGATTATATATATAATATATATTATATAATTATATATTATATAATAATATATAATATAATTATATAATATATAATATAATAATATATAATATATAATTATATATAATATATCTATATATATTATAACTACCCCCCCCCCGCCCCCCCGCGGAGGTGGTTGACGTCTATTGCTCTGGAAGTGGAGGCAGGCGTTCAGGAACTTTTGGTGGTGCTGGTGTGCCTCCTTTTCACCATCACAGGCTTCTGGCTGCGCAGGATGGCTCTGGTTCTGTGAATAGCAGCAATGTTCTTGTTCTTCTTGTGACGGATGCTGCTGAGAGTGGCCTGGGCATTCTTGTTGGTCTGCATGTAGGAGGTGGCAGGTTTTCGCTGGCCAGATCTCTGCATAATGACCACAACCACCCCTTTGCAGTTGGCCGGCTGCGGGCTCCACGCCCACAGTCTTGTGGTTAATCATCCCATCGTAGAAGAACGAGTTGCGTGCCTTCAGGTTATTGGGCAAAGGGTTGTACATCTGCTTGTTGCCCTTGATCAGGAAGCTGGAGCGGTTCTGCATGACCATCCATTGCAGGTGGGCCGACATGGCGGCAGCCTCTTTCCCTACAGCAACTAGAAACGGAAAGAGCTGTATAATGTATTTTTAATACAACCCATCGAAACCATTAGAAAATTATAATGGAATTGAGTGATTTTTCTCTTGTTGATGAATATATCATCCAAGATTGTATCTAATTGATAATTTGCCCAAATTGGAATATGTGTCTAGAAATCACCTGCTACATAAATGGGCTAAATCTGTCAACAAAAAAACGAGATAAGACATGCATGATTTACGTTTAGTGAACTCATGTTACTTCCTACTGAACATTTGTTTCCAATTGTTAATAAACCATATTTTAATAATAATTTCTAAGATTTTCTATGGAATTAATTTCACTCTCCAGTATAGTATAGAATTCTTGGATTTTTTTTTCAAGTGTTCTTTATTTTTTTAACTTCTTATATTTTTATTTAAGTATAATTAACATAGAGCATTATATTAGTGTCAGGTGCACAATATAATGATTTAACAATTCTATACATCACTCAATGTTTACCATAGCTGTACCTTTTTAAAAATGTTTATTTATTTTTTGTTAAGGAGAGAGGGAGATGGGGGGGAGGGAGAGAGAGAGAGAGAGAGAGAGAGAGAGAGAGAGAGAATCCCAAGCAGGCTCAGCACTATTAGCACAGAGCCTGACACATGGCTTAATCTCACAAATCCTGAGATCATGACCTGAGCAGAAATCAATAGTCCAATGCTTAACTGACTGGGCCACCCAGGTGCCCCTGATAAGAGTACTCATAATCCCTTTCATTGCTTCACCCATCCCACCGCTCACCTCCCCCAGGCAACCACCAGTTCACTATTTTAAGTGTTTTGTTTTGTTTTTAGATTCCACACATGAGTGAAATCATATGATATTTTTCTTTCTCTGATTTCATTTAGCATTATATCCTCTAGATACATCCATGTTGCAAATGGCAAGATTTCATTCTTTTTTATGGCTCAGTCCTTGATTTTTAATTTAAAAAGAAATTATAACATTTTTCCCCTGCTCTAGTATTTTGGTTATCTCTGATTATTAACAATGCCTCAAGAAATAGTTCAATGGTATGCGACATTTTATTTGAAAGTTCCTTTTTTAACCTGGGTTATAATTCGTCTGGGAGAAAAGAGATGAAGTCATTTAGAAAAAGAATTGCTTTCTTACAATCTTACATTTCTTGGGTTTCAATTTCCTCTCACCAACATTATTTTTGCTATCCTTGACAGAGAAGATGGAAATAAAATAAAAGTTGAGTGGTATGGCCTTTTCTTTGTCATGTGTTATAAAAATGTTACTCTGAAGCAACATGCTCATTTTCTCTGAACATAACTTCAAAACCCTATTTTGCGTGTCTTTAGAATTTTTGGCAAGCCTCACTGCATTATGGTTATTGGCCTTTTAAAAATCATTCTTATACTTTTTAGCCATTCTTACATATTTGTTGTTGGCCACGCCCCTTTCTTCTCTCTTTTGTACATGTTCTCTTTTATAAATGAATTCAACTACCTTTTGTCCTTTTCACAATCCAGTGATTAGTGTGGCCATGAGCTGTGAATTATCATCAACTCTGCGCTCCTGGTTCTTATGGAAAATTAGGAGAGAAAGAAAGATAGAGAAAGAGAGAGAGAGAGAGAGAGAGAGAGAGAGAGATTTGTCATCAAAATCCATAGTGTGAATCTATTTCTGTGTATGTCTCTTCATCCTAATTTTTCTTCATTAAAAAAATCATATTCTTTATAAAAATAACCTCAGTTTTCTTTTGGCATCTTAAAAACAAACACGGAGTTTTTGTGTGTTTTTTTCATATTATATGTAAGTTTTTCGATAATGCATGTTTTGATTATAGTTCTAAAATTGAATTCGATTTTGTTCATTTTCCAGTGAAATGGAATTATGATACCAAATGGCATAAGGACAATACTTTATGCTGGTAATTAAATGGAAGACTACATAGAATTCCATGTTGCTCAGGAAGATCTGGATTTAATAAAATGGAGGCCTACTGAAGAAGATTTAGATATATCAGTTATTAAGTTCCTTATATAGGTAAGAAGTCAAGGCTCAGAAACTTTAGAGACTAATTTGTCCACGAGAGTAGGGCAACCTTTAAACTCTTCAGGAATTTGTTTCCTAGAAGTCAGCAGCAGCCTTGGGAACATTTCTTAATTCTAAGCTATTTGTACAGATGTGTATTTTTGTCTTTCTATAGTTCCCAAGGTTTTAGTTTACTTATTTATGCTTCTCTAGATATTACTACATATGTTTCTACTAGGGTTCTTCTCATTAGAAGGTACAGAGCTCTAGAGTCAGGACTGTGGGTAAGTGGATGCCTCTTATGTAAGTCACATAAACTTTCCAAATATGTTTCTGGACTTGGAGGATCAAATGTATTGGTAAGAATATTAATATGTATAAAGCACTTTAAACACACATAAGCTATTTTTATTGGATTATGCAGGGAATATAAGCTCTATCTGAACCAAGTTGCTAGCATACAAAAATATTGAAGAGGATTTTTCAACTAAAAATAGGTGGAATTCACATGTATATTCACAAGGCCTGAAACTTCTATTTTCTCAGGTAGCCAAGAATCAAGTATGAGAATGAAAAGAATAACAAGGTGGGGATGATTAAATAATAGACCTGCTAATTAGAATAATTGATAGCTATAGAAAATGATTAATCCTATATTTAAAAAACTATAAAAGGTAGTTTTCTTTTTTAATTTTCTTTCTTCTTTTCTTTCTTTCTTTCTTTCTTTCTTTCTTTCTTTCTTTCTTTCTTT
>NW_024412396.1:5755689-5789148 GCF_014898765.1 Herpailurus yagouaroundi
TTTCTTTCTTTCTTTCTTTCTTTCTTTCTTTCTTTCTTTCTTTCTTTCTTTCTTTCTTTCTTTCTTTCTTTCTCCTACCTTGATATTTGTAAACAGTAGTAGGTTGCTTAGTGTAGAGAAAATGCAAACAAATGCCCACTGGGGATCATACAGAAAGGACAAAAGGTATTTTATTTACATTACGACCCAAATCGCATAAGAATCTAAAGCACCAGAGATGAATACACTGCACATGAAATGGCTGCACCTGTTATTAATTTCATTTTAACAAAATAGTAGTCATTCAGTTATGTCCAGTTGTCAAATAGCACTTTTAGCATACCATTCTTTGGTCCAGAAGTTAAAGTAATGTATTGCATGTAAATTGTGGAACTAAGTCAAAATGACTATTTAATACCTACTGAAAACACTTAATATAATATGTAGTGCTATTTACAGGATCATAAAAATGACTTATCTACAGTTCAACAAAATTTCATATGAGACAACACACCCTTCTGCATTATGGATAGACAAAAACTAAAACCCCAAACACATTAAATCTACTTAGATTTTTTAAAGCTCATTAATGTACTCTTAAACTAGTATTGTATAAGAGTTAAAATTCAGCATTAAAGAAAGTGCTCTGTTGTAAGTTTTATCCTTGTGAAGTTCATTAAATCTCCTTAATGCATCTGTTATAAGTCCTCTACATCAGGCAGAAATTAGTATAAGGAGTTTTAAATCATGTTCATCCTCTTAAAATGGTTTAAAATATGCTTATGTACAGTTACTAAGTACAATCAAGTATTTTTATTATAATAAGTAATTTGAAAAATTCCCATTATAAATCATCTAAAAACATTCTTGCTGGAAACAGAACTGTGAGCTCTAAAGTTTACTTTTGCTTTTCAAATTTTTAATCCTATAGTTTGATGTAGGTTTGTAATCAGATCTGTTTCAATACATCAGAACTACCCTAGCCCTGTCCAAGGTTATGCAGTTTAACAGAGGACAGCATTTTTACTCAGCAAATTTTACAAGGTGGAATGAAAACATGTTGGTAGATTAATGATATAGTATTCTTTATGATTAAATTTTCAAATGAAGAGTTGCAGCATCAAGTAGTGGAAATAACACTGGGGCTGGAGTTGGGAGAACTGAATCAGAGCTTGTTTAATGGCTTGAGTAACCTTGGGAAGTCACTTGTTCTCTGTGAGGCTGTTTTTCTCCTCAGTTTGAATGGATGTTAAAATCCAACTCATAGCATCACTGAGGAGCAACTTTGTGAAAGTCCGCAGTTCAGTGTCACTTTTCTACTAGTCAATAAATATTTTTTTTTAATTTTATAAGAAATAGGGAAGGTTTCATACTCTAGTAATATATATGTGTATATATATATATATATATATATATGTATTCAAAGCCTTAATTATCACATGACTTTAATGTTTAGCTAGACATATTAAAAGGTGTAATTTGCTCATTAAATGACCATATGAATTTGGTCATTTGGTTTGGAAAGACTACTGCATTTATTTGACAGAATGATCCTGATTTTATTGTTTGACTTGGTGAGAAAAAGGGTGGATGGCCACTCTATATATAAACACAGCCAGGTTTAGTACATCAAAATATACAGGTTTGTAGAACCTCTAAAATTTAGATGTTGATCATTTCAGCTAAGAAAAAAAAAAAAAAACGTTAACCTGGATGTGTTTTTTTTTTTCCCTCAGCAAATCTAAGGCAGGTCAGCAACTCTATTACTGTAAATATCTGCCTTTGGTGTTGCTTGGGGAATTGGTAGGAATCATGGAAAAACCTAGCTTGGAAGTGACCTCTAGGCTTCATTTCCCTAGCTTCTGGAGGAGGGATGTATTTGAGAAGCAGTGTATTTAAGCGTCAGGAGATTAGGGTGTGGGTATGAGCCAAGACATTGTTGGTTGCTGCTTGATGAGGTGACTTATTTGTGGAGTGGGACCAACAACGGTGTTGGAAGCTAGGTGATCTCGGCCTGAGGCACTGTGCTGTAATGGTAGACACATGTACAACAAGATTAATGGGAAAGGAGGCTTAACAGAGTGTTGAAGTGTTAAAGAGGGAACTCAAAGGCCTTGTCCATCTGGATTGACCTTCAGGTTGAAACTAGGTAGAGCCAAATGCCTATATGCTATTTGCCTTGGAGTGCTCCTCTGTCACATGGAAATAGGATTTTTTGTTTGTTTGTTTCTGATGTGAATCAACTCTTCAACATGAAATGTTAACAAAAAACATCTTGCCTAGGGTTTAAAAATGTATTCAATGCAGAAAGTCTTGAAAATATTTAATGCTTCAAATAATTTTCCCCAGCCTCTAAGGTATCTTGTACTAAAAGTGTCTTTTTGTTGAAATATTTTTAAAAATATTAGTTTCCACTTTCACTTTTTTGTTCCCAGGACAACTGTTCCTCTGAACCGCAACTGCTCCTTTCTTTTATTTTTTTCAGGTTTTGAAATAACCCATCCTGCATCCATAAACAACTTGCCTTGATGGCTAGCCAAGACTCTGTCCTGCCACAGACCTCCTCCTACTTTCATTTCTTACCCCAAGGAGCAGTAAACATGAATCCTGACCCACTAATGGAGCCCCAGAACTGAGAAGAGATACATTGCTGCTAAACAGGTAGAAATAAAAACAATGCCTCTCTTCGATAATATTAAATGTGCTGGGAAGACAGTCTCCAAGAGAAAGGATAAATAATCTACATAATGAAGAATTAGTTAGCAGTGTTATGTAAATATTGTAGCAGCATCAATGAGGAGGTAAGCAGAAGTATTTTAAGACACTATATTATACAATGCACTGTGCACTGTTTCCTGGTGATAAGGTTTTTAAAGCATCTTTATAAGCTCTTCTTCTCTGTTGTGACAGGATTATTTTTGCACCTTTGGAAAGCAACTGAAAAAAGAAGCTTGGAAAAAATCCTGCCTAACAAAGCAGCCATACTCAAATAGCTAAAACTATAAGAAAGAACTGATTGAAGATACAAGAATAGATTTAAGATGTAAGATTAAAACATGATAAAAAATGATATCCTCATTTTTTTCAATGCTGTGTATTCTTGTCAGTGTAGCGAAATGCTAAAATGGCAAAGGATTAAATTGTTTTTATTATGCCCCTGAATTTTAAGTAGTGACTGAAACATATATTTTATATAATAACAGCCAGACAAAACAACACATATAAGGATAAAGGTAGGTGAGTGGAAAATGTAATGTACAAATTATCCAAAAGGAAATTAGTTTAAAGCAATTTTTTAGCTACTGGCATCAATAAGTTGACTCCCCGCTACTTTTCAGAAAAGTTGGCATACATTTTCTTCTTGCTACACCCCTGAAAACCTCAGTTTTAGAATGACGAAATATTTAAATCTTTTGGAACTATCTAGATTTTAGGTATTTCTTCTGAAAGTGTTGACTCTTGATTTGACAATGGTGCACAAATCACTGAAATTCACAAATTCTAAATCTCACTTAAAATTTTTTTTAATGTTTATTTTTTTTGAAGAAGAGAGAGACAGAACATGAGTGGGGTAGGGACAGAGAGAGAGAGGAGACACAGACTCTGAAGCAGGCTTCAGGCTCTGAGCCATCAGCACACAGCCTGTCATGGGGCTCAAACCCACGAACCATGAGATCATGACTTGAGCCAAAGTTAGATGCTTAACCGACTGAGCCACCCAGGCGCTCCTCTAAATCTCACTTTAGATATTGGTTTAAGAAATGTTAATATTTCAATTTAGTGAAATGGTAAAAAGGTAGATAATAAAGAGAAATGGAAATGTTTCAGATAATAAAAGAATTGAATAATTAGGTAAAATTAATCAGCCTTCAATACAACGAGCTTTTGATTGTCTAGCAATGTTTGTATCATTTGTAGACTCTCCACAGAGAATGTTTAACTGAAGGAGGCCCTTCTCTCTATATTCTTCCTATTGCCACTGGTTGTTGTATACTCAGGAAAGGCAAACACATTTTAATATTAATTATATTTCAGTCAAGAGGCCACCAGAGGAGGGATATGTCTGGGAATAGAAGCCAGAAGCCCAAATATACTGAATGAAAGTACATAAACATAGATACAAGGAAAATCTTTAGGTTAAAATCAGGTTAAAAAGGAGAGTAAGTATAGAAATACAGGCACAGGCTAGAATCTAGGAGTTGCATCCAGGTAACCAAAGAAGTTGAACAGGCAATAGATGAGAACAGAATGCATTTAGCAGTGGCAATCAGGTGTCCAGAAATGAATCAAGTGTCTGGGGGCTTAGGATAGCAAGCTCAAGGTCAAGGGCTTACAGAAAAAAAATATTCTTCCATATTGGAAAAATCTTGCTTCAGATGTTATTTATAATCCCAGGCCCAAGACATGTTGAAATCAATTCAGTTTATGAATAACTAGGATGTATAAAATCACACTCTCTCTGTGCATTCCTAGTTGATTGCAGTTGGTATTCTTATTTCATTGTGACTAAAAGCACTTGTGAAAGACTGTATACCATGAGGAATGTAGGGGCCGCTTTCAGGCAAACAGGCTTGAACGATGTAATGTAGAAAGGGCCCACAGGCAACACCTGGCTGACTTTAAACAGGCCCATCAGGTGACCCACCTGGAAATATACATATATATGGCATATATCCATATGGCACTAACTGACCAATGGGCTACTTAGAACTAGGCACTGTTACTGAAAAAGGGAAGATTCCATACATTGCCATGCTTCCTCATCTTCCCCCTTTAAAGCAGCCCTCACCCACTGCCTCCCGGTGGACAGTCTCTCCTCTGCTGTCCTGCCCACCACTCCCTAGTGGTGTATTCAATAAATTTCTACCTGCTTTGTTCTGCCTCAGGTGAATTCTTTTACCTTCAGTGCCACCAACTTCCACCTGATCTTTGCCCCCACATTTGGGGGCCCCCATCTGATCCAGAGACACCCCATTTAGGCACCACATTTGGTGTCCCATATGGGGGGACTTTGTGGCCCACCCCACACTTGGGGGAACTCTGCACAAGGAGCCTTTGCTCTCCCCAGATTCTCCAGGAATCTCTTGGGACTTTCCTTGGTGGACCAACTCTAGTACTCCTTGGGGAACTGATGATGTGCATCAGCAGAGGTTACTTCTAGGTGAGGATCCGAAGTCCCAAGGGGGAACCAGCCACATCACCCTTGCCTGAAAGTGTGAATGATTTCACCTTTTGCCTTCTGGAGGGACCCTCCACTCCCTCCTTTCTCTTTTTGGCTCTTTAGTAGTCTAACCCTAGTAATGTTGCAGGATTTTATTGTTGTTGTTAATATATATATATATAATTATTTATTTTTAAATTTACATCTGAGTTAGTTAGCATATGGTGCAATAATGATTTCAGGAGTAGAATCCAGTGATTCGCCTTTTACATACCCAATGCTCATCCCAACAAGTGTCCTCCTTAATGCCCTTTGCCCATTTAGCCCATCCCCCCACCCACAACCCCTCCAGCAACACTGTTTGTTCTCTGTATTTAAGAGTTTTGTCCCCTCCCTGTTTTTATATTATTTTTGCTTCCCTGCCCTATGTTCATCTGTTTTGTATCTTAAATTCCACATACGAGTGAAGTCATATGATATTTGTCTTTCTCTAATTTTGCTTACCATAATACACTCTAGTTCCATCCACATTTGTTGCAAATGGCAAGATTTCATTCTTTTTGATTGTTGAGTAAAACTCCATGGTATATACATACATCTTTACCCACTCATCTGTCGATGGACATTTATTTGGACTCTTTCCATATTTTGGCTATTGTTGATAGCGCTGCTATAAACATTTGGGTGCACGTGCCCCTTTGAAACAGCACACTTGTATCCCTTGGATAGATACCTAGTAGTAGAACTACTGGATCGTGGGGTAGTTCTATTTTTAATTTTTTGAGGAAACTCCATACTGTTTGCTAGAGCGGCTGCACCAGTTTGCATTCCTACCAGCAATCTCTTGCAGGATTTTTTACCTCAGGATTTGTCTCACAGCTTGGAAGAATGAAGAGGTGGACACAGGCTAAAATGAGCAGCAGGCACAAGTTTATTACAGTATAAGATCAGAAAGTAAGAATAGCCTCAAAGCTCTCTTTTCAGAGTGGGGGCATTAGAAAGTGAATACCCCCCCCCCCCCCCCCCACACACACTGTGGACAAGGGACTTTGTTTTATAAATTTTTGATTGGCCCCTTTTCTTCTCTGGTTCTACCCTTATTGCCTAAGTTGACCAACTGGATTGGTTGGCTCCTATTGTATGAGGGGTGGTCTATGGCCATACCAGTTGCTTGTGGGTGATCCTTGAAGGTGTCCTTATGTTTAGTCAGGTCTTTTGTCAAATTCCTGAGGGAAACCTGAGGGGTGGGTAGGTGTTGTCTGTCACATTCTTAAGAGGAACCTTAAGCCTGAGGGGTTTGCGGTGGTCAGACACTCCCAGCATCGTTTCAAAAGAAGCGCTTTCCCCCTCCCGGGGACCTCAGTTCCTTACCTTTCCCTCTCTGCCTACAGAATCTTATCTTTTACAGTACTCCTCTAACAATGGAAGGCCACTGGCCAGGATAGCCCCCTGGTGGGGCCTGAAGGTCTGAGAGCAAACAGGTCAGACTGCTCGCACCTGTGCGGGTAAAGAACCCCTTCCCGTTGCTCTCTCGTTCTGTCCTCCGCAGTCTGTTCCCAAAGTCTGCGGCAATTAAGAGTTCGCCCGGGGCGAATCCGCACAGGATGTGGACTTTGTTGGGACCCTTTCCAGACACAGGCTCTCAGCCGCCTCACTTCTTTCTCCTTCCGCCCCTCTGCCTCTGTTCCCCGGGGATCCAGCTGCCATCTTGACCTGCGGACAATGCGTTTCCGCGCGTCTGAGGGGGTGAGTCTTCCCTCTCCTTGTTCCGATTCGGTCTGGTCACGGTGGTCTCCGGCTATCCCTGCTGCCAAGGGACGCCCCAACAGGAAGTTCCATGCCTTTTGCCGGGACCCTCTCGGTCGGGCACCCCAAAAAGTTTCGTCCCGAAACTGCCGTGACTCCTGTCTGGGGTGGGACGCCACCAGAAGAGTCCGCCACCTCCTATTAGGTGCAGTCCTTTATCAGGTCAGCAGGCCACCCTGACTGAAATCGAGACCTGCGTCAGAGCTGCACTACCTTCGGCGGGAGGTCCCTTTGGGAGTCGGCGGCCTGTCCTTCCCACCTCCTCGCTCTTGGGCTGTCTTCTTTAACAAATTTGGCTCCCAAAGCCTGATGTTTCCTGGCCTCAGGACAAACGCCCAGATCCAGAGGTATGGCCCTCCCACGGAACTCTCTCTTCTAATACTATTTTCCAGCTTGACCTCCTTTGCTGGAACCCCTGCCAATGGTCAGAAGTCCCCTACGTGCCTTGCTTCATTTCATGGCCCTAAATCAGGACGCTGACCTAAGAGCCTCTTGCCGAATGTGTTTGGCTGATAATCAGCTGCCTTCCGACATATTGGACGCTGACTCTCTCACTGTTCCAACTCCTAATAGATGTGGGGGCCTCTCCCTCACTCATTTACCCAGTTAATGACTATGATACTTGGAGCCAGCTGTCTCTGGTTAGTCTACCTTGGGATGGGGTCTTTAAGGAATATATTCTCAAGCAGTTGCTGAAACTCTCTTTGGGGAAGGCCCTTGTCTTCTCCAAGGCTTGACATGAACTGCCTGTATTTTTACTTGCTAGGTGGGTGGGAGGGTGGGGGAAACGTGGTTTCTGCTCCCCTGTGGGAGCTGATAAGCCAAAGCCAAGTTTAAGAACCAGGAATCCTTTTTCTCTGCCTTCTGGCAGTACTCTGAGTACTCAGTACTCTGCCTCTTCTGCCTTCCCTTCCTCCCATTTCTACACCACTTTGTGTGCAGCCCGCATAAGTGGTTCTATGTCATCATGGGGCCACTTCCTCCCCTCTCTGTCCAGGAGTGAAGACCACCCTCTTGGACTTACACTGCTCACTTTAGATTTCCTCACCTGTGCCCCAGGTAAAAACTGAGGTGGGAAACAAATTGACTTTAAGTGGACCCAGGTGGAACGTCATGTGGTCTTTTAACTAATTGAGACTTTCATTTTACCAAGGGTTGCTAAAAGTCAAATAAGCTTGTGTTATCTCTGTTGCAATTTGTCCCCAAAACGATGAGTTATAAATGATGGTTAATTTTGTCTGTCTCAAAGTTCTTAAGATAGCTTTCAAAGCCTTTGGTAACCTGAAACTTTAAAGTTTTGCTTAGATGATAAATGGGATTGAATTCATTGGATATCATTTTCCAAATAAGATAAAATACTAAAGCATTGATTACTAATATATGGTTTATCAGCTTTTGACTTATTGCAAAGAAACTAAGGATATTTGGGCCTGTTGGAAAACATACTTTGTGCTTAATAGATTTCACACATTTGCCATTTAAAGAATACTGGTGTAACAGTTCACAATTAGTTACTACTTAGTTTTCACTGGAGACTAAGGTTTCTCAGAGCTCAAAATTCTGCTCTTCTTTATAAACACAAAGTTTTTAGATCGTTGGTCTGCTCTTGGTAAGAAAATGTAAACGAAATTGTTTTTTCTTTGCCTAGAAAAACCAATTTCTATGTTTTGTCTTTATCAAGTGTTTGATGACCCATAATTCTACTTAGGCATGTGCATTAAAATTTTTTTAATGTTTATTTTTGAGAGAGAGAGAGAGAGTGGGCAAGGGGTAGAGAGAGAGGGAGACACAGAATCCAAAGCAGGCTCCAGGCTCCAGGCTCCAGGCTCCAAGCTGTCAGCACAGAGCCCGACACGGGGCTCGAATCCACGAACCGAACCGCGAGATCATGACTTGAGCTGAAGTTGGAGGCTTAATCCACTGAACCACCCAGGTGCCCCTAGGCATTGCATTTAAACTTTCTAAGGTATTAACAAACTTCCCCAAGATTTAAAATTGTAAACAAAACCTCTGACTAATTGGGCTTATTTGGTATGTTACCTTCTGGTATAAGGTCCTGACTCTGTTCTGAGTATTAGAGTGTTTTGTGTCGCAGAAATAACCGAATTTCCATGTCAATTGCATCATAATGAACTCTCATTAGATTGTTAACAATGTCCATTTCTGAATTCTTTGTCATTTTTAGTTTATTCATAGTTATTGTTCTGATGCTTTTGCAAAATGAGTTTTGTCTTCAAGGAGATTCATAAAAAAAGCTTTTGAGAAATACAGGTATTTGCTATCTTGAAGATAATAAAACTGAAATGGGTAAGAATTTCCAGAACTAACTAAAAGCTGTATTCAGCCTGAACAAGAATTAGTAATATGGGACTAAATGAATTGGGAAAAATGATTATAGTTTTTCTGACTCTTGTTTGAAACATTGCAGGTTCTCTAAAGTTTCCTTTTTCAGATTAAGGAAACTTTCTCTTAACATATTTAAGACTTAAATGTGATAACGTATTCATTTGTAAACAAATTGAAGCGTTTAACTTTTCTGTCTGCTTGAACCCTCTGAAATTCAAAAAGTCGCAGTCAGTATTCTTTCCTCCTTGAGAATCAGAGTCATTGCGTAAGTTCAGTAAGAATCTGTTCTCCTTGTAACAGGTCACCATTGTAAACATTGATTTATGTTACCAAGTCTTTGATTGGAATGTCATATTTGGGAGAGGCATGCATAGACTCAGATATGACTAGACAGCTTTAAGGAATTGAGGTTGTCTTTACGAGTCATGGAGCCATAAAGCTGCTTGAAAATGTTGGCCTGGTTCCTTGCTTACAGAGTTCCCAGCAGCCTTACCAGGTGAGTAAAGAATGTCACTTCCTGGCAGGTGCAGGAACCTCAGAATATTTTGGGTACCTCAAGAAGAGAAATTCACCCAAATCTACTGGTATTGCAGGCATGTCTGATGGCAAGTATGTGGCTTGGCTTTTGGCCTTGAGGCTACTAAAAAAGGTCAGAGATTCCTTATAAAAGTTCCAGCAAAGCAAATTTTAAAAGATCTGTACGGTCAATCACTATTCTTGCTGAGCTTATGTAAATAATTAGGCCAAGTTTGTTAAAATTGGACCTGTTTTGCAAACGAATTAGTCTTGATTTGGCTATCTCTGGAAATAAGGGTGATTTTAGAGAGAAAAGTTATGATTCAATAACACGTCTTTACAGTTCTGATTTTCTTTGAATGTTGTTTGCCTAAGCTAGACAACTTAAGGTAAACTTTAGAGAAATGGCCACAATAGCCAATCTTTGTGCTTGTTGTTCTATGGGGATAATAACAGGACCCCCTGGGCATATGATTATTTGAATAGCTGGAAAATGGGATTGAATCCCCAACAATTGTATATCACAACTAGCACCTTGACCAATTCTGCATGGCTGGGATGACAAAACTGTGAGTTAACTATTGACTTGTGGAGATAATGGATGGCCCCACTTTTCCTATGATTGGATTAGGTGAAGCACATGGGAATATCCATTGGTATCTCCTCAGACAACTCTTCTCCCATTTGCCAGTGTTTCCTTGTAATTAGAATATTGTTATGGCTGAACAACAAACAAAGAGGGCTTCTTTATGGTTTTGTCCCTTAGACATATTTGTCCTAGGAGCCACCTCTGTTGATATAAAATTGCAAATAGAGGCTTTAGCAAAGCAGACAATAGCCACATTTAACCAAACCCAGCTTGTAGTCACCCACAAATTCTAAAGGTGGTCCTCCAAAACCAAATGGCCCTTCATATCCTGACTGCAGCTCAAGGAAGAACTTATGCTTTATTAAAACCATTGTTATGGGGGCACCTGGGTAGCTCAGTCAGTTAAATCTCTGACTCTTCATTTTGGCTCAAGTCCTGATCTCAACAGGCTTGAGATTGAGCCTGTCAGTTGGGCGTGGAGTCTGCTTTACATTCTTTTTTTACTTTTTAAACTTTTTTTTTTAATGCTTATTTATTTTTGAGAGAGAGAGACAGAGTGCGAGTGAGCACACACCCGCACGTGTTGGGGGAAGGGGAAGAGAGAGCTGGAGACAGAATCCAAAAGAGCCTGCTTAAGATTCTCTTTGCTCCTCCTCAGCCTCTCCCCCACACTCATGTACTCTCTCTCTCTCTCTCAAAAAACAAAACAAGACAAACAAAAACAGCATTATGTGTATACTCTAGATTACCACAAAAATGTGACAGGGCTACTAACTGACATGAATCCTCAAATTCACCCTTAAGTTATCCCTCTCTTTCTTTTAATGATTGGTTACACTGGACTGGAGGAAAATTTTGTCAACTATCAGGACTCTAGTTGGGCTTCTTTTTCTTTTTGTTATTCTAGTTACACAGTATGTTATATCCCTAGGGAAAACTGTCTTCACCATTAATGACCACCCAAACCAGTACAGACCAAAACCTGACCCCTCTTTCTCAGGTAACATATTTTCAAGACTTACATTCAAAGATTTGGTATACCTTAAGACTCTTTAGGGGCGCCTGGGTGGCTCAGTCTGTTAAGCGTCTGACTTCGGCTCAGGTCTTGATCTCTCAGCTCATGAGTTCAAACCCTGCGTCAAGCTCTGTGCTGACAGCTCAGAGCCTGGAGCCTGCTTAGGATTCTGTGTCTCCCTTTCTCTCAGCCCCTCCTCTGCTCATGCTCTGTCTCTCTCTGTCTCAAAAATAAACATTAAAAAAAATTAAAAGACTCTTCAGCAGGACAACTTTGAATCTGTCTGGATCTGGCCCTATTAAGTTGTTTTGACCATTCTAACAGCCTCTTCCAGTGGATTCATCTTTCCAGAATCAAGACTACTCTGACCCCAGATGAGGAACCCTACATCATGTACATCTGTGAGCTGGTTGGAGATCTATGCCTGTTAGACTCTGGGTAATACACACTCAGAGGCCTTAGAGGCCTAGAAATCCAGTCCATTGTCATTCCCAACTCTCACATTTCAATCATTCTATGATATTACCTTAGAAAAACACTCTCAATACGTTCCTCCTCAGACTCTCAAGAGCTCTCCTTCCCAATTCCAAGACTTCATTCGCCACCTTTTGTTCAGGATGACCTCTCTGAATTCACTTGGTCAGAAATCATAACTTAGCTGGAGCTGTTCCCTCCTTGATGTCCTACTCTCACAATTCAGTCCTCCCCACTTTTGGGGCTAAGTTTTCTTTTCCATGTTATCCTCCTTTTGGCTTCCTCCTTCTGGGACTGTGCAACACAAGGATGGATTTCCTGGAAAGAAATCTGTTCATGGATATCTTGGCTTCACTTCTTAGGACCCCTGGCCTCAATACTTCTACTCTTAATTATTGATCCCCCTCTCTTTAATCTCTTTGTTAAATTTGTCTCTTATAGAATCCGACAATTCTGTATATGAATGATGGTTAAATAGGGATTCTAATCCATACCATCAGAGGGTCCCCTCCCCCAAATCCCATGGTCCTGGCTGCCAAGGGATTTCACTCAAATCACTTATTAGCAAGTTAATATAATACCATGCTCTGGTCTATAAATGCCCAGAATCCCTGATGGAGCAACAAATTTAGGTAGGGACATTTCTATGCCTTTCATTCAGGAAGAAGCTTCTGAAGATGAAACCTCCACCCAAATGCCAAAGATTTGTCATTGTTGATCTGTCAGAGGGGAATACGGAGGCTGCTTTCAGGCACACAGACTTAACAATGGAATATGGAAAGGGCCCACAGTGACCAACCACCTGGCTGAATATGAACAGGCCCATCAGAATGACCCACCTCAAAATGTCCATAGGCCCTAACTAACCAGTGGGCGACTTAAAACTAGGCAGAGTTACCAAAAAAGGGAAAATTCCATACATTGCCATACCTCCTCAGTTTTCCTCCTTAAAAGCAGCCACCCCCTCTCCCCCCGCCACTGCCTTGTTGCAGACAGCCTCTCTGCTGTCCTGCCCACCACTCTTTTGGTGTATTCAGTAAACTATTTCCTTTGTTCTGCATCAGGTGAATTCTTTCATCTTCTGTGCTACTGGCTTCCACAGGATCTTTGCCCCACATTTGGAAGCCCTCTTCTAATTGAGAAACACCCCATTTAGGCACCACAGGAAGAATTAGCCTTATAAAATCTATCTTCTCTCACTGCCAGCTGTTTACCAAATCTCATTACAGTGTAAATACATGAATAGATAATGCACTGCAGGAAAGTCAGGACGGAAAGAGATTGGAAGGTATTTGTTAGCTATGTTAGTGGTGATGTAGTTGGAACTTGAGATGCCACTGAGCTATCTGAGTTTACACTTCATTTGAGGTTGAAAACAGAACTGGGAACAAAGTCTGTAAGCTTGCTTTGCTTGAGTTGTCATTTAGGATTTTGGAGATATTTATGAGGAGCAGAATTCTTCAAATCTTTGGGAAATTATTGACTTTAAGGTTAATTTTACTTTACAACTTATCTTGTCCTATTCAGTGAGATCTAATTGAACAGAGCAGCCACTATCATAAGCCTGTTAGAATCAACATTTCTGTGAAAGAAAAACTCCAGGGAACTTGGTATGAAAATGGCTATTCTAAAGAAGATGAGGGTTTTGTTAATATATATTTACCATAATGTTGAGTTTTGAATTGTCACACAAGGCAAGGAATGTTAATTTGGGCAAACTTCCGTACCTCCAAGTTATCCACTTGTGAAAAACAAAATTTGAAAAATTTTTTTTAATGTTTATTTTTGAGACAGAGACAGAGCACGAGTGGGGGAGGGGCAGAGAGAGAGGGACACATAGAATCTGAAGTAGGCTCCAGGCCCAGAGCTGTCAGCACAGAGCCCAATGTGGGGCTCAAACTCACAAACCCCGAGATCATGACCTGAACCGAAGTTGGATGCTTAACCGACTGATCCACCCAGGCGCCCCAAGGAAAACGGAATTTAAAAAACCTGAATTATCCGTGGAATGGATGTAATTATTTAATTTAATTTCGGTTTCATCTCAGAAGTAAGGTAAAACCTTTTTATTTATGTGGAGAACATTTTTTTTTTTAAGTTTATTTGAGAGAGACAGCGTGAACGGGGGAGAGGGAGAGAGGGAGAATCCCAGGAAGCCTACTTGAGGTCAGTGGACAGAGCTTGATGTGGGGCGCGAGCTCATGAAACCATGAGATCATGACATGAGCAGAAATGAAGAGCAGGGTGCTTAACCAACCAAACCTCCCAGGATCTCCTGTGAACATTTTTCATGCAAATGTACTGTTAATACTTTGAAATCTAATCCATAGTCATTTGTCATGTAAACCAGTCATTCAGAGTTCCACAAACTGATTATAGCTTCATGGTGAAAAAAAAAATTGTTTAAAAAAAAATCTGAACAGGCAATGAAGAAAGGCATTCATCTTGACAAGAGGGTATAGTTAAAGGAGAATGTCAGCCACATTTTGTTTGCAAGAAAATGCTTTCTGAAGTACTCATTGTCATCTGATTGGCTAATGTACTCTACATCTTCATTATCCAATTTTAGAGTATCTTCAGAAAGAACTTATTTCTGGATTTCCCAATGAAGATATAATTTTTGTCCTAGGACTTTTGATTTTAAAACACATTTTTCTACCAAATATTTTAATAGAAGTTAACCAGATTAAATATATTGATCCATCTGTTGTCTTAATTTCCCTCCCCACTTTTTTTTTTTCCTTCCATTTCTGCCCTTCTCATTTGGGGGGCATTTTCCTTTCCATGCCAAGTGAAGTTAATGAGTTTTGACCTAGTGATGGGCACATGATGCAGCCTGGGTCAGTCAGATTATCTTAATGGAATTTTATGTGGTGGCTCTGGGAAATAAATATTCTCTCCTTCCTCTGAAGTGGCTACTACAGGTTTTGTAAGCATAGTGCCAACTGCAGGCCATGTCCATCTCCCACTACTGGGAAGAATCAAATCTTCAATAAGAAAAAATGAGGGAAAAGACAAAGATGGGGAAAGTGAAGGAAACAGTGGGAAAGAGAGAAGGAGAAAGAAGGCATTAGGATTGGGGACACTGGAGGAAGGAAGAGGGAGACCTACTCCTAACCTAATCTGGTTTACTCTGTTTCCTAGGGGAAACAGTAAATTTCCCAACTCCTTTTATTTTCCTTAGACTAGTTTGAGTTATGGTAGTTCTCTGGTGTAATGGTGAGCACTCTGGACTCTGAATCCAGACTAGTTTGAGTTGGGACTCTGTCATTTAAAATTGAAAGTGTCCCAGCTAATACGCTGTTCAAGACTTTTTTTCCTGGTATGGAAAATTCCTGGTATGAAATATTCCTGTTTCACCAACTTTCCAAGTTTTTGGCATTTAATTTAAAAACTCCTAAGTGAACTGGTTGGCCTAACTTCAAGATCTGTGCTTTTCAGAAATGAATTTAAACAAATGATGGTGTTGATAGTATCCCAGATTTACCTCCTTTATGGTAATCCGTATAGAATTTTTGGAATTGAATTAATCTAAATACCTTAAACCAATGATTTTCATTCAAATGCTTTCTGTGGTCTCTTCAATTTATTTAAGGGTTTGTTTATTATAACATTGAACTTTGCAAGGAGTAAATTAAAAGCCAAATATATTTAGGATTCTAAACATCATGTTATTTAACTACCCTAGAAAACCCTAAACTGTCTACCCTATGTTGCACCTCAATTTTAGTTACTTAAATGTGCTTCTATGCTTCTAGCAGTTAAATATATTATTTGGAAATAAGTGCTTTTTAACAAATGGATTTTATGTTTAAAGCAGTGTTGGGTTCACAGCAAAATTGAGCAGAAGGTACAGAGATTTCCCATGTATTCTGTGCCCCCATATAAGCCCAGCTTCCCTTACTGTCAAAATCCTGCTCCAGCATGGTATATTCGTTACAATTGAAGAACCTACATTGACATATCACTATTCTCCAAAGTCCATTGTTTACATTAAAGTTCACTCTTGGTGTTGCACGTTCTATGGGTTTGGACAAATGTATTCTCCAGTATAGTACGATTCATGTAGTTTCATTGCTCTAAAAATCCTTTGTGCTCCATCCGTTTATCCCTCCTTACCCCCAGTCCTTGGCAACTGTTGATCTCTTTTACTATCTTCATAGTTTTGCCTTTTTCCAGAATGCTATATAGTTGGATCGTATGTAGCCTTTTCAATTGGCTTCTTTAATTTAATAATACACATTTAAATTTCCTCTATATCTTTTCATGCTTTGATAGCTCACTTCTTTTTTAGAACTGAATAAAATTCCATTGTCAGGATATACCACAGCTTATTTATTCATTCATCTCCTGAAGGTGAATGAATTATTTCTAGGTTTTCACAATTAAGAATAAAGCTGCTATAAAACATTTGTGTGCACTTTTTTTTTTTTTGGACACAAATTTTCAACTTTTTTTAGGACACAGCAAAGAACATGATTGATGATCATATGGTAAGAGCATATTTAGTTTTGTAAGAAACTATTTGTCTTTCAAAGTAGCTATGCCATTTTGCATTGCTACTAGCAGTGAGGGTTCCTGATACTCCACACCTTGCCAGCGCTTGGTATTGTGTTTTATAGATTTTTCCCATTCTAACAGGTGTGTAATATCTCATTGTTGTTTTAATTTGTAATTTACTAATGGCATATTATGTTGAGCATCTTTTCATATGCTTATTTTCCATCTGTGTATCTTTTTTGGTGAAATGTCTGTTCAGATCTTTTGCCTATTTTTTAATTGCCTATTTTTAAATTGTAATTTCTCATTCTTGTTTTGATTTGCAGTTTTCTAATGACATATGATGTTGAACATCTTTTCATTTGCTTATTTACCATCTGTGTATCTTTTTTGGTGAAGTGTCTGTTCAGATCTTTTGCCTATTTTTAATTGGGTTGCTTATTTTATTATTGAATTCAAGTGTTTCTTAGAAGTAAAATAATTTATTCTTGTAATGTGTTATTTCTAAAATAGAACTATAAAAATGCAATCTATTCTCATCAGGAACACTGACTCTTAGTAGGAACTTACATATATATTTCCCCCCAAATCTTGGGAATATACTTTTTTCTACTAAGAGTTCTATGTGAATTTGTCCCTTTAAGCAGTAATCACTGTAATACCAATTACTCATTTAGGTGCTTTATTGTCTTCAAGGCAGGTCTACATAGGGTTGCCGTGAAATTAAATGAGATAACTTGTTTTTATCAGCAGTTATTCACCCAATGTTTTAAAAGAAAGAAGCAGAGGTTTAGGGTTATATTGTTTACCCTAAGTTCCAAAATTGGTTTGCAGAGATGGGACTTCAACTCAGACCTCTGAGTCAAAGCCTCACTTCTAGAAGTTTAGAGAAGTTTTTTTTTTTTTTTTTCCCCAAGGAGAGAGAGACTACTTTGTGAGGGATATGTGAGTTTATGTTAGTGCTGTGAGTAGGCTTTCTTCACTAATTATGTAATAGCAAATTTGAAGATCAACAAAACACTACTCATGTTTACTAAAAACATGTGATTTTGTTTTCCACACCAAGGGTAGCTTGTCTTAGTTTTACACATGAGGCCTGTGATTGTGTCCAATATTATCTACCCAGGTATGCCAGTCATGTAACCAGTTCTTTCTTAGTTCTTTTGAAAAGTCTGCTTGATCACAAACTTTATTTGCGAAAATCTTTAATTTTCTATAGTGGCACATCAATCTGTTTATTGACTTTGAGGCCATTATCAAATCATTCTAATTATTATAACTTCAAAATGCATATTAAAAATGGTAAGAGTCCATATTATATAGAAATGTGACATCAGTATCCTGTAGAATAAAGAGGTGATATTCAAATCCTCTTGGTATTTGCCTCCATACAAAATAGTGTGTTTTTATGGCTATTTATTTATTATAAAATTTTATGTAGCATCTGTTGGTATCTTGCTATAAATTGATTGCACTACTTAAATACAACGATAATCTTGGCATTTCAATATTTATGTTGCTTAGTATTTTATTCCATGAGTTATGAATATAGTTCTGAAAATATCAAACTGGTAAAAAGTTATTTTATGAAATAAAATTTTTCAGTGAAGATAAGACACTTCACGGAAATTTATGAATATTTATAGGCTGCATCTCTGTTCACTACATTTCTATGACTTTCTTTGATTTTAGGTCTCTCTTCTCCTCCCCCTTCAATGGTGTCCTCAGAGTTAATTGGGATGTGCTGAAATTTGGGGGAGAATCTCAGGAGCTTCAACAATGTTGAGCTGTCCTGAGTGAAATGCTGCAGGTCTCCACCTCAAGGAAAACCCAATGCTTTATCCTGTAGCTCTAAATAGCAGTAGTTTTGATTTCTCTTTCATATAGCCCAGGAGGGTTGGTGTTCTTGGTCTAAATCCTTCCATTCTCACTAGGAAGGTTAGATTAGTTCTCTTCAGAGGGCTTCACTGAGCATGTTCATGCACAGCCTTTTAGTAAAGGAAGGTGTCAAGGGTTGCAGGAACCGAACTGGAGTGGCGGACAGTGTCAGGGATGGTGGATGGAAAGTCAGGGAAGTGGGCAAGAGGAAAGAATGCCCAGAAAGTTGAGAAGGGTGGATAAAGCTCCTGATCGGCGTATGAAATCATGTATCTTGGTGCTTGAAAATTGCATAGTGTATGGAAATCCAAAAATTGATTTTGTTGTTACTACTACCATGGAGATGAGGAATTAGTTTTCTTATAAACTTTTCTTCTGCGAAATATGTACTTTCCCTCTCATTCTCAATTCAGAAATTTTATAGAGTCAACATTCAGAGTTTATATCATTATGACCATAAATATTCATGGCTAAGCCACATAGTGTTCTATACATTTTCTTACACAAGTTTTTGTCCCCTGGAGTTAATGTTTTATATTGCTGTTTCTTATTTCTTTCTCTTTCTCTCTCTCTTTCTTTTTTGTTTTTTTATTATTTTGAGAGAGAGAGAATGAGCGTGAGGGGGGTGGGACGGGGAGAGAGAGAGAGAGAGAGAGAGAGAGAGAGAGAGAGAGAGAGAAAATCCCAAGCAGGCTCCCCTACATGGACTCCATCTCACAACCATATAAGATCATGACCTGAGCTGAAATTAAGAGTCCGTCCGATGCCCATCCAACTGAGGCACCCAGGCACCCTGCTGTTTTTTCTATCACTTCTTCAAGGCCAACAAGAGGCAGAGCAAGTCTGCTAGCAAGACAGAGTCTTACAAAGCATAATGTAATGACAGGAGTGGCATCTCATTATCTTTGTCATATTCTTTTGATGAGAAGCAGGTTACAGGTCCTCCTGAAACTCAAGGGGAGGGATTTACATACACAAAGATATGAATACCAGAAAACAGGAGTGGGGGCCGTTTAAAGTCTGCCATATAGTGATCTCTTTGTTTTATTGTTTTCCTACCACACATTTAGCTCCGTACAAACCAACAGAGAAAACAACACTTCTAACTCTGCTAAATACATCAGTCCTCCTACTACCCCTTTTTGAGAAATACTTTCTGGAGCCTTCTGACCTCTTGCTTCAATTTCAACTGTTGCTTTCTGGGCCTCCTGCACAGCTGTTATCCTGGGATTTTCATTTACCATCATACGTGGAATTCCCTGTGTCCAATTTCTGGTTTGGATTGCTTTTTTCCTGGACCCTATACCTTTTTCTATTTCTTTTTTTTTTTTTAATTTTTTTTTCAACATTTATTTATTTTTGGGACAGAGAGAGACAGAGCATGAACGGGGGAGGGGCAGAGAGAGAGGGAGACACAGAATCGGAAACAGGCTCCAGGCTCTGAGCCATCAGCCCAGAGCCCGACGCGGGGCTCGAACTCACGGACCGCGAGATCGTGACCTGGCTGAAGTCGGACGCTTAACCGACTGCGCCACCCAGGCGCCCCCTTTTTTCTATTTCTTTACTGAATCTTAGAATTCTTGTTTAGGGAAATTATAATGCCAGGAATTTTGACATTAACTCTTATCTCTTTCCCTACCTATTTCAATCCATCTCTCTTGGTATTGTATTTCCCAAAGCCTTGAGTATTGGAGAGTTTTTGCTTCTGAGACCATGTAAATACAGACAAATTTTGTATGGAAAAATGTAGTGAGCTGAATAGAAAAGATAAAAAAAAAAAAAAAAGGAATGGGTAGGTACGTAAGTAGCTATTTTTATATCTTGCATGGCTAAACATGATAATTTTGATTTTCCATTTGGTGTAGTATTTTGGCTAGGTAATGAATTATAGATTGGAAATAATTTTGCCTTAGAATTTTTAAAGCATTGCTTCAATGTTTTCAGTTATCCATATCACTGCTGCGGAGTCCTTTTATGTGACCTTGTTATGTCTACAAACTTTTAGTATTTCCTATTTTTTTATTTTGAAATTTTTCATCATTGTGCTTTATGCATCTTTTTTCATTGTTTATGTTTTAACTCCCAAACTTAGTGTTTTTCAGTTTTAAATCTTTTTCTTGTACTGTTTCTTTAAAAATTCTTTTCATTTTGTTTTACTTGTTTTTTCTCTGTAGAATTCCCATGAAAGGGAGATTGGATCTCCTGAATTGATCTTCTGATTTTCTTATAATTTTTTTTAATTTTCCATTTTTTTTGTCTTTTTGTTTCCTTATCCATGTGATTAGCTTGACTTTATCTTCTAGCTCTTCTACTGGATTTAAAAAATTTCTGCTATGATAGTGGTAATTTCTAGCAGCTCCTATTTTGCTGACCTCTTATATTTTTTTCTCATATCCCCGTAATATTATTTTCTTGAGTCAGTGTTTTATGATATGATTCATTAATTGCACATATTTTCGAAGTTTGTTTTTTTCTTAAAATTCCTTTTACCTTTTTTATTGTTTGTTTTTCATATTTTAGGTTTTCTTTGGATATCTAATGATCCTAAGCTGATACTTTTAATAGTGAGGCACCAAATAGCTGTTTGAAAATTGGGTATATGGCTGAGACTTCTTACTAGGTAAGCTGAAGCATAAGGTTATTGGGTGAAAGTAGTCTCTGTCATTGGGGAATCTAAATGTTAGTATCTATACGTCTTTTTGCTTGGGTTGATTATTGTTTTAGAAACAAAGCCTCCCTTCTCCTTTCTGAGGGTTTGTCTGGCTGTCAGCAGATTAGGACCACAGGGTGGGGTCTGTGTTCAGAATGCAGGATGTCCTTTGCTTTGAGTATGTCCATATGTTGGCCTGTAATTTTGCGTCATGTCCCTAGGTCTGTAGCTGTGTTGTTCAGATTCTTTAGAGGTTAACTCGATATATTATTCCTTCTAGGTAAAGGAGAAGCAATTGCAGAAAGAAGGAGGGGAGCTAGTTTGAACTTATAAGCAGATTATCCAACAGACCTTTTGTTTTCAGCCTCACCCTTCATTCTGGCTTTCAGAGATATCTGGTGCTTCACAACCATGAGCTCTCCTCAAGGACTTAACTGTCAAAATGAGATGTTTATATAAAGATCAGAATCAAGTTGATTCTCACTGGTTTTATCTTTCTGTAGACAGTTCTCACCTTTTTTTTTTCCTCCATCCATAAATGTGTTATAACGTTTATTACTTGTTAATAAATAAATCAAGGGTCCATACTCCTCACCACAGACTCCCTTGAAAATTAAATAAAAAAATAAGGCAGCATAGATTATATTAAATTTTAGTCACCTGTCCCATCTAAATTTCTCAGAATGTGATTTTGTTTGTTTATTTATTCTCAGAATGTGGTTTAGACAAGTAAGTAGTGCTGACTGTGCAGATTTAACATTATTTTAATTGGCCAAAAATAATTTTTTTATGTAATTTCTAGATGTTTTTCTTAAGAATTCTTAAGCATCCCTTAGATTTATGTGCTAGATTCTCTTTGAGAATAGACTTTTGCCATAACATGCTATCAGGTTACAAACTGTTATTTTTTCATTTTAACTACTTAAGATGTACTGCCTATTTACTTAAAATTTAAGTTTCCCCAGAAAAAAGACCAAAGAGAATTAGTTGTTTTTCACTCAGTGGAGTAAGAGAAAGGATTAACCAAATAATCCGGTGTCTGTGACATACAGTATAGGGTCTACAAATATTGATCAATTTAAATTGATAGTTATAGGCTTCCATAAACTCAGGAAACAGCATTCTTCATCTATTTCACCTGTAGTAACCCTTTCCAAAAATAATTTTCTGCAGCACAGAAGAGCTTCCTCAGAGGATCCAGCCAAGGTTGGTTGCTTCTTGCCTAGTTAGAGTCTTGGGCATGCTTTCTTCAGAGCAATCTCATTAATCTTTAATTCCTGTGATAGTGACATTGAACTATGAAGACAAAGTATTCTTTCCATTGTTACTTTAGCTCACATGTCTAAGGTTTTATTTTGTTCAGTATGGGTATATATAAATTTTGAACCACTCTCTTAAGGCTATCTTGCTTAGATGACTTTATAGCTAATCTACAAAAGCTATAATTTTAAAAACCTATAGTATTCTTTTAATAGTCATTAAATCATTAATAATCAGTATTCTTCTTTTGTACTGAAGTACACTATTTTGTCTTTTGCCCTTTATCCTTCTGCTTTGTTCCTGCCTAGAACACACATATACTTGGGGGTAGAGTAGCCACCCTTTGATTTGAGAAGAGACCCTAGGACCATGAACACTTAAGGAAAAATTTGCAGTGTGTTTTTAAACACCTCTCAAAATGCATTGCAGAACAGCACACACACCCCTTCACTTAAAAAAAAGCACTTTTCTCTTTGCAGTAAGCTGTTACCACTTTTTAGAACATTTTTATTATGTGTTTTTAATCACTTCTCTAAATACATTACAGAAGACCTATCACATCCATTCCTGAAATAATACACTTCTCAAAGTATTCTTCGTGTACAACTCTTATAAACACCTTTATTACATGTTTTTTGTTTTGTTTTGCTTTTGTTTTCGTTTGTTTTAGAGAGAGCTCAAGTGGGGACAAAGGGCAGAGGAAGAGAGAGAAAGAACCTCAAGCAAGTTCAGTGCAGAGCCCTACTTGGGGCTCCATCTCACGACAGTGAGATCATGACCTGAGCCGAATTCAAGAGTTAGATGCTTAACTGACTGAGCTACCCAGGAGCCCCTATTTTTAAATACTACTCTAAATTCATTACAGAATTGCAAACACATCCCTTAACTTAAAAAAAAAAAAAAAAAAAAAAAACTAAACTTTTCTCATGGTATAGGAATTCTTTTATAAACATCATTATTACCAAACACTTTTTTGAGCAGCTAAATCAATCCTGGATTACCCTTTTATGTACCTTAGTTACGTGAGAAAAATCATTCCATATTTTGGTACCTTACCCTAGTCAGATTTTCTTTGACTGCTGCTGACTGGAATTCTTAGAGATGTTCTCCATTGTCTCTGAGGAGACTGCTTTGCATGTTGCTTACATTCTATTCTGCTGAGTGACAGACTGTGTGCCAAACTAGGTCTCAGTGAAAATTGTTCAGTTTTCACTGATATCTGTCTCTCTTGGAAAACAAAACAAAACAAAACAAAAAAAACAACGGCTTGGGTCCCTTGCATCTTACCAAAACTTATAATTATTTGGGAATCCTTTATAGCTACATGAGAAAAGTGAGATTTCTGCTATAATGCTTTCTGTTGTCATAGCGTGGGAAAAATCAGAGCTGTAGATGTAGATTTCTTCTTGCACTGGGAAAAAATCATAGGGGGTACATATGGAAGAAGACATAACATGTCTTACCACTCGCCAAATTGGGGTAATCTCTCAGTCCTCACCCATCCAGTCCTTGGCATTCTCTTCTAGTGGTAGGCCTCAAGTGCATCCATTTCAACCTTGGCATATGATTAAATTGATGTTTAAAAACCAGTTATAGGGGCCCTGGGGTGGCTCAGTTGGTTAAGCATCTGACTTTAGCTTAGGTCATGATCTCATGGTTGGAGGGATCGAGTCCCACATTGGGCTCTGTGCTGACAGCTTGGAGCCTGGAGCCTGCTTCAGATTCTCTGTCTCCCTCTCTCTCTGTGCCTCCCCTGTTTGCGCTCTCTCAAAAATGAACATTAAAAAATAATTAAAAAAAAATAAAACCAGCTACATACATGAATATAGGTTATATAACAATTTAATATTGTGATTCATTTCCATGAGTTGTACTACCTTTGTTAGGTACACTTGAAAAATCTAACAGACTTTAATGATGATATTTTTTACAGTAACATACACATTAATAATAGTCCAGTTATAACAAACTTAGAAGTATGAATGCAGGTATCCTGGGTGGCTCAGTTGGGTAAGCATCTGACTCTTGATTTCAGCTCAGGTCATGATCTCACTTTTGGATTTCAGCCCTGCATCAAGGCTCTGCCCTAAGAGCACGGAGCCATCTTGGGATCGTGTCTCCCTCTCTGTCTGCTCCTCCCCAGCTCATAGTCTCTCTCTCTCTCTCTTTCTCTCTTTCTCTCAAAAAAAAAAAAAAAAAGAAAGAAAAAAAAAGAAAAGAAAAGAAGTGTGAATGCATTCCAGGAAATGGTGGCACTAAATGAATCCATGCTGTCACTGTCAACTTGGCATTATCCCTGTGGAATTGCATCCACAACATCATTTATTCAAATCAGTCAAGGCATAATTAGGGATGCATTGGTTGATGATCTTATGTCTCTATATTTTTTAGAGTTGTTCTATTGGTGGATTTTTCTAGGGCTGGTATATTATGTACCTCAATTGGAGAACTCACCTGATAGACTTATGGTCAAACTGGCGTTTCAGTACAACCCATGCTGTAACCTATGAATGCTTATTCTTTTCAAAATAGTCAATGTGTCTTCAGATAATAGGATGTAATAACATTAAAAGAGACCTTTGTGGAGTAAACAAAGAGATTAGAAAGTGCTATGAGAATAGGGGAGCCTAGGTGGCTCAGTCCGTTGAGCATCCATGTGACTTGATTTTGGCTCAGGTCATGATCTCATGGTTCTTGAGATCGAGCCCTGCATCGGGCTCCATGCTGAGTGTGGAGCCTGCTTAGGATTCTCTCTCTTTTTCTCTCTCTCTTTCTCTGCCCCTCTCCCCTGCTTTCATGCTCTCTCTCTCTTTCAAAAATAATAATAAAATAAAATTTTTTAAAAAAGAGAGTTCTGTGTAAATAAAGTGAAGTAAAGAGGCTAAGTAGTATTTGCATTTAGAGTAAATTCTGCCATCCTTGGTGATCAGTGCTATGAAGAATCATAACTATATAGCTATGCTAAATAAAGTATTGCTATAATGTAAAGTCATTCAAATTCACTTAATATTTTAAAAAGCATTTTCTCATCCATTTTATTTTCTAAGACCTTTAAAAATTCTAAATTTGTACACTTCAATTTAATTTATATTCAGTGTATCCAACTGTATTTTCACACATTAAATTAATTTTACCTTTAAAAACAGGCTTGATTCCTCTTCTAGTGGAATAACTAGTGGCAAGATTACTGCTATAAACAGCTACAACACTGGACACGATCCCTGATGGTCCGTTTTCTGGGATTGGACTACAGGCAGTACCAATCTTTGAAAACAGGGAAACCTATGAGGTACACTCCAGGTTTACTGTGTCTTTCTGTCTGAGGTACTTTCATTATTAAAGAGCAGAGACAGGGATCCTGAGCAGAGCCACAGTGTCACTGAGCTGAACAGGTAGAGATCAGAGTTGAGACTGCTCAAGTAGCTGGAATTTGTTAGGCGAGGAAGAGCTTTATGGAGGGGAGCTCCAGAAGTCTACCTGGGGGTCTCTAAGAGGACATTGCTGCCCCTGTGCAGGACAAGACTGTGCTACCTAGGCAAGAACACCTTCTGCAGGGCTGATAGCTGAAGGGTGGTACCAGAGGTCATGCAGTGCTGGGGATGGTTGTGTTCATGGCCAGGCAGAGTGGAGATGGATCTTGGTAAAAATCTCAGCCATTTAGCTGGTACTCCCGAAAGGCCAAGTTTTAGGAATAACCATTAGAAAATAGAGCAAGGACAACATTCCAGAACTAAGAAGGAAGCCAAAATAGACCCTTTTTAACAAAGTGATAAACAAACTCTTTATGATCAAGAAGTCCTGCCACTAGTTTAACTGCCAGCCAGATCCGGAGTCAACACCCTTTAAAGGAAGGTAGTGTAATGCAAATGTTTGTAGTTGTGGGAGGAGTGGTCAAGGCTTGAACAAAGAAGTGGCCAGGTATGAAATACTAGTCCAGAGGAAGAAGGTGACTGAAGGGCCTGACACAGGGGTTGGAACCCTCATGAAGAAAGTGAGTGATTGGGAAGTGGGCCACATCAGCCATCCTGAACTGAAGGAGATTTAAGAGACATGATGGCCAGGTGCAGTGTGTGATCCCGTACTGGAAATTTCGTAGAGGGTATTATTGGGACAGTTGATGAAAATTGAATGGGGCTGCTAGATGAAGGATATATGGTGATTCTTACAACTTTTCTATACATTTAATTTTTTTTCAAATTTCATTAACAAAAAACTTATTAAAACAATATGAAACCACACCTTTTTTGATAATACTAGATCTGATGCAACACAAGGACAAGTTATTCCAACTCTCAAGTTTTCTTCCTGCCCCATGCTATAATATTATAAAGTAGCTGTGTACACTTGTTATAGATGAGCATGAATTTTAATATTTAGGTCTTAGAAATATATCAGTGTTGTACAGGTATGAGAACCTTGACAAAGACATACAGATATAAATATTGGTTCTAAATAATAGGTTACTAAATTTAATAATTTATTCAGGGCTGTAACTTGGGGGCCAATAAACTTGTAACCAAAGGAAGGCACATTTAATGTCCAGCAATATGGGAAATGCACATGTATTCAAGTGCACAGCAGATTAATACCCAGGCACTTATCGATGCACTATAAACAAAGCTGGCAAATGCCGTGAAGGTTTTTCTTAGAGGTTTCTCAGCCCTTGGGAGGTGTTCCAAAAGTTGACTCAAGTCACTGGCAGGAAGTACAGGCTCTTGAAAACTACTTGCTGTTGCTATAAGGGCCATTTTAGGTTACTGGGGCTTATCCAGAATATTCTCCTGAAGTGACCTGTGAGTTACATGGAGCCCTATAGTGCCTTTTCTGAGCATTTGTGCAGCTTTCCTCTTTACAGAAAATTTTGTGCCACTTGACAATGTGGAGGCTGTGGTGGTGTGTTATGTGTATGGGCAAAGACTTTGTAGGATGTAGGAGAACAGCGTAATTTGATTAGAATTATTGAGGAATAATTTGCCTTTACTGGAACCTAGCAGATAGAAGTTGTGTATTGAGGAACCTCAAGTCTTCCCTTGTTGACTTCTCTCTTTATGTGCTGAAACCTAGTACACTGTTCAAAAAATAATGTGCAGACTGCCACTAATACTGTTTAAGGGGCAAAGCAACTGAAAAGTTTCTGGGCAAACAGAACACATTTTGAGGATGTTATGTAGAAAAAGATAGAAGAAAACAGGATCAAACAATAAATAGTACTGAAAATTTTAGTTTCAATACTTTGGAAAATGTATACTGTTTTCAGTTTAAGTCCAAAGTTTATACCATGAGTTCTTAAAATAATTATAAATTTTATTTGGTATACCTGTTTGCAACTCATGCCTATCATGAAGGCAGTGCTTATGTTTGTTTGAAGGAATAACTCTATAATATGTAAGGAAACAATGACACCCCAGTTACTCTAATAGCTAGCCTTCAAGTCCTCTTTTGATTATTTTTCTTTATTTCATCTTCAGGGGCAATGAATTGTGTTACTCATTATCACTGATTCATGATATGTTTATGTTATCATTCTTGCCTTCATCGAAAAAAAGTTCAAATTTAAATTGTTTTTGAGTAAAGAATATGGCTATCCTATCCTTCTTGTTCTCTAAATCACCTCAATTATGTTTATGCCCAGGACTCTCTGATTCTTTATGCAGCTTATATTGTACTATATACATAATCCAAATATTCTAGGCCAAATAGCTTGTGACTATAAGGAAAGACAGAGCTTTCTTTTTATACCCAAAGTGTAATGGGATGCAACCCCGTTGTATTGACTGCCTGCAAAGAGCGTCCTCAAAATGTCTTCCATTTATTTCTGAGACTCCTTTAGGAGCAGTATCTCATGGGCCCTAAATTAGCTATAAGATGAATTTATCATGACACAGTGGCCTTATTCTCTGCTTCTTCTACCTCAGTTCTCACTTTTCTGCTTTCTACAAAGCTACTTATAGAGGTTTCACTGCCATCAATTCCCACCATTAGAGCATCAGGGCACAGGTATAAAGGTCAAAGTTACTGTTCCAGTTGACTCCAAACTTTTAATTCTCAACACCTAATTCACAATTCCCTGTGAAGTATGGTGTGATGGTTAATTTTATGTGTCAACCTGACTGGACCAGGAGATGCTCAGATACCTGCTTAAGCATTATTTCTGCGTATATCTGTGAGGGTGTTTCTAGAAGACATTAGCATTTGGACTTAGAATAAAGCAGATTGCCCTCCCTAATGTGAGTGGACATCATGAAATTCATTGAAGGCCTGGATAGAATAAAAAGGCAGAGAAAGGTTGAGTTTACTACTTGAATGCCTAACTACTTGAGCTGAGACATGGATTTTCTCCTGTTCTTGGTGCTTCTGGTTCTCAGGTCTTCAGACTCAGACTGGAGTCTACACCATTGGCTCTCTGGCTCTGAGGCCTTTGAACTACACCACCAGCCTTCCTGGCTCTCCAGCCAGATGGCAGAATGGGACTTCTCAGCCTTTTATAATCCTGTGAATCAATTCCTTATAATACATTTCATTATTATATATTCTCTATATATAATTCAATATATAATTATATAGAATAAAAAATATATTTACACACATGTATGTGTATATATGTGTGCATGTAAGATTTTATTTCATTTTATATATAATTTAATATATATTTATATGTAAACACAAGTGTATGTGTATATATATATTTTTTTCTTAATATTCCCTATTGTTTCTGTATTTCTGGAGAACCCTGACTAATACTTATGGGGACTGGTTTCTTTGCCTACTCTGTGCCCCACCCTGACACCCGGGTCCAAAGCAGCACTACTTGTGCCCAGCCAGAACCTGAGATATTGTCAGATTCTGCCTCATTTTCTCTGTCCATAGAAGTTCTGAAAGAATCCCGGAGAGTAGGCCAGTCATCTCCTCTCTGTCCTCCACTGTTCTAATGCCCTGATTCCAGTGAAAGTTTCTCCATCCTTTTCTAGCTACAAAATAAAAAATATTTTGTGCTTGTTAATGCATATAAATGGATACCAGTAACTAAGAGCATAGATGGTTTTTATAGTAGTAGATTCTAGCTATTAGTGTAGCTTCTACCTTCTAGCTATTCAACTAACTACTCATTTACAGTTCAGCTAGCTAAAAAAAAAATGCTGTTACACATTGTTTTCAAAGTGTTATTTAGCAGTGCACAACCTAAAGCAAAGTTTAACGTATAGAGCAAGGGGCACCTGCGTGGCTCAGCCGGTTGAGTGTCTGTCTCTTGATATCGGCTCCCGCGGTTGTGGGATCAAGCCCTGTGTCTGGCTCTGCCCTTACAATGCAGTGCCTGCTTGGGATTCATTCATTCTCTCTCTCTCTCCCTCTCTGTCTCTCAAAATAGATACATAAACATAAAAAAAATACAGAACAAGATAGAAGAACTCTTATTTGTCATGTTTAGTGAAAATGTAATGCTCTGACATCACAGCCAGAAGAACATAGGGCTCCTGTGTTTCTATGTAGGATTATACCTCAATAGGAGTTATGAGAGTAAAATAAATAATGAGTACAATAAGTTTCTGGCCAGTATTGAGAGCATATTTAGAGCATATGTGTAATTTAGAGCAAGGCTGTAAGGATTTATTCCCCTGAGCAGAAAACCCAAGCCTGCCCTGGATTGCTTTTGGGGCTTGCAGGCCATGCCAAAGGCTTCTGCAATGAGAAAAGTCCAACTGGTGCAGATACCATTTTCTTGAGATTAGGAGACACCTTGACACATAATGGCAGACATCATATATAGTGTGGGCAATAGCAAAATGAATTGGATAGACATAATCAACACTGTTATACTGATCACTGCAGGAATCGGAGCCAGAGAGAGATAAATGGCCAATACTGCTTGGTTGTTGAGAAGAGATTGTTAATGAGCACAATGCTGTCTCTTTCCTGATGATTCTTTCCTGATGATTCTTTGACACTGAGGTGAGGTTTGTGGCTTTACATAGTTTTCTTTGGATAAGATTTCACTTATGACATTGCTAAGAACAAGAAGCCACATAAAATTGGAGACACTTGGCATGGTCTTTTTCTCTGGAAATTGTTGAGTTCATTTCTGATTGAAACCACAGGAGAAAATTGAAAGAGTATCCTTAACAAAGGACATCATACACATCAAACTTGCTGACATTTCTTCTAATACCATGAAGTAGGAGGAATTCACAACTGTGTCATTTTCCTTTCTGTATAAAACTAGATGACACTACTATTATTATTCTGTGCTACCAAACCTTGGTGTTCTTAATTTATGTCTATACTAAAACTATCAAAAAGATTGTTCTAATTTTTGAGTCACTTTAGAAATGCCAATGGCATAGATACTTTCAAAATGGTGAGAGTTTTCTTCAATGAGAAAGACTTAGGCTAGGGGCAGAAAACAACAACTTAGCTTATTGTATCCCAAATGAAGCATCAACAACCTTGGCTACCATCTAAATTTCCTCCTTTGGAGAAGGCACATCATTTTGACATTTCATTGCTTTTCACATGAAGGTTTACTGGTGTAAAAGATCCAGCCAGCACTCTTGAAAAGAATCTTGTTTACTGTTATGAACAATAACACCAGGTTCTTCAAAGCCAGATTGATTATTTATTTATTTATTTATTTATTTATATCAAAGTCAGATTTTTACATCATTGTCTTTTCAAGAAATCCTGTCACAAATTCAAGCATTATGTAAAGTTTTTGAGTACCAAGAAGTTTGCCACCATTTTAAGTGTTTGAACTTTATTATCTTTTTTTAACATTTATTTATTTATTTTGAGAGAGAGGGAGCATGTGATTGCCCAGGTGCTCACATGCGGAAAGGGACAGAGAGAGGGAGAAAGAGAATCAATCCCAAGTAGGCTCTGCACTGTCAGCACAGAGCCCCACATGGGGTTCAACCACACCAACCATGAGATCATGACCTGAGCAGACATCAAGAGTTAGATGCTTAACTGACTGGATTGAGCCACCGAGGTGCCACTTGACTAAAATTTAAACAAAAGTTGTATTTATTTGAGAGAATAAGAAAGCCCTAATCACAGAAAATCTTGACAGAAATGTATTTGTGGATTGGCTCACTGGCTGATAATTTGGACCAAAAGAAAGGCAAATCTCCTGATTTAAGGTGCTTCCATTGCCTGTGAATGATAATGAAAAGAAAGAAGCTCTTTTGGCAGAGTTTTCATTCTGTGAGAGGTGGACAGGAGTTGGCAAATATACAAACTTTCCAATTCCAGGCAAAGTGTTTCTAGAGCCTGGAGTTGAGACTGACAGTCTTATCATTTTGTCCATTGGCAGAAATCTTTGAATATATCAAAGTACTGAAAAACTTCTTTGAAAGTTACCCCTGCTTCGATGACCTTAACATCAAAATATGGATTTATTTTATTTTCTTGCTGAAATAGACAGGATCAGTGATGCAGTACTTGCCAAAGGTGACCTTATTGACTGGAGGAAATGATGTGACTAGAATTTCTTCAAAGGGTCTTGGAGAATGTTTTGTTTCTTCACATAATCCTATCCTTGACTGGCAGAGAGTAATGGTTATTCTAATTCTGTATAAAATGGCAGTGCCATCTTATATAGCAAGCTAGGTTTTTTCACTACCTCCTGCTCACAAACTACAGAAAAGTTATAAATTTGTTTAATGTCCAAGATACTGCTTTGTTAAAGTAAATTAAATCTTTTAACTCCGGTTTCTTACTGAAATGTGCTGTTGAGCCAGATTAGATTAGTGCTCTTTTTATTTCCATAATGCAATTCATTTGTGTTTTACTTTAGAAAGACTTTTGATTTTTTCCTGGAAAATTAGAGGGAAAGAAAATTATTTATTCATAATTTTATTTTTTTTATTTTTTATTTTTTTGGTATTCCATTTTTTTTTATTTATATATGAAATTTATTGTCAAATTGGTTTCCATACAACACCCAGTGCTCATTCCAAAAGGTGCCCTCCTCAATACCCATCACCCACCCTCTCCTCCCTCCCACCCCCCATCAACCCTCCGTTTGCTCTCAGTTCTCAACAGTCTCTTATGCTTTGGCTCTCTCCCACTCTAACCTCTTTTTTTTTTTTTTCCTTCCCCTCCCCCATGGGTTCCTGTTAAGTTTCTCAGGATCCACATAAGAGTGAAACCATATGGTATCTGTCTTTCTCTGTATGGCTTATTTCACTTAGCATCACACTCTCCAGTTCCATCCACGTTGCTACAAAAGGCCATATTTCATTTTTTCTCATTGCCACGTAGTATTCCATAGTGTATATAAACCACAATTTCTTTATCCATTCATCAGTTGATGGACATTTAGGCTCTTTCCATAATTTGGCTATTGTTGAGAGTGCTGCTATGAACATTGGGGTACAAGTGCCCCTATGCATCAGTACTCCTGTGTCCCTTGGATAAATTCCTAGCAGTGCTATTGCTGGGTCATAGGGTAGGTCTATTTTTAATTTTCTGAGGAACCTCCACACTGCTTTCCAGAGCGGCTGCACCAATTTGCATTCCCACCAACAGTGCAAGAGGGTTCCCGTTTCTCCACACCCTCTCCAGCATCTATAGTCTCCTGATGTGTTCATTTTGGCCACTCTGACTGGCGTGAGGTGATATCTGAGTGTGGTTTTGATTTGTATTTCCCTGATAAGGAGCGACGCTGAACATCTTTTCATGTGCCTGTTGGCCATCCGGATGTCTTCTTTAGAGAAGTGTCTATTCATGTTTTCTGCCCATTTCTTCACTGGGTGATTTGCTTTTCGGGTGTGGAGTTTGGTGAGCTCTTTATAGATTTTGGATACTAGCCCTTTGTCCGATATGTCATTTGCAAATATCTTTTCCCATTCCGTTGGTTGCCTTTTCGTTTTGTTGGTTGTTTCCTTTGCTGTGCAGAAGCTTTTTATCTTCATAAGGTCCCAGTAATTCACTTTTGCTTTGAATTCCCTTGCCTTTGGGGATGTGTCGAGGAAGAGATTGCTACGGCTGAGGTCAGAGAGGTCTTTTCCTGCTTTCTCCTCTAAGGTTTTGATGGTTTCCTGTCTCACATTCAGGTCCTTTATCCATTTTGAGTTTATTTTTGTGAATGGTGTGAGAAAGTGGTCTAGTTTCAACCTTCTGCATGTTGCTGTCCAGTTCTCCCAGCACCATTTGTGAAAGAGACTGTCTTTTTTCCATTGGATGTTCTTTCCTGCTTTGTCAAAGATGAGTTGGCCATATGTTTGTGGGTCTAGTTCTGGGGTTTCTATTCTATTCCATTGGTCTATGTGTCTGTTTTTGTGCCAATA
>NW_024412396.1:5809148-5812439 GCF_014898765.1 Herpailurus yagouaroundi
AAAAAAAAAAAAAAGAGGTTAGAGTGGGAGAGAGCCAAAGCATAAGAGACTGTTGAGAACTGAGAGCAAACTGAGGGTTGATGGGGGGTGGGAGGGAGGAGAGGGTGGGTGATGGGTATTGAGGAGGGCACCTTTTGGGATGAGCACTGGGTGTTGTATGGAAACCAATTTGACAATAAATTTCATATATAAATTAAAAAATATATTCATATAAAAATGATTACAGTATTGTAATATAATGCAAAATAATAAAGAAAATACAAAATATAAAGAAAAATAAACAAATTAACCTTCACTTACCTCTGAAAACCTTCGTGACTGTTGTGAGGGAGACAAGAGAGAGGAGCGTTATTGTGTAGGACAACTTTCACTATTACTAGTGGAATCATTGCTATCTCCTGCTCAATGGAATCTTGGTCTTTTTCATCTAACTTCAACAAGGAACCTATCCAATGACACTTGCTTTTGCATCCTTTCGAAGATTTTGCAGAAATGTGTTGACAGTCACCCACAATCCTGCAGAGAGAGGGAGGGGGAGAGGGAGAGGGAAAAACCATTGGCTTGGTTGTGATCATGTGATGCGTTTGGGATCATATACTAGTCGTATTTGCAAGACATTGCTCATTTATCAAGTTAAAATTTATTAGAAATGTTTGCTTGTGCAGAATACTTGCAGAATGAGTTACTTGAAATTCAAGGTTTTACTGTATTTTATTTATAATAGCTTTGTGTATCTGCAGTTATATCACCATATTCTTCCAAGAGGCTTAGAAAGAATTATACCTGTTAACTAACTTCCTTCGAATCAAGACTCAGTGTGGAAACAAAAGGATTCTAATATTTTGAGGTACTGTTCAAAATATGTGTTAGGTTAATTATCTGTACTAACTCTATAATTGCTGGTAATGAATTCCTGGTTCAGAAATTCAGGCTATCATCACTAGGACTCCAAATTTGTTTTAAAGCAGATGCCTTGATGCCTTTTTAAACCTTGAGTATATACCTAGTGCTGCTGTAAGTCCCTTTAGATTAGACCAAAGCCATGAAAGTGAAGTCATAGCAAGGACAATACAATATCCCCTATCAGAAAGGAATGTTATCCTCCTGTATAGGATACCAGAACATTTTTTCACTTAATTTATAAGCAACTCACAAAAACATCTGTATGCTTATTTTAATTACTGCCAAAAAATCAGAACAAAATATTTCACCCGATAGCTAAATTTAAGTTTTTTCTGGGCTAACTTCAATGATCATATGTGCTGGCTTCATGTCAAAGTAGTCTGACTATGATGGTGACATATAAAAAGAAATCTATTAAATGGAACAGTAGCACTGAATTGGAATGATAGTGTTATTAAAGTGAGTGAGATATTAGAGCAACATATATGAGTGATACTCCATTTGGATATTTCTAGTAAGAATTTCACAAAATATAGATGTAAATTGGTCAGTACTTCTCCATAACAGAGTGAAAAACCTAACTTTCCTGCAGACTTGGAAAATTATTCAGAATATAAATATAACAATTCATCTATTGACTTTGTATCCTAGGAAATATGAAGAAGAATTGTCTGACATAAATGCAGACCTTGGGTTTGCTAAAATCAATATTTATCTCTCAGGTCAGTCAATTTATTGATATTCATCTCAATGAGAAGTCAGTATATGTATATCACTGTGGACTAAATTTCAACATAGAAATGTTTAAATCTTGAATTTAGTTTTGCTTCCCTGAGAATCCTTCCCCTCCTGCCCCCTGATTTTATACGGTTTGTATAAGGGCCAAAAGAAAAGAGTTAAAGCTTTTTAAATATTTTAGGCTTTTTGTCTCATACTGTTTAGCAAAATCAAAAAGTGTTACCTGTAAATTATTAAAAATGATAACATCCAAAGTAAACTCTCACCAACTTAATTTCTCATACTGAAATTTTCATAGGGTACATAGAACTTATTCAAAGTTATGAATTACAATTAAAGATTTCCCAAAGAAATGATGTCATGATTTTAAATTCAGTAAGTACAAAGAAGTGTGATAAGTAGAGGTAAAAACACCAAAAATACTTCTTTTATGTGGCAATCATCAACTGATAATTGTTGTAATATAGAAAAATACACACCACATATGAGTATAGAATTCCGGCTAATGTTACAAGCTAATGAAAAGAAGCAAATCTGCAGTGCATCTACTTCATACATTTATTGTTTGAGCTAGTCACTTTTACTTTGAAGCTAATAACTACCTTCATTACAGAAACTGGTGCCTGTCTTTAAATATATTTGATTTATTTCTTCAAGTATACTTAAAATGCATTTATTTTTATTTTTATAGTAGGGAACAAAGTATATTGAATATTTTTACATTGTAATCAATATATTTCTTGCTTAATCTACGCATGATAATAATACTGACATAATCGTATCATGATTCATCAATCATGAATGTCAGGGCCCTTAGGTGAGTCCAGTGAATTTGGTGTTCACTTGTATATTTTAAGTCCTATGGCAGGACCTAGAGTCAGGTCCTAAAGTTTCCCTTCTTTTCCTTTTCTAAGCTGTGAAGCTGAACCATGGCTATCCCATCTCCTGGATTTTGGCAATCTGATAAAGTAAAAGAAAATCAACGCTCTTGACCTAACTATCATATTTACATCTCTCTTTTTATTTTATTGATTTTGATCACTAGTTTAGCCAAACTTGCTTTCTTTTAGTGTTTCTACTTCACCTCAAATTCTGAAATTTGTATAATCTCACCATAGTTTTTCCAGCTCCTCTCTTTGAATGTTTTAGTGTAGATGTTTTTATCAGTCTTATATAGCCCAATTATATTTAACCTTCCCATATTATATCAGCAGGAAGAGCTAAGATCCTTTTCCTGACCCTTCAGACAACATTATAGCAATAGCTACATGACAGAGATTATACAAATCAACTATAATCAGTTGTCCTTTCAATATAAAGTCTTGTTTCCTTAACGGTTATAAATTTGGGTAATTTAGCTTTAGATTTTATCTTCTACATAAACTAGTTTGATGAAAATTAGTGAAAACATGTAACACTTATTTAAAGGTCTTTTAAAGTGGCACCCACATGGCTCCGTTGGTGGAGCCACCAACTATTGATTTTGGCTCAGGTCATGATCTCAGGGTCATGATCTTATGGTCATGAGATTGAGTCCCGTGCTATGTCTGGCTTTGTGCTGATCGTGGAGCCTGCTTAATATTCTCTCTCTCTCTCTCTCTCTCTCTCTCTCTCTCTCTCTCTCTCTCTCTCCCTCCCCCTCTCCCCCCC
>NW_024412396.1:5812539-5824162 GCF_014898765.1 Herpailurus yagouaroundi
TTTAAGTGCTTTACCACACATTATATACTTAGAATTTCTGTAATGAACAAAAACCCTCTCTATAAAAAAAAAAAATAATAATAAATAAAAACATAAAAGTCTTTTAAAATATTTTGTTGACTTCTTTAAATGTTGACATTTTAGTTGATTTAATTTGTTTTTTATGGAAACAATCTTAGACTTCAAGCCAAGATTTTTCTTTTTTTTTTTTTTTTTTTTTTCATTACAGAAATTCTAAGTATATAATGTGTGGTAAAGCACTTAAAATGTTAACTGGTTGAACTGACTGGGAATAAATAAATTTTGGATGATAACTTTTGGAAAATTAAGTAATATTTAAGCTTTCAAAATTTTGGAATTTTTGTATCTCCATTTAACTGTCAGTTTTTCAGAGAGTCCCTCTCCTACCTCCACATTAGAATGATTATTTGAATCATTCTGTTTTCTTCCTGCTATTTCATTTCAATGAAATTATCGCCATTTGTAATCATATATGGATTTTATTTATATATAAATATAATTATTTAAAAATATAAAATATAGTTTTGTTTATATTTTTATTTGCTCAAAATTTGCCTTATGTACTAGTTTGCAGGCTTAAAGAGCTCAGGAATCATGTATATTTTATCAGTGTAAATCCAGGGCATAGTAGAATATCTGGCATACTGTGAGTTTTAAATAAATGTTGAAGGAGTTAACTAAAATTTATAGTGAAGTAGAAGAAAGTAGAAGGAGGAGGAGGAGAGAGAAGGAGAGCTGGAGGAAGAATAAATTGGTGACTAATTTTTATGGGTTCTTATTGTGCACCAGCTATTCTGTCTTCACAGCAAATCTCTCAGGTCAGTGCCATTGAAGACAAAGAGGCCCCGGAGGTTAAGTGACATGCTTGTCATATCCAAGGTGGTAGAGTTGGATTTTGAATCCACTTGGATTATGACCCCAGTCTAGCCAGCTGTGCTCTATTATGAACAGAAGGACTGTGGCATTTTCCCTACCTGCCCATCTCACTGACACCATCTTTTTCTATGGCAGCTGGTATTTGTGAATGTAGGCCTACATAAAAGTAGTGGTATGATGTGTACTTTGCTGAGTCATGTGGAGCAACTGGATTTTTCAGGGACTAAATAGAATCAGTTTATTCTCTTAATTAAAAGTTATTCCTAAGGAAACCTAATTGCAGTGGAATTAATTGGTTTTCATGGAGTCCACGTATCTTCTGGGTCTGTGAGTTCCACCCCTCCCTGCCCAGTTGTGTCAGATGACGTTCCACCCAAAGTTTTCTGAAGTTTCAAAATCGTTGTGTGAAACACTGATATGATATAAAATTATTAAATCTGTGTGTTATCTGAAGCCAGAGGGTTGCTCTATGCTTTAGTAGTAAAGAAACAAGCCACCATACTGCTCGACATCCTTCCTTTCCAATAAACTGATTTGTTCCTGGACTTCCATATTACTTCTCCTTGCTTTACCGAAAAAGTGTTCCTCGTTTCCAGGGTTAGTTCCTTTGTCCTTGATTGAATTCATTCTTGTTATTGATTGGGTTCATTACTATCCTCTGTTCCATAATTGCTATCCACAATTTATCACCCAATTTATAACTAATTTCTTTTTCTACACTAGATTTTCTTCGGGCAACAAGTATATCAAAGTCTCCCATATTTCAAATGTAAACAAAATAACAAAAACTCATTCCCAGGCCTTCTCTGCCAAATTGACACCTCATATCTCTTCTTTATTAAAGTTTTTGGAAGACTGTTTTAAATTGCTGTCTTCATTTCTTAACCACCCATTAAAATGTTTCTTTATGGTGTCTTCCACATTTTACTGAAACTGCTGTTTCAGAGGTCATCAGTAATGTACTGTTTGCCATTTTTAGTCATTCTACATGGGCCTTAGCTTTCCCAAGTTTTCTGCTGTATTCAGCCACTGTTGGACACTCTTCATTCTTTAAACTTTTTGCTCCATTGATTTCCTGACATTGTTCCTTACTAATTTTTATCACATTTCTTATATTCTGATCAAAGATTGTTTTCTTCTTAATTTTAAAGATTTGTAATTTTCAACCTATTATCTTTCTCCTTATTAGTCTATATCACTGTTTCTGCTTCCTTTGCTTAACCTTCAAAAAGGTATGTAATCTTTCCCTATATTTCTGGTCTAGGTCTTTTTATTGTTCAACATATATTAACACCTTTTCTTGGTTTCTGGGCAATAACTATCAACTTTACATGTCTTTCCTGAAATTCTAACTTTTATTTCCAAGAATTTGCATGATGTCTCAAAGCCAAATTAAATTTTATCTAGTAGGGCTGGTACTTCATCTTCCCAGTCACAGATACAAGGAACCTCACTTATGTTTGACACGTTCATCGCCTTCATCCACACTACTGGCAAATTAATAGGTTCTGTTCTGAATGGTGCTTCATGAGTGTATTATTTTCAATTGTTTCTACTGCAGGTAGTGATGTCATCTCACACCTGGAGTATTCCAGTAACTTTCTAATTGGTATCTGTCTTTAGCCTTCAATATACTACTCCACCTTTTGTGCTTGATAAAGAACTTAGATAACCACCTGTGGCCTATAAAATATAGTCACATTTCCTACTGTGGCATTCATAGGTTGCCAGAACTGATTTAAATCTGCTTGTATAGACCAGCTCCCAATGCATTCTTCCATTAAGCTAGCTTTTAGCCATTTTCTAAGTATACCATGTACTTTTGTGCCCTGATGCTCTTTGTCCTTATGAACCTGGAATACCTTTTCCCTACTTTCTTTCCTGTTGCTGAAAACTAGTTACTCCTCAAAGGGTTACATTAGTTTATTCCACTTTGCATGATTGGTTGTCTGTCTCTCTTTCTATAGTTTTTGTCTCCCTTTCTATTTTGTAAATATTTCTAGAGCAGAAATAATTTTATTCCCACTTGTTTCCTTCATTTCATCCCATACCACATATGTAATACACAAACTCTTTCTTTTGTACACAGAGAGTATTAATGAAAAATTTCTGGGGGGTTACTATGAAGTTACGAGATTCATAGACTCATGAAAGTCAGTTTGGCACTTCAGTGTCTCACTTTTTCATGCAGGAATTGTTTTACATTGAACAAAGTGTAGTTTGGCAAAAAAAAAAAAAAATAAAGAAGGGTTAGTCATTAAAAAGGATCTACTCATCAGCTTTCTTTTCAAGAGCTGTCTAAAGTGCTTGATATTCACACGTAAACTGGCCTTCACTGCTCAGGGCTCTTAACCTAGATACTTCATCAAGACCATTTCTTTCAGAATGTACATGGGGCGCCTGGGTGGTTCAGTTGGTTAAACTCTGACTTTGGCTCCGGTCACATTCTCACAGTTTGTAGATTTGAGCCCCACATCCAACTCTCTGCTGTCAGCACAGAGTCGGCTTCGGATTCTCTGTCTGCCTCTCTAGCTGCCCTTTTCCCGCTGGCACTTGCTCACAAGCTCTCTCTCTGTCAAAAAATAAACACTAAAAAAAAAAAAAAAAAAAAAAAAAAAAAATTAGAGCCTGCAGCTGATATTTCTTGATGAACTTTACCAGATCTCTGAAACTTGGTGAGTGGTTGCCGTTGCTGCTAATTCTTTCCTAGCAAGTGGTGAAAGTGAGTGTAGGGTATTTGGAAAGGCAACAATGGAAAGATTATTGAATAGAATATTTACCAAATGTCAGAAAAGCTTTTGCAAACAAAGCTAAAAGTGAATAAAATTCAAACCTACCTGCAAATCCAACAGAGCCGTTACTAATAAAACTTCATATGTATCACCTCAGAATATGTTTATCCAAAAAGCCTTTGGAACTTTTAATTTAGTTCTTCACGTATTTTCTTAAGACATGACAGAGAAAAATCTGAATATATAGATGAATAAAAAACTGAACAAATCTGTTTTTTAGTCATCAGACAGTAAAGCTTTTTTTTTTTAAGTTTTTATTTAAATTTCAGTTAATACAGTGTCATATTAGTTTCAGGTACAATATAGTGATTCAACACTTCATACAACACGCGGTGCTCATCACAAGTGCCCTCCTTAATCCCCATTACCTGTTTAACTCATCTCCCACCCATCTCCCCTCTGGTAACCCTCAGCTTGTTCACTATACTTATATAGTCTTTTCTTGATTTGCCTCTCTTTTTTTCCCCCTTTGCTTATTTGTTTTGTTTCTTAAATTCCACATATGAATGAAATCATGGCATTTGTCTTTCTCTGACTTATTTCGCTTAGCAGTATACTCTCCAGTTCCATCCATTTCGTTGCAAATGGCACTATTTCATTCTTTTAATGGCTGAGTAATATTTCATTTTATATATACCATTTCTTCTTTATCCATTCATCAGTCAATGGGCACTTGGGCTGTTGCCATATTTTGGCTCTTTGGATAATGCTGCTGTAAACATCAGGGGACATGTATCTCTTTGGATTAGTATTTTTGTATTCTTTGGGTAAATACCTGGTAGTGAAATTGAAAAATAAAACTTTATATATCTGCACACAGTTTTTTAAACAAAAATAGGAGCTTACACTGAATTTGCATTTTTGGTTAACATATTTTCAACATCTTCCTACACCATTAATCTAATTACAGTGATTTACTCTAGTGAATCCACAAATGGTCAGTATTTAAAATTTTTCTCATGTAAATTGTCTTCTAAAAACGTTGTGAATTTAGTAGAGTGTATTTGGGAGGACAAAAGCGTCAGGGGGAGATGGAGGATTTCAGAGGGCACACTAAATCCTGGTCCTCACAGGGCGTATTTCTAGCTCCAATATCCTTGACTCACACTTCTACCAAAAAGGAAAAATATATAAATATATTCAGCCTGAACATTCTACTGATTTAAAGTTCTTTGATGGCTCAAAGCACAGTTCCAGACATCAGAAATGAAATTTCAGTCTGTGCCAGTTAAAAGTTGAATAACTATTTCATTATTAATATCAACAATATTTTATTCATTACACATACCAAAGAGATCAGAGTTCATTCATTCTTTCATTCATTAAACACAGCTATGACAGCCTTGCCGTGTCCCTCGAATGGGAGGAAAAGAGAGAAATGAATGTCATCACTTTTAGTGTGTGAAGTAGGAAGTGGAAGCTATTTGGGTGGTCAAGTGATGCAGTGCAAGTAACTTTTACAGTTTCTGTTTTGGTGGCCAACTGGTCAGAATTGCTTTAGCAATTTATCTAATAAATATTTATCTAATTATTTACTACCTGCTATTTATCTAATAAGGCTGTTTTGCTTTGTGTGCTCCAAACTGCCTTGTGTGTCCTGCCTCCACACCTTTGGTCTTGGTCTTTCTTCAAAGAAAAGGAAAACTACATGCTGGCAGTGAAGACTTGACTGTTAAATTTTCCCTTGTTCTCTTCTTGAGAATTTTTCAAATGACATTCCAAGGTTTGCTCTTTACATGGAATAGATATTTTGCCGGGGAAGTAAAACAATTTATATGCTTAAAGAAAATCTAACAACTCTGGGTAATCCCTATTTGAGTAATTTTGATGGGTTTCACAATGGTGGGATTTAAATACATTGATATGAGTAACGTGGGGGCTCCTCAAGCTAGATTTGGCACCCTGTTGTACACATTGCTGGAACTTCATACTATTCATTTTTAGAGTTATCCCAATTATAACTTAACTATTTGTTTGATTCTTCTATCACCCATAGACTCGAAGTTTCTTGAAGTCAGAAACCATGTTCATCTTACTCAGTTCTATATTTCAAAGTGAAACATAGTTTGTGGCACAAAGTAGGGACTACAGAATATAGGTTGAATGAATAAATAAGTGAATAGATCTTTAAAAGCAGGATAGAATATGTAGCATTGTTTAGGTATATCTGACCAAAGAACCCTTCTTTTGTGGATTATGTACTAATATTTCATCCTATTTATTTTTCTACTTGGATCCCCTGCAGGCAATTCATGGGCATAAAGTCCAAATTAAGATCATCTTGTCTAGAGTATATAGTTGTTCTCTTTTGTTCTGTATGTCAGAAGTGCTCTCACCATTGTTGCAGGAGTCCACATAAAACTGGAGGATGATCCTTAACTTTTCTTACTCTCATTCACATTCCATCAGCTCCCAGCCCTTTTTGCTTCTATCCTCATTTTTCAGCCCTATTATTAAGACCCCAGTCCAAGCCAGGAAAATTTATCTCTGACAATAGTCTCATAACTGGTTTCCTTGCTACCCTGCAATCACTTATTGCATGAAACAGCATTTTTATTGTATCAATATCTTATTTAAAGTATTTTTGTGACTTTAACAAAATTGTGTAGATATCTGCTTACCTCTTGATTTTGCCGTTTTATTCCCTAAGTTACTCTACTCTCTAGTTGTATTGAATGTTTTGGTTCCCCCAAACCAGCATGATTTCAGGGCCATCGTATAAGATCTCACATCTGTGCACTGCATGATGCCAAGACTGTTCTGTGAGTGCAGCCCTATAGAGTTGTGCAGCATGACTTCTCTACCTGATCACTAACTTTTTTTTTTTTTTTTTCCTTAAATATCATGGAACCCTTTCTGACCCTTCTTGTTTCTTATTCTTGTGTTCTGGCTAGTCTTTCTGATTTCTGGGCTGTCATGACCACTTGATGATTGTTGGGCTGCCTTGCTTTATGTCTCCAGGTCTACTGGCATTTCTTCTCCCACAGCACTTCTCACAGTCATCTTTTTCTTTCTTTCTTTCTTTCTTTCTTTCTTTCTTTCTTTCTTTCTTTCTTTCTTTCTTTCTTCTTTCTTCTTTCTTTCTTTCTTTCTTTCTTTCTTTCCACCCCCTCTCTCTCTCCCTTCCTCCCTCCCTCCCTCTTTCTTTTCTTTGCTCTTTTCCTTTGCTTTTCTTTCTTTTTTTCTTTCTTTCTCTCCTCCTCCCCTCCTCCTCCCCCCCCCCCCCCAACTAGACTGAAAGAACTGTGGAAGCAAGACCTTTTGTAGTGCATTACAGTTGGATGTTCACCATCTGGTCTGTGTCTAGCAGGGCCTGTATCCTCCTCAGAGTCTTTGTCTTTGCTATTTACCTTGCCTACAATGCTCTTTCCTAGGTGTCCTCCAAGCTCTCTCCTTTACCTCCTTCAGGTGTTTACTTAAGTATTACCTTCTTAGGTCTCTGACTCCGTTATGGTATCCCCTCAGCTGTCCTTGCTTATCTTCCTTTTTTTTGTTTTGTTTTGTCTCTCTTATGGACAACATATTGTGTCCATCCAGAATTCATATGCTGAAATCGTAACCCCCAGTGTGATGGTATTAGGAGGTGGAACCTTTGGGAGGTAGTTAGATCATGATGGTGGAGCTCTCATGAATGAGATTAGTGCCCTTATAAGAAGAGACACAGGAGAGATCATCTCCCTCTTTCTGCCTTGTGAAGATACATTGAGAATATGGCCATATGTAAATCAGAGGGCCTTTGCCAAGAACCTAGCCATGCCGGCACCCTAATCTCAGACTTCCAGCCTCCAGAACTATGAGACATAAATATTTGTTGTTTAAGCCATCAGTTCTACAGTATTCTGTTACAGCAGTTGGGACTGACTAAGATAGTTTCTCTCTGGAGCTTATTGATACGGGGAAAGCTAAATTGTCAGGGGTCAGGGTAGTCAATTATGACAGTAAGCCAACATGAAAGGAACAACTACACCTTTAATCACTAACTGCTATAGTATAAGCAAGAAGCCAAACTGGTGAAAACATGGATTCCCTTCTCTTCCATTTTCCCATGGAAAAACGCACTGGTCAAGGGGCAGGTAGATTAACACAGATGTGGGGGTTGTTTCACAGTTGAGGGATAACTGAACAAAAGGTTCCTGCAGTTTTGTAGACTTGAGAGATGATGGGAGGGAGAAAGAGACTACGAGTGGAAAAGTACTGAATACTGATTCAGAGTGGAGAAAAGTGTCTTTGAGTTTTCATAGTTAATTCCCATAAGGAGTTGTAGGCAGAGGAGCCTGGAGAAGGCCTCAGTTGAAGATCCCCTAATAAAGAAGTCTTGAAATGAAGGTGCTTGGGCCAAGTATGTGGATATGCATAAGAGCGTGGCTGGCCTAGAGGGCCTGAGACTTTGCAACTCCCTTCAGACTGCAGTGCACTGGCTGTACCCTGGGTCTGATGTGGGGAGGACAGCTTTTCCCCGTCAGCCCTGCCAAATAAAGCGTTTATAATTGCCTATGATCAGGCCTGAAGAATCGCACCTAGGTTTTTAAGCAGGGGCCAGACTCCTCAGTCTCCCTAGAAGTTACCACTTTTTACATGCTATATGCTACAGTTACATATTTTAATTATTTTGTGTATCTTTCCATGAGAATATGAGCTTCATGAGGGCAGGCAAATTTTCTTGTTTGTTACTGTATTGCTAATGTATACAGAAGTACTTGGTGCATGATAAGTAACTAATAAATATTTGTTCATTGAATGGATTAGTTTTATTTCATATCTACATTTTTGTCTTCATAATTAAACTGTAAATTTCTTTGAGGATTGAGACCTTGCCACATATTTTTTTCTTTATGTGTATTCTTCTCATTTAAACTAGATAGGTAGCTGTTAAAAGTATTCTTCTCTAGATTTGTTTGTGGTTTTTACCCTTCATCTTAAGATAATACTTTTGGGGGACCTAGGGGGTCTATTGGTTGAGTGTCGGATTCTGGATTTCGGCTCAGGTCATGATATCACAGTTCGTGGGTTCAAGCCCCACATCAGGCTCTGTGCTGACAGCTGTCTCTTTCTGCCCTTCCCCAGGTTGCGCTCTCTAGCGCGCGCTCTCTCTCTCTCTCTCTCTCTCTCTCTCAAAAACAAATGAACATTAAAAACAGATAACACTTTAGAATTATAATGGTTGGGTCTAATCCCCTCTTTTTTTAAATTTCAAATGTTTTAAAACAGGTTCTATATATCTATCTCCCCAACTTTTCTCTCTTCCAAGTTAATTATCTCTATTTCCCTTAATTATTTATCCCATGACAGTGGGATTAAGATGATTAATTTTGTGTGTCAACTGGCTAGGGCATGGCACTAAAATATTTGGTTTGCTTAAGGGTATTTTTAGGTGATATTAACATTTCAGTCAGTAAACTTTGAATAAAGCAGATTACCGTCCATATGTGGGTGGGGGTTTATCCATTCATTTGAAGGCCTTAAGAAAAAGACTGACCTTACCTAGGAAGAGAGAAATCTACCAGCAGACTGTCTTCAGACTTAAACTTTAACATAAACTCTTCCTTGGATCTCTAGCTTACCAGCACACTCTGCACATTTTGAGTTTGCACAATTGCTTGATTGCATGAGCCAATTTCTTAAAATCTCTCTTTCTCTAGATACATATAGATATAGATATAGATATAGATATAGATATAGATATAGATATAGATATAAATATATACATCCCAGTGGTTTTGTTTTTCTGGGGAATTCTGACCAACACAAGAATACTGTCTTTTCACCATTTTGTTTATTGTCTTCTGGAACCACCACAGTTTTATCAGTGTCCCACTTAATATATATGGCTCCCAAGCAGACACAGTGCTCCAAATATGTTCTTATCAGTGTAAGGAACATGGATATTATGGACTTCCTTGCTAAATTCCATCTTTGTGTAAATGTATTACAAGTGTGCATGACATTTGTTGGCTCATGTTAAATCTCTCATTGATTAAAAATATTATCTAACTCTAGCATCTGTTTTGTTCTAGGAATTGTGTTGGAAGCTGTGAATATAGACCTGTAAGGTATAGTCCCGTTCCTCAAAGGACATGGATATTTCTTTCCTATTTATAATCTTGGCTATCATGTATTTTCAAGGTCGACTTTTTAACCAGAAGTATTAGATTTATTTATGTTCCAGAATTCCTTCTTACTAAATTTGATGCATTGTTTCAACTCTTATAATGAAAAAAAATACTGATGTTTCAATCATGATTACATAATTCAATATTTGATTATTTCTCCAAATCAGTGCATATCTTTTCTATGTCTGTATCCATTTTTTGACTCAAAATTGTGAATAAGGCTCACAACAGGTTCAAAAATGAGCCATGTAATTGTCATGGTTTGAGAATAATTGTTCAACTAACACATATCCACATAATTGACAAACATTCTCTCCACATATATCTTGTCCAAAAAGACATCAACAGAACACTGCATTAAATGCCTCATTGAAATGCAGATTCACTATGTCTATATAATTTAATTAATTTGGTATAATTTATTCTTAGTGAATTTAAAGTGGCTCTTGGTGATTACCACTTCCTTTTCTAGGTGTTCATGAGCCATCTGTCTAATTATATGTCTTGGAATTTTGCTGGTAATTGATGAAATGCTTTAAGATGTGTAATTTTTGTACGTATATTTTGATTTTACATAGAATTCAGTAAAATATATCATTTTTAGCATCTTTATGTATCATCTTCTATATCATTTTTTTTGCAGCATTTTTCCCAGTCTCCATAATCATCCATTGGGTTATATGGGGAATGGGGACTGTCTTGAGGTACCCAAGGGCAGGGATGTGATTGTATTTCATAAATGATCACTTATTAGTCTACTTGAAGGGAACCCAGTAAGTTCTCTCTATCTGTTATTTCTGTTTTTCTGTTCATGTCACCTTTTTTTTTCATTTCTTTTCTTCTTTCTTTCTTTCTTTCTTTCTTTCTTTCTTTCTTTCTTTCTTTCTTTCTTCTTTCTTTTTTCTAGTTCAGAAGTAGATAATGGCTACTATCAACGACTTGCAAATTTATACCCTCTATGTTTCAATAAGTAGCCTATTTTAGATTGGAATCTCTTATTCCATATTTCATGTAGGAGGTGTTTTTATTTCTCTTGGTTAAGGTTTCCATGTCTGGATTAATCAGTGTTGTCAGGAGTTGGAAGTATATTGTATGAACGTGACTACATTATTAGTATGTGGATAACAGGAAGTAGGATAGAATTTCTAGAACTAGAGGTGATACACAGATAACCTAGTAGGTATCCAAATTACACATGGTATGTAATTTAGGTATTCAAGAATCAGAAGCAAGGGCAGCCTGGACACATACGGCCTAGAATTGGAAAGCCAGTATCTGAGACTACTCCTTGTCTTTCCTGGGATATCAGATCTCTTATAATATGCATGTCTTATGGTCTTGCTGCTTTCAGAATACTTGCACACTTTGGCTACTTATGGCTTTGGCTTATCTCCATTATAAGTATGCAAATGGTTCAGACTTGCCATGGTGTTGATCCTGGCTGGACTTAAAATGACTGTTCATTTCTACTACTTACCTTTATCTGACTAGTTACTATTTCTGAGTCTCTTAGTTTAGATTCCTTTTTTTTCTTAATGTTTATTCATTTCTGAGAGAGAGAGAGAGGGAGGAAGAAGAAGGAGAACAAGACAGGGAGAGACAGAGAGAGAGTGGACAGAGAAGCTAAGTTGGGCTGCATGGCTCAAACTCAAGAACTGTGAGATCATGACTTGAGCCAAAGTTGGGCACTTAACTGACTGAGCCACCCAGGTGCCTCACTTAGTTTATAGTCTTAAAGAGAGAATCTACGTAGTTACTAGTTGTCAGTGGATTGGCTGGTGTGTGTGTGTGTGTGTGTGTGTGTGTGTGTGTGTGTGTGTGTGT
>NW_024412396.1:5824172-5846756 GCF_014898765.1 Herpailurus yagouaroundi
GTGTGTGTGTGTGTGTGTGTGTGTGTGTGTGTGTGTGTGTGTGTGTATGTATGTATATGTATGTATGTATGTTCTATCTGCCCACTGATGAGAACGGGACAAATGTAGGGGAAACATTGACAGATGTTTTTGCTTATGCAGAATATAATTTTTCAATAGACACTTAAATTTGCTTCTTATAGGTAAACCCATGTAGTGCTTTTTGTATGTATTTGTTTTATCCTTACTAGTATAAAGACACATTTCCATATAGAATGTGAACGTTAACTACTTATACTTATTTGGTTTTTGGTTAATATGAAATAATTATCATCAAGTACTGGAATTAACTATTTTTATTTTTCCTAAAAGCGTTTTGCACATGGCTGACAGAACTTTTTATTATATTTAGTTATCTTGATAATCCTGTACTATATATTTCTGGACTCTACTTAATCTCCTTGATTCTCGGTTTCCTTCTCAGTAAAATAGATACAGAGACACCTTTATGTGAATGATTTAGCGTCTCATATTCATATAAAGATGTTTACAATTATAATCCTTTCCCTTTCTCCTTCCTAGAGTGCATGCAGGAAAATGTATGTAGCTATGTTAGTTTCCTTTGTATACTGCCCTCTTTTATTTCTATCTTGTTGTAGATGTTTATAATTTTCTTATCAAAATTTATTTTTCAAATCTCCAATCCTTTTAAAAGACTGAAGTCATGGAATCACTCAGATCTCCTCTCTGAAATTTTTTAAATCTGCTTTCTAAAGTCCAAGGTACCTGTCAGACTGCACTGAGTGTTTCCTTTCCTGGCTATTTCAAGCACTAAGATGACAAGTTGACTTTCTCCCAATGTTCCTGTCACTTGAATTTCATGAACCAGTTCTTTTTTTTTTTTCTTGGTTAAAGTTAAGTCCAGAGAAATAGTCCCTCATTCCTTCATCAACTAGCTTAGAGATAAAATTTTTAGCAAAATGAGACTTCTAGCAGGTGCCTGGTTCATTGACATCTTAGCTAGAGCCTACCTATCTCTAGTTCATTCTCACATCAAAATTATGTCTCTCACACCTTTAACCATTGCTATAGTATATTGCACTGTTTCTCAAATGGTGGTCTCAGAGGATGAAATTTAATAGACCATGAATTCTCTGTAGAAATTTTGTGTGTTTTATTTTGATAAAAATCTAATACTTCATGTAATCACATTCTGGATTATTATTTCAATTACTTTCTACCGTTGCATACATATTTATAATTTCATAGATGTCAAGTGATCACCTAATGTGACATTATTTAATATTACTGTGCTGGTAAAATAAGTATGGCTGCCATTAATATAGGATATCTTTTTTTTTTTAATTTTTTTTCAACGTTTATTTATTTTTGGGACAGAGAGAGACAGAGCATGAACGGGGGAGGGGCAGAGAGAGAGGGAGACACAGAATTGGAAACAGGCTCCAGGCTCTGAGCCATCAGCCCAGAGCCTGACGCGGGGCTCGAACTCACAGACCGCGAGATCATGACCTGGCTGAAGTCGGACGCTTAACCGACTGCGCCACCCAGGCGCCCCTAATATAGGATATCTTAATGTCAAAATGAGAACAATAATCTGTAAATTGTTGCTGAATTTTTTTAATCTGGTATAAACTCATAATTTCTCATTTTTGCCAATTAAATTTGCAATTAAAGGATATTTTCTTTTTTGAAATAGTAACTTTTTAAAAATTCTAATACAGTTAACGTATGGCATTATTAGTTTCAGGTGTACAATATCATGATTTAACAATTCTATACATTATTCAATGCTAATCATGTGTACTCTTAATCCCCTTCATCTCTTTCACTCATCCATTTCTTTCATCAATGTTTTATAGTTTTCATAGGTCAGGTCTCTTACCTCTTGGTTAAGTTTACTCCTGGGTATTTTATTATTTTTGATGCAATTTTAAGTGGGATTGTTTTCTTAGTTTCTCTTTCTGCTACTTCATTATTAGTGTATAGCGATGTATCAGATTTCTGTATATCCATTTTGTATCCTGCAGCCTTACTGAATTCATTGATCAGTTCCAGTAATTTTTGGGGGAGTCTTTAGGATTTTTTTTTATATAGTGTCATGTCAGTCAACAAATAGTGAAAGTTTTACTTCTTCCTTTCCAATTTGGGTTCCTTTTATTCCTTTTTGTTGTCTGTTTGCTGCATCTAGGACTTCCAGTACTGTGTTGAATAAAAATGGTGAGAGTGGATATCTTTGTCTTGTTCTTGATCTTAGGGAAGATCTCAGTTTTTCATTATCGAGTTTGATGTTAGCTATGGGTTTTTCATATATGGCCTTTATTATAATGAGGTATGCTCCTTCTAAATTTACTTTGTGAAGGTTTTTATCATGAATGGATATTGTACTTTGTCAAATGTTTTTTCTGTACCTGTAGAATGATCATAAGATCTTTATCCTTTCTTTTGTTGAAGTGATGTATCATATTGATTGATTTGTGAAAATTGAACCACATTTGCTTCCCAGGAGTAAATCCCACTTAACTGTGGTGAATAATTTTTTTAGCATATTGTTGGGCTTGGTTTGCTGATATTTTGTTGAGGACTTTTGCATATGTGTTCATATTTTATAGTATCTTTATCTGGTTTTGATATTAGGTTCATGCTGGCCTCATAGAATGTATTTGGAAGCAGTCATTCCTCTTTTTTTTTTTCAAATAGTTTGAGAAGAATAAGTGTTAATTCTTTAAGTATTTGGGAAGTTTCACCTTGGAGGCTCTCTGGTCCTAGACTTCTTTTGTTGGGAATTTTTTTATTACTGATTAAGTTTTATTGCTAGTACTCAGTCTGTTCAAATTTCTATTTCTTCCTGATTCACTTTTGAGAGGTTATATATTTCTAGGAATGTACCTATTTCATCTAGGTTATCCAATTTATTGGCATATCATTTTTATAATATTCTCTTATCATCCTTTGTATTTATGTGGTGCTGGTTGTTATTTCTCCTCTGTCATTTCTGATTTTATTTGAATCCTCTCTCTCTAAAGTTTCATCAATTTTGTTGCTTTTTTCAAAGAATTGGATCCTGAATTCATGGATCTGTCCTATTGTTTTTTAGTTCCAATTTGTTTATTTCTGGTGAATCTTTATTATTTCCTTCCTTCTACTGATTGTGGGTTTTATTTGTTCTTCTTTTTATACCTCCTTTAGGTGTAAGGGTAGGTTGTTTATATGAGATTTTTCTTGCTTCTTGAGGCAGACCTATATTGCTATAAACTTCCCTCTTAGAACAGCTTTTGCCAAAGATTTGGGATCATTGGGTTTTTATTTTCATTTGTCTCCATGGATTTTTTTTATTTCCTCTTTGATTCCTTGGTTTATGATTTCATTGTTTGGTAGCATGTTCTTTAACCTCCACGTATTTGTGTTCTTTCCAGACTGTGTGTGCATGTGTGTGTGTGTGTGTGCGCGTACGTGTGTGTGTGGGTGGTTACTTTCTAGTTTCATAGCATTGTGGTCAGAAAAGATACATGGTATCACTTCAATCTTTTTGAATTTGTGGTGACTTGTTTTGTGGCCTAACATGTGATATATTCTACAGAATGTTCCATGTGCATTTGAAAATAATGTGTATTCTGCTGTTTTAAGATGGAGTGCTCTGAATATGTTAGATCCATTTGGCTCAGTATGTCATTCAAAGCCACTGTGTCCTTCTGATTTTTCTATTTATATAACTGGGGTGTTGAAGTCACCTACTCTTACTGTATTACTGTTGTTATTTATTTTATGTATGCTAATAGCTGCTTTATGTATTTGGGTGTTTCATGTTGGGTGCATAAATATTTATAATTGTTATATCTTGTTGGATTGTTCTATTTATGATTTGCTGGCTTTCTTTAGTGATAGATACACTTGGATTCATCTCTCTTTATTTTTTACATATCCATTATTGGTTTTTGATACGTGATTACCATTAGGTTTACATATAACATCATATGCATGTAGCAGTGTGTATTAAGTTGATGATCACTTAAATCTGAACCCATTCTTTACTCCTTTCCCCTCATGTTTTGGGTATATACATCCTTTTATTTTGTGAATCCCTGACTGATTTTTATAGATATACTTAATTCTACTGCTTTTGTTCTTCCTGTTTTTCTTACTCCTACTTATGATCTTTCCTTTCCACTCAAGGAGTCCCCTTTAACATTTCTTACAGGGCTGGTTTGGTGGTGATGAATTCCTCTAAGTTTTGTTTGTCTGGGAAACTCTTTGTTTCTCCTTCTATTCTGGTTGATAGCCTTGTTGGATAGAGTATTGGATAGAGTATTCTTGGTTGCTGTTTTTTTTTTTTTTTCTTTCTGCACTTTGAATATATCATGATACTCCTTTCTGGCCTGCAGTGTGTTTGCTAAAAAATCAGTTGATAGCCTTATGGGGTTTCTCTTGTCCATAACTGTTTTATTTTCTCTTGTCTTTAAAATTCTTTGTTTCTACTTCCTTCCATTTTAATTACTGTGTGTCTTTATGTGGACCTCTTTATGTTGATTTTGTTGGGGGTTCTCTGTGCCTCCTGGATTTGGATTTCTCTTTCCTTTCCCAGATTCAGGAAGTTTTCAGCTTTTATTTTTTGGAATAAATTTTCTGCCCCCTTTTTTTCTTTCTTTTTCTTCTGGGATCCCTGTAATACAAATGTTATTATGCTTGATGGTGTCACTTGAGTCCCCTAAGTCTATTTTCATTTATTATTATTATTTTTCTGTTATCTGCTCAGCTTGATTGCTTTCCATTACCCTGTCCTCCAGGTCACTGATCCATTCTTCTGCTTCCTCTAGTCCCTTTAGTGTATTTTTAATTTCACTTATTGAATTTTTCAACTCTAGTGTGTGTTTTCTTTCTCTTTGTTGAGCTTCTCACTGAGGTGCTCTACTCTTTCCTCAAGTCCAGTGAGTATCTTTATCACCATTAATTTAAATTCTCTATCACTCATATTACTTATCTTTATTTCATTTAGCTCTCGTGCTGTGATTTTCTCCTATTCTCTCATTTGTGACAGATTTCTCTGTCTCCTCATTTTATCTAATTCTCTGTGTCTGTTTCTCTGTGTTAGGAAAGTCGGTTGCATCTCCTGTTCTTAAAAGTAATGGCTTTATGAGGAAGAGGTCCTGTGGTACCCTGAGTGCTCCCTCTTCACAGAGTCTGGCATTTCAGGGGTTTTCTTGGCTCAGCCCCTTTTGCCTTCTGTCCAGTTGTCTGCATTGGCTCTCCTTGCTTGTGGTGGGCAGAGTTTGGTCACCATGGTGTTAGTGGGCCAGTCTGGGCCACCTTGGGTTGGGTTGAGTCAGACTAGGCATTTGCCAGAAATGCAGGGCACTTTCCCTGTGTTGTCCCCCTGAGAAGCTTTCATTGGTGGTGGAGGGGCCTACAGTTAAACCAGATGTTTGCCCCAGCTCCCTGCTGGGGTCACAATTGAACTGGTGTGTGTGGTTATCTTCCCCTCTCCCTGATGCAAGAGTCACTTTGGGTGGTGCTGGCCCCTTTCAGGGCTGTAGGTACACTGCCAGGCTTGTAGCACTGTTTTGGATGGGTTCCTGCCAAGGTCCTATTGGAGAGGCAGGTCTGCAAAAGAATGTGGGGGCAAGGCTTGCAATGCCAGCAAGATCTGTGCTTGTCTCCTCTTGGATGGGACCTAAAGTCATCTGGAAAACTCTTGCAGAGGCTATCTAAGTTGGAGGAGGGGGATTCAGAGATGTGCATGGGGTGGGGGTAGGGCTCACTGTTAGCAAGCTAGGTGGAGAGTATTGTGCTGAACTGGTTCTTGTAAGTATCTTTGTAACTAGTCTGGGGGCCAGGGAGGGAAATGTGTCCTGTCAGCTCTCTTGGTTCGGAGAAGTCTTCCTAAAGATATCTGACCCTACAGCACATGCTCTGAAATAAATAAAATCTCCTTACTGTGTATCTGAGGGGGTTTTCAAACTGCTGCTTCTATGCTACATCTCTGTGGGGTTCTTTGTTGTACTGTCTCCTTAAGAGTGGGGATTCAGTTTCCTGTGGCCCTCTAGTTCTCCCACAGTTGAGTCTGCTGATTTTTAAAGTTCTAGGTGTTAAGCCCCACTGATTGTTGGGTCTCTGTGGTTTTCACAGCTAAATGTTATGGGAATTCCTCTACTCTGTGCCTGGGGTGCCTGGCCAGGTATCTGTTTCTCTCCCATTTCTGAGCCTGTCCGTCCTTCCTGTGGACAGTCCCTTGGATCCATTTGGCTTCCTGATGTGTCTCCACCATTTTACACTCTCTCATGTGGCCTCATCGCTACATTTAGCTGTGGAGAGTCTATTATGCCAGTCCTTGGTTCATTTTCTGGTTTATTTATACTGATGCCAGTGTTATCTACTTGTATCTATGGTAGGAGGTGAGTTTAGAATCTTCCTACTTTGCTGGCTTTCTCAGAAATCCCCTAATTCGTGAAAGATAGTTTCATTGAATAAGAATTTAGTTTCTAAAGTTATTCCTTAGATTGAAACATTGATTTGACTTGACACAAAAAGATAGAACAGTACTAGTTCAGTTGTCACTGGCTAATAAGAGAAGAATAAAAAAAAAATGCATCATCATCAAATGAAGGCCATGATGTTCTGTGGGAATAATGTCATAGAATTTGAAGAGAAAAAGTGGAGGAAGAGTTGAATCGTTACATGGTACACATAAAATAGCCTAAAGCATAACAGTATGTTTCATATCTACCTTGATTTTATTTAAGAAAAACAAATATGCCATTAAGTAATGTTGAATGTTGGTGCTGGTATTGGCTGTTATTCTAATTTAGACTATACACATTTTATTATTTTTTTGAGGGGGGTGGCAGAGAGAGAGGGGGACAGAGAAAATCTTAAGCAAGCTCCACACCCAGTGCAGAGTCCAATGCAGGGCTTAATCCCATAACCCCAGGATCATGACCTGAGCTGAAATCAAGAGTCAGTTGCTCAACTGACTGAGACACCCAGGCATCCCAATATATTTTAACTTAGTGCTAGAGTTGGGATAGGTGTTGGAACTTCAACAGTTAGGATGAGGAATTCTTGCTCCTATTTTAGTGGAGCTTTCTGGGCAAAGTCAGGTATACCACTGAAGCCTGATGACTACTGTCATGCTGCTTTGAAGCCTCTGAGATACAGTGGTATCACATGAGATGAAAGGTGAACAAGGCAACAACCTTTCCATTTCTCTCCCACCACTTATACAGCTGTTCTGCATTATGTAGATGAGCATCAGGCTTTTAGGTTACTAGTCAAAGGGTTAACATAGAAATGTATAGCTGCCTCTGGGTATATGTTTATTTAAGAAGTCTTAAAACAGCCTATCTGTGTGGGTGGTCTCAGATTGTGTGTGAGAATATGGAGGAATAAGGTGAGGCTAAGGTGGATAAGTAAAAGATTTAGGAAGAGAAAGAAGAGAAGAAAAGAGAAAAAGAAAGAAAAAAGGAATATAAGAAAGAGAAAGAAGGAGTGAAAAATAGAAAGAATGCAAATTCCAATGAAATTTGAGATTAATAATATATCTAAAATAATTCTAAAACTAGAACATTAGTAATTTAATATTTGATTATTTAACCAAGATGGTATATACATTTTATTATTTTCTAATATTTTCTTTAAACACTTTTTTCTGTAATTGAATAATATGCTCTAGTCATTTATTTTAAAGCCAGAAATATTTAGATGATGAGATAATAATTACATTTTATAGTATGAACAGATACTAGTTGAAATTTCAAAAGAGGCACACATTTGGTAATAAAGTTAAATACAAAGGCAACAATTTTAAAGCTGAATATGTGAAATTTATCATCAGAAAAGCAGGTTCCAAAAGATATCCATTTACACTTTATTCTAATAATAGAGTAATATATTTTACAAATGTTGTTTAACCTTACAAGTACTCATAAACAAAGTTAAGATAAGATATATTTAATCTAATGCACTGGAGAATATACAAGTAGAAAAAAGTCCATTTAGAAGAAATTAACTGAAATAGAATAATACAGTAATAAATATGAATGAGACACATTTTACTTATTAAGTAGTTGCAATTTGAGTCAAATATTTAAATAAAAACATGTTTACAGGAAATGCTTGAAAAACAATGTGATTAAACATGTAATTACATTAAAAGGCAAATGTTTAATAACAATCATGAAATTGTATTAGTAGTAAGATATCATATAACTTAGGTGGTTTGATTTGACTGAAGTTTAAATCAAAGGAGTTGCTGAAGTATGAAGAAGTGTTAAAGCATTCTGGTAAAGTATTAATATGTAAAAGCTAACTAAAAGAAACTCAAACCAGAAAATCCATAATAAACATAAATAAAGAATGCCTTTGAAAAAGACAAGCACAAAAATTTTATAATAGAAGTGTAATAAATTAAACATGAAATGTAAATGTTACATTACAAATAATTTCTCAAATCTGTGGAGAAAATTTTGATTTTGGAAGAGTTAATTATCTTAAAACATCATTACTTTGTATCTGTTTATAATGTGCTCACAATATAAATTGAATTTAAAATGATTAGTAATTTACATTGGTCAAATAATTTGGAGATACACCGCCCATAATATCAGACTCTAGGAAATCCACAATAATCATCACTTTAAAAGTCCTAAGATTTTTTTCACTAGTGAGGCTTACCTAATGTAACTTAACATTTTTTTCCAGAATTATTTAATTCTGGAATATTTCCCCACATAATATATTTTATTGACTTCCCATGTAACTAAAACTATAATAATACAACCTGGGCAAGTGCTGTGCTGTAGAAAAAGTTGGTAAGTACTGTCACTAACTTTTTTTTTGTTGTTTGTTTCTGTTTTTTCCTTTTTGCCCTGGAAGAAATAGCTAACAAGATACAAAGTGTCTAGATTTTGGCATGAATCATTATTGTTTTGATGAGAGTGTTACCTACCTGAGAAAATCTATTGGACCTAAGAAGTAAATTCATGCATGGCCTCTTATAAAATCAGTATCATTTTTATATATCAAGAAGAAACAATTAGAAAATTTGATAAACATCCTATTTATGATATTACTGAAATGAATTAAACTTAATGAAACATTTTGTTGGACTCTACATTAAAATAAAGACAAATTTTGCAAAACTGCAAAGACATTTTAAACAAAACCTTACTAAATGTAGTGACATGAGTGGGAATAAATTTCTAGACTCCTTATTTTTCCTAGCTCACTTTCTTAGTTAAAAAGACCTCTTTTAACATGAGTCGTTTAAGGAAAAGATACTCAGCAGAGTAAGGCTAACATCCCTCAAGTTTTTCCTACTAGAAGAGGATGATTCATCATTCATTGCAATCAGTCAGAGGAGTAAGGGTCTAATTATATTCTGAATTACTTTACCCCTCTTAGGGACACAAGTTCAATAATTCAAACCTTTTTTTTTTTTTTAAGCTAACTTGTACTGCTTAGTAAAATTGGTCTTTGATTTATAATATATTTTGAGCTCATACATTATATTTCTTGAAACTTCTATAGGCAATGTGGGCTTTTTGTTTCTTGTTTTATTAAAATGAGAAAAATCATAGTAGTATATTCTGGAGGAACTCCATAATAAATAGAGTCATTATTGCCTTCTCATTATTTATTTTACCAAAGTTATATAACTTAAAAATCACTTATAATTTTAATCAAAATTCAAATATAATTTTTTGTGAGTAAAGCTTGATAACATGATTATATTTTATACTTTGAAGAATAATTACAGTAGAATAACCAAAGAAAACTGACATATTAAGGTATTTAATAATTAAAAATATGCAAATAGAAAAAGCTTGTCAGTGAAAACAATAGTGCATGATCTCATGGCACCATGTATATAAAGGACTTACTGTATAATAATATTGACTTCTCAAGCAACATAGATTAAAAGATAAAATATCCAATAAATGGTGGATCAACTTGTTAGCCATTTGGAAAAAAGCACCTCTTAACACCTCATGTCATTATTATAAACATTAAAGTTAAGTGCAAATGACTTTCAATAAGAGTGCAGTCCATGATATAATATTGTCATTAGCTTACAGGCTGTGTGTTCACTTGTCTTACAGTTGACAATTTGCTTTGTAGAGAGCATGTGTCAGATCAATACACATGTACGCACAGGGGTGGAACATGGCAGTTGTGGTCGGATACACACTTGTACAATTTTATACTTAAGTCATGTGCAAGCTTGCATCTAAAATATTCATATGTGAACTATAACCTTTCTAATCAATGATCACATTCATCAGATCTTCATTTACATGGCTTATTGCGAAGGTTATACAATACATGGGCTAACTTTGCTACACAAATCCACCTTTGGTTGTTTCAGTGATTTAAAATTTTAGCCATGTAACAAACTGTCTGCATCTAATTGAACAAGTAACTTAAACATCACAAGCATCAGTATCCTCATATGTAAAAGTGCAAATAATGAAACCTTTCTTATTGGGATTAAATAAGTCTGCATATATAAAATAAACTAGCATGGAGTAGGCATTTAAAATATGAATTTTCTTCTATTTCTTTTCTGAATGGTCTTCCCTCTCCCTCTGAATGCCTCATGTAAAGTAATAGATTGCTTTATCTGAGATGGTTTCATGAAAATAATGGATTTTAATTTTTGATATGGGACAAATGGAAGTTAATTAATTCATAATCCTTTTCTCTTTAGATATTAACCTATTAGAACATTTAACTCAAAGAATTCACATAAACAGCTGCAATTTATGCAATACAGCAAGAGAGAGGCACAAATCTCACACCCCACTTCATTTATCTGTGGCTCTGGCCCTGACCTTGAATGCTCTAGTTTACTGAGATGAATATGGTGTGTACCATATTGAAAGTTCAAGAGTCAGAAATTTTTCATTTGGATTTCTGTGTACTCAGTTTGGTTTTGTTAAGCCAGAACTATGAAAAATATCCAATCATTATTGTCTAAAGGTCTTGTTGCCATTCTTTAAAAGTGCTGTCTTCTGCAGTACTCTTCTAGCAGTGTAACTGTTCTCAGTTTATCTGCCTAAATCTTACTCAATCTTAAATTCTTCATTTAGACATGATTTTCCAGGAAGTCTTTTGTGATTCTGCCAAACCTAGATAATATGTTTACCCCTTTCATGTAGTTCCATAGCATCCTGAGCTTCCCCTTCCAACAAATTGCATTGAAATTACTTTCCTCATATATCTAAAGTGAACACTAGACGTAAGCTCCCTGAGAGCAGGGACCTGCAATATTGTAGCATTGTCCCTTTACTGCTATGCATGTTTCATGGCACAGTATAGGTATTTAGATTAATATTTTTTGAATTGAGGCTCATTAGGAAAAGAAAAGGGATTCAAATGGGTTTAAATCTGGAAAGATAAATATATGTAAATCTAAATTATAAACTCAGTTCAGTCCTTCAGAGCCTACTATGTCTTTTAAACTATTTTAACACATTAAATTCATTCCATGTAGCGAGCATTTGATATTTTGAGGAAGTCTAAGTGATACCTTGTGAAAAAATTCACTACCATGTAAATGTTTAATGGACAGTTTTATTATCAGCAAGTGTACCAACCTGTGATATTTGGAATCCAATCCTAGACCACCTTAACAGGAGACTCAAGTATTTTACTTAAGATTTCATGCTTTTAGCAATAGAAATTAGCATAGTACTCTGAAACCAAACAAACCAGTAATGTACAGAGGTGGAGTGTAATCTGTCAAGAAGCCATGTTCTGGACACAGTAGTGTTGAAAGGCTAACTGCAATTTTTCAGATCTTTGCTGAGCAAAACCTTATCTTTAAAGGAGATTTGATTGCTTGTAGAGCAAATGGTTTTTAGCTTTCCAAAACATCAGTGTGTTTGATTCCTGATCTAGGAAACAAAATCATTGTATTCAAACATATTTTAGCAATTCAGTGATTGTGAAGATTCAAGAAGGAATATTAAGGGGAATTAGAGAACACCCTGTATTACCACTGAACTTTAGGCCCATGGATTAGTATTCTTAATCACGTTGTGTTTTATTCATGTAGGGAATAAAATTATTGAAATACTGAGCGAATTTTGCAAGTCTTTTTTTGCTATTAGAGTTGACATAGCAGTTTTAAACAATTGTATAGAAAAATTTCCTATGAGTATTATGTTTTTCTTTTTCTTTTCCTTTCTTTGCTTTGCTTTGCTTTGCTTTGCTTTGCTTTCCTTTTTTTGAGTATTATGTTTTTCTTATTGCAGTGTCCCTTCTTGGTGATTGGAATTTGTGAAAATAAGTGGTAAACTTACACATTAATTTTTTTTTCGTATTTAACCAGCACCTATACTCTTCATTTTATTCTTATATATTGAAGCAAGTTGTCACTGAAATATTGAGGCAAAATGCTGAAATTGGTGAATATAGAACTGAAAGAAACTACCAAAAACTAAATATTTAAGATTATAACATCAATTAAGGAAATTACTAGGTGATCAGGCAAGTTCAGCATCTCTGAGGCACAACTGCAGGTGCATTAGTAATCTATTAATCGTGAGAGGTATATTACTAAGTTATCTGTAAAACAGAATCCTACCTTTTTCAATGTCGGTCACTTTTATTGGTATTCAACAGTTACTGAAATTGTGTTTTAGAGAAAAATGTGGTATGTGATTCTTGAAAGAAAAAACGGAACAGAAGATTTTTGTTATGCTTTTAGAAACTTGTAATCTAATTGGGAACATTTAAAATATTGAAACTGATTTTCCATTACTATGGATTATTGCAGATTACTCTAGTATTATGCTACTTAACAGCTGAAGAAAAGATAAATAGAATAGAAACAGTCAGGCGGGATCAAGAATGAAAGGCTTCCTAAAGAAGATGAGGTTTACACTATGTATAGTAGATAATAAACTATCCATTGCAAGTAATAGAAAACTCAAGTGCAGCCTGCTTAAGAAACTAAAGAGGATTTATTGGCTCCTGTAACAGAAGAATTCAGAGGTAGATTTGGTTTCTGAAAAGGATTGATCCTGTAGTACATAATGTCATCAGGGTCTGGCTCCATTCCTTTGCAATCTTTTGGCTTTGCCTTCCTCAGCATGTTGACATCCTATTCCAGCACCCTTCTTTTGGTGCCTAATACAATGATTTCAGAATTCCAGACCTTATATACTCATCCCCCTTGCCAGAAAATGAGCTATCCTGGCATGAAGTCTGAAATTCTCAGAGCATCTTTTTTTTTTTTTTAATTTTTTTTTCAACGTTTATTTATTTTTGGGACAGAGAGAGACAGAGCATGAACGGGGGAGGGGCAGAGAGAGAGGGAGACACAGAATCGGAAACAGGCTCCAGGCTCTGAGCCATCAGTCCAGAGCCTGACGCGGGGCTCGAACTCACGGACCGCGAGATCGTGACCTGGCTGAAGTCGGACGCTTAACCGACTGCGCCACCCAGGCGCCCCAGCATCTTTGAAACTCTGAACCAATTACTGTGACTGGGGAGAATGGAATACACATGCTCCATCACTGCCATTGAGAAAGAAATTAAATTTCTCAGAAACACGTGTATCTCAAATAAAAACAAGAGGCTGTTAGGAAGGGGAAGTGGGGAATAAGTGGTGAGAAGGCAACAAACATTGGCTGGATTTGAATTTTATTTTTTTAAAATTTTTTTTTCAATGTTTTTTTATTTATTTTTGGGACAGAGAGAGACAGAGCATGAACGGGGGGAGGGGCAGAGAGAGAGGGAGACACAGAATCAGAAGCAGGCTCCAGGCTCTGAGCCATCAGCCCAGAGCCCGACGCGGGGCTCGAACTCCCGGACCGCGAGATCGTGACCTGGCTGAAGTTGGACGCTTAACCGACTGCGCCACCCAGGCGCCCCTGGATTTGAATTTTAAAGAAATGAAGAACATACACTTAGAAGATAGGATTGGATTCCAATCAGAAGGAGTAATGTGGCAGTCAGCAAGTTAAGTTGGATTGTGGAGATTCATGACAATTACCTTAACAAGCATAGAAAGAAATAGTGAGATATTTTTAAATTACATGATAGGAATTTTGGGATGTTCTTGAATACTAGCTTAAGGATGTTAATTTTAGAAGTATATCATATGATGGGTACCTTGGTGTATAAGTTGCCTCAGCTGAAACTAATTAGTCTCTCTCTCCAACCACCCTCTGTGCATATGGCAGCCAGAAAAAGAGATATGTCAAAAATACAAGTAAAATTACTAGCTTAAGTGTTTTAGTTATGTATGAGAAAAGCAGTAGTCTTAGGGAAGGATGAAGTTACCTGAGTTCAGAATTCATGGATTAAGAGATTAAGTACAGCTTTTCTTGAATTTGAATTTGAACTGTATAACTGTATTGATAGTTAAGTTATATGTGCAAGTTCCTTAGCTACCACTAAAGAAAACGCCATGGAACTGATCTTACCTTGGCATAGCCATGTATAGTTTGGGTTGTTGATGTTTCATAATTGGTGATATTTTAAAGGGTGAATAATCTAGAATTTGCTGTTAGATTTTGTATTCCAATGTCATCATCTTAAAACCAAATAAGAGTATACTTCTGTGAAAAGTAAAGGGCTTTGTTTGAAGGGAATGTTGTGTTCTCCCTGTCTACCATCTCAGAGGGTCTCCTAAAATAGAGAATAAGATTTAAGGAGACAAAACTTAGACTCTGTTGAAGGGGGAAAAAAAAACGTCCTCTTGTTTTATCACTGTGACTGTTACACTTTGGACTTGGAACTGTAGATATGCTTAAAGTAATCCCAGTTTTGGGAGTAAGCTGGTTCTTAACTCATTGTGACAGCGTTGGAGATGGATGGAGAGAAGACTTGGTGAAGACTACCGAGAAAGACTTTTAACCTGTTGGCTCTGGAAGTGGTGACATCTAGTAGTCCTTATAAGTAATTCATTATGTTATATTTGCCTTCCATTTCACCCAAACTTTTAGTAAAATATATGTATTTTAAATGTATATTTTGGTCTTTGCTGAACTACAGAACTTTGGAATGGGCTTATACTAGGCCTAGAGTGGAGCCAAGGGGTTGTTTTGACTTTGCCCTTGATGCCAGAGCAGTGTGATAGTGGTGGTTCCCCATTGTGGAGAGCTGTGAAAACTGGAGCTATTGCCTTAGGAGGATCAGTAGCAGTAACGGCCATGCTGAGACTACCTGTTGGGGAGGCTAGAGGGAAAGAAATATCCCTGAGTACAATACGGTACCATGGGAATATTGTGGAATAGAAGCAAGGGGACTCTCATAAGTAGCTGGGAACATTCTGATGGGGGTTATTAAAAACAAATGGAAATTTATAGTGTATTCAAAGGCTGGTGGGGTCAGAACATTTTGCCGATATAAGGAGCCAGAATAATAATGATATAAGAATAGTAATGGAGAGACATCTTACGATACTATTAACCATGTATGAGGTTGATTGTGGGGTGGGGGGGAATAAACTAAAGGTCAGGAGTATCAGTGGAAGAGTGAGTGAGAAATATATCATTTTAATGAATTTTAAATTCTTCTGTTTTAGAAGAATCTGCGAGAATGGAGTTGACTAAAATGTGTGTTGTGCGTGGAAAGAGTTGATTCTAGAGAAGAAAAAGAAATGAGAGAATGGGCTCTGAGTTTCTAGTTATCTTTTTCATTTGTTGCCCACACATTTCAGTCTAGATCTGGAAGTGCCATAAAGTCTTCCCTGCCAAGAACACGGCCATTATTCTCAAACACCCCCTTTCATATTGCCTTTACTTTGTCTAGGATCAGAGTTCAGTCAGAAAAACAAAACTGAATGTTTCCTTATGCCAGTAAGGAATTATGTTTGTAATTCCTTTACACCGTGGAAGTAATTTTAGGAGACATATAGAGTATCCAACATTATTTCTGTGCCCATTTGTATTTCTATATGTAAGATAAATACAGGCATCACAAATCATATTTCTAAATGCCATGTTATGTCTTTCTTAACATGAAATAAAAACCTAAATAAAGCAATCAATGATTCCCCTGGAATTACTAAATTTGACTCCAAAAAGTTGTGGGTGTGTGTGTTTTAATATGTGTTGTGTGTCTTGTGTGTTTTTTAGTGATTAATATGCTGATCCAGAGGGATGACTGAAGAGTTGGGTGGGCTTGCTATGACAAGAAGACAGCAGTTTGACATGTGGCGATAGGTTTAATATCAACAATTACTTTTGACAAATTTTGAATCGTTCGTTAATTTACAGCTATCCATGTGCTTCATTAGCTAAAGAATATTTAACTCCAATTTCAGGGATCATTTTCAGTTTTAGTAATTATAGTCATTCTATGATTTAATTTTGATCATTTATCTGTGGGCCCATGTTACAAAAAAATGGATAAAATACTGTGTGTAATTGTAGTAAATTGCCTTTTAAATAATTTAATCACAATAGAAAATTAAAATATATTTCTAAATAGGAGAAATCCTTTTGTTACTATGTAGGAGTTTTGTCTTTTAATTAGCATGAAAATATTTAAAATATTAACCAAAAGCTATTGAGGATTTCAAATAACATTCTCCTTTCAAGTTTTTCTTCTGTAAAAGGTTTAGTTTCATTTATTTGTTTTTTTTTTGCTAAAATATCTTTATTAAAGGTATAATCTTAAAATTCTTTAAAGTGTTGAATGATGTTAGGTAAGTTGATGGTTTCCTATTTTCTCTAATGTGAAAATGTGATGAAAGATCTTTCAAGGTACTTAAACTTTAAATTGCGCGTAAACATTTATTTGAGCAGATTGATGAAACTTTATACTCATAAATATAGCTCTTTAAAAAACGAATTTCCAGATTTCTTTTGCTAAATCCTTTTGTATTAGGTTTCGTAGGGAAAACTCAGTAAAAGCAAACAATGTTTTACAAGTTTCACATAAAACTTGGTAGCATAGTTGCTGGTTTAGAAGTTGTTCTCTCCTTTACTCCCCTTTCCCCCAATTCTATCCTCTCTCTTCTTCCCTCCCTCCTCTTTAAATTAATTGAAAATCTCCATTGCTATTTGGAAATAAAAATGCCACAGTGTTATGGTATAGAGGTGTCTTAGATGTCTACAATTTTATATTGTCCTGTGGAAATGATGAGATGCATGGATGACATTTTCCTTGAGGACATAGGGCCTGTTTCATGTATTACATGCCCTGTGCTAACATCATAGAACATAATGAGCACCTTCATTACAAACTCCAGTAAAATAACCATATAAAAATGATACTGAGTTTTGATTGCTAGTGTATGCTTATAATAAAGTTTAGGACTTTAGGATTCCTTGATTAATTACTTTCATAGTCTTTTCCTTGGCCATTCAGTTTAGTTATGCTATCAGTTATTTCTAGTAGCTTTATATTAATACTTTGTTTCTTTTTAAAAGTATAACCTTGGAGTTTCCTGGACCTTGGAATTTAGAAATAAATTTCAAAATTTAGAGCTGGTCTTTAGCTTTCTTTCTTTCTTTCAAGTTCAATTTTAAAGTGGATTTTAGTTTCTTCCTATGATAGAAGACCAATTAAATTGTGAAAATCCATCATTAAAAGATTCTTTGAGTATCGTATTTTCTTTTATATTGATTTTGGGTGAGAGAGTGGGCACGCTACCTGTGGATAGCTTAGAGGGAAGGGGAGAGTTACAGTCTTGTTGATCCTCCTTTTCAGAAAGATAAACCCTTTCTGTATTAAGCTTCTAAGTATTATGACTGACATTAGCTATTCTAATGAGCTCCCATCAGATTTGGGCAAGAGTTTTTATTTTCCTTTTTATATTTCCTTTTATATTTATCATATTCTCATATGATTCTAGATAACAGCATAATTTGTTTAGATATTAAAATATAAACTTATTTCTATAGATGTCTGCTAATTAAAAAATGATTTACTTTCCAAAGCCTATTTTGTTCTTTGCTTTGCTGGAACAAACATCCAGGCACTGAGTCAATGCATACTGTAAAAATGTACTCCTTTTCCTTAAGTATTTATAATAGGGAAGGATTTGAATTAAAAATCAGCTCACAAATTAATGTAGTTGGCATGTTCATCACTTGCCTTATATGAAATCAGTTTTCTAGTAATCTAGGAAGTTTGGGCCATATTTGACAATCCGGATGCAAGTTTGATCATCTAATTCCACATTTAAAATATTAGAAACATTTTCACTTTCTTAAAATTTGTTTAAGATATTTGTATTCATAGTTTATTCAGAAGGTGTAGATTTAAAGGTTGTTGAGTTATGCCCATTTGCTATTTCTTTAATGGAAATTTCTAGTACAAGGAAAATAATTATTGGGACATTTTCCCCTTAGAGCCAGAGTGAGTAACACACATGGTTATTTTGAAAGGCTCTTCGGACATCAAGACTGTCAAATACTTGGCATTCAAATTTAGGGTCATTACTATTGACCCTAAAGAACATGAAAGCTTCTACAAGACTTAGACTTGTAAATGCTGAAGGAAGAAGAGTTTCTATAGTTCGGAATCATGAGTGTTAACATTATCACAGCCAGTATAATTGTAAATATGAGATTTTGGGAAATCTTATTATGAGAACAAAGTCACAAAAGCAAGGATTGAATGAATATTCACCTACAAAAGTTTGTAAGTTAGGAATTATCTGAATTCCTTTTATCTAAGCAATAGCCAAAATATGCACCTCCAAAAAAGCAGTTAAATTTTTACTGATTTTTACATTTCAGATTTTTTGACAATGTAGGTGAAACGTTCAGAGAATTGTCATGTGAAATTATAAATAGTGCCTGCACTGTTTCAAGGCAGGGAAGATGGCAGAGTTATACTATAACAGGTACTATGCAAAACTTTGAAATATATTTTTATACACTTGAAAAAGGACCTACTTTTATAATATAAACATCTTTAAATATATTTAAGTAAATCTTACATATTTAAATAAATATATAAATATGATTTTTCTTTATTTTATCTATGCTGACTAGCATCCGGGCCTTCCCACAACTTATTCTACTGGATTGAATTTTCGTAGTTTCTTAAAAATCTTTGAAATAACATTTTAATACACAAGAAACAATAATTATTTCTTGGTTGATATGGGTGATGTTGTGGAAAAATAACTGAGTTTCAAATTTGATTTTGCTTCTTTTGTCTTATATTTTGATAATATGGTCTATATTGTCACAAGATGTAAAAGAAGGAAGAAAACATGTGTCCAGCTTTGTACTTCTGATAGCATGTGCCTGTGTTTTGAGATAGTGCATTAGATTCTGTTAGTGGGTGCATGTTTACTATTAGGGAGGGAAGTTAGGTAATAGGGTGTCTACTTGGGGTGCAAGCGATTCTGTACACAACGCAGAGCACAGGTAAATATGAACTGGAGACCTGATTCTGATAGACAGGTTATTTATCCAATTGAAACCAATTTGCAAGTAGCAACAAATGTAGTAGATTGCTATTATTCTCTCTCCTATGCTCTCTTTAGACAAAGGTTGTGATCAATTCTAAACATGTCATATTATTTGTACTTCCTTCAATATGCTGTGCACTTTGATGCTTTCTTGCTGTTCCATCCACCTTTCTTCCCGTCTATATTTAACGGTCGGTTATAGTCATCCCTGATCCAGCTCCAGGCAGAATTAGCCAAAAAGTCCTAATTATTTATTATTTAAAAAGTTACTTGCTTATGTGTCTGTCTTTGCTTTTAGATTATATTTATTATAAGGGCATTCTCTACCCTGCAATCCTTTTTAAAAATACCTTTGCCGTTTTCTATCTCTAATCCTTTTAAATATTTGCTGAATTGAATAAAATAATTTAATGCCTAATAATTTTGTATTACTTTGTAACTGACACACATAGTGCTAATTTATCTCTATTTATTGCTTGCTATTCAGTTTTAATATTTTGCTATAACAAATTCCATTTTGTTTTAAATGTCCAATTATGCCTTTTTATTTCTTAAGTTTTCTTCCTATGTCTTGCCTCAAACCTTTGCCTTTAAACCTCAAAAGAGGAAAATTTTCTTTTACTAATCCATTATAAAAACAAAAACCTGTTTTTTGTTTTTTTTTTTTTTTTTTTTTTTTTACTGAGAACCTGTAAAAGTCCTTGCATTCATAGGTACTCTTCATTTCCAATACAAATTCAATGTTTAGAAAGATTATCGGCCTCTCTTTTCTGTATGTTTGTGCACCACAAAATAGGAAGACACTTTCTCTATTTCATAGAGTTGTGATCTAATCTCAGCTGTAGTCCCCAAACCGGTTTGTCTGCAGCCTGCTGCTTAAACCTAATCCCCTGGCCTCCCATTCATCTTAGTTGAAATGGAATTATTGACAGAAATGATTTCTGGAGGGAAATTAAGAATGATAATTAATGTGGGGCCCCTTGCAGTTACTAAATAGCGTGTCTATCTTTATTTGTTTTGGGGGAGGTATAGTAACTCCATCCAATTTAAATGAATTGGTGTAAAATTTGGCACAGGGACTCTCAACTCAGAGACCTTATTATACAAGGATGATACTATGTTACATTTAAATAGCACCTGTTGAAAATTAACACTTAATGGGGCGCAATTACTTGACTATTTCCTCAGGAGGAAAACTGCCTTATCTCTTTAATTCAATTCACTTTGCCTGGAAGAATTTGATGTATACTATTCAGCCTTTCTCTCAAAAGAGGCAAAAATATTTATTCAATAGAAAGTAAGTACCTTGGTTGTTGAGCAGTCCTGTTACCCAGCAAAATGTTTTCTCCCCTATAAACTTTTGTTTCAAATATTTGTATTTTATTTTGAGTGTATATGTCACATAATGAATTCTTTAGCTTCAAATAGATCTGCTGGGGTTAAAGGACTAAATAAAATACAGTGTATTTATTTTAAAAATTATTTTTATTTTAGTTGACATATCCATGCATATCATTTAAAAGATCAGATAGCCCTTCAAAGCTTGTAACAAAGCAGTAACAACCTCCTAGCCCACTTGTTTCCTTCTAAATTTCCTTCTCCAGGACTGATGTTCAATGAATTATCTCTGGCATGCCTTTACCAGTTGTTTATGGACAGAGGATATTGGATTAATTGTTGTCTTTATGTTATTGGTTGTTAAATATTGTAAAATATTCAGCCATGCCTCTTTCTATCCTTAATTCTCACTCCCTAGAACCAATTACTTCCTTTTTTTTTTTTTTACTTTCAATTCTTTTGTGAAGAATTAGAGATAAGAAATAGAGAACTACACAAAGGAGGAAAAATGAGGCCATTATTTATTTCAGAAAAAAAAAACACCTCAAAAAGTTAGACAAGAAAGAAAATACAATTAATTACAATAAACTTGGGTCACCAGCTAACATCATTTTTATAGTTATCATAATGTTAAATTTAAATATTGATTTACCTCACACTCATAACTATATAGAGAGAATACAAGAAGGGGAAATACTGTGAGGATGACATGAAAGTGATAAGATAACATAAGTCAGTGAATAGTTAGTATCTAAAATTGATGAAGTTGCCATATAAACACATAACAAATTATTTAGAAATATGAAAACAAATGTAAGAAGAAACATGTAAGGAATTTATCTCCTCTCTGCTCAGTTAGACATACACTTTTACTATTCTTTTAGTGATTACTCTAGACATTGGAGTTTGCATAATTAATTAATTAATGTCCAAATATATTTAATACCTTTGTTCTTCTCTCTCAGACAATACAAGAACTGTAGAACATTATATTTTCATTTAATGCCCCATCATCAGACTGACATGTTATTGGTTTGTGGTATGTTAGTTTTTAACCACAGAAACGTATTTTATCATTGTTTTTTATGGCCATGTTCATTTGTCACTTGGCTTTGGTCTTCATTTCTGGGATCACTCTTCTTCTGTCTTTGGTACCTACTTTAGAATGTTTTGATGATGCGGGTATGCTCTGACTGGGGTTGGAAATAGTGTTACGCTGGACAAAGGGAGTCTTGTGTGTATGCAGGAGGAATCTTATATGGAAGCATTTTAAAGTAAAATAGAAGTTTTTCTGGTTGAATCTGGTTAGACACCTTGGATCTTACTCTGTGATCTCTGATCCTGTTTTGACTTCATTTTTTCCATCTGTAAATTGAAGCTACAGAACAAACAAAATGGTCATTTTCTAGTCAACAATTCCCAATTCCTTGACTAAGGTCTCTTTAGTCTGTTATTATAATCTGTCAATTTGCCACTGTCCATAAGCAGAATGTTCTGCTAGTTTTTGGTTCCCATATAATTTCTTTATCCACTGGATCCCTAAAGCAATGATCACAGGGTAAAAAAGAGATGGAAGTATATTACCAGATTTGGGATGTAAAATTTTGCTGGTGACTTCTGTCCTTATTTCATACTTTATTATTTGTACATTAGAAGGAAAGTGGTAAAACTAGGGTCTATTTCATTGGGGCCCAAGGTTTTCATGGACTTGCATAGTATCCCCTAAGCAACACTAGTGTGTCCCTCAACCCTAAGGGGCAGCATTCACATTATTTTCTCTGTGCATAGTGCCCTCTGCAATTCCAGGAACTTCAAAAAATTTATACCTCAGCTTTTGCTACATTTTGAATTCCATTCCTTAGAGTTGG
>NW_024412396.1:5851756-5855944 GCF_014898765.1 Herpailurus yagouaroundi
GTTTCTATTCTATTCCATTGGTCTATGTGTCTGTTTTTGTGCCAATAAATATTCTTCTTAATGATGCTGTAAAAGAAAGCTTCTAGAGGAGAAAGAGGGTAAAGAAGGAGCAATGTTTACAGGGAAAGAGAAATCAAGAAATTTTGATTCCTGTTTATAATTCTGGTCATGAGAGCTAACTTCAGGCGAGCATGAAATACAAGCTTAATTATATAGCATGGTAATCTCCTAAAGTGGTTATGGCAGCATCCCACAATAATGGGCATGTTGTACTTGTTGTATCTGTCATTTCATTTTTCTGAGTTCACCTATCCCTAAAAGGGAAAAAAATGCAACAAAATTTCTTGCCCTCCCTTTCCACCTCCTGCCCAAGAATTTTGTTTTTGTTTTTGTTTTTGCTTTGTCAAAACAGAAAAAAACGCATTGTTGATGCAGCTGTGTCCTCACAGTGGATGATGCAACTGAGCGTGTTTTTACTAGTAATTTCACTGAAGGGCATGTTTTTGAAGGTTGAAAAGGCATTTTTACAATCACATTCTGCTTTAATTTTCTACTCTGCTATAAAGTTAGAAAACTCGATACACTGAAAGGCTATGTTAATGACACGCTTCTTCCTAATTTTCTACCTATGGATTTCTTCACAATTGTGGGTTTTTGGAAATACATGGTGACTATACATCGTTGACTCTACCCCCATTTTTTTTCCTGCACATTTCTCATATTCTCCTTTAGAAAAAGGAGAATTTGATGTGATGTATTATAAAGGAAAAATAATTTTCAAATTCTTCCAGTGAAAGTTATTATTCTCAGCTCTTATCTTTGGGGGGAATAAGGCACCTACTTTTCTACCACCTCTCACTGTTGCCACCCACATTTCTATCCTTTTCATCTTTTTTTTTAAATTTTTTTTCAACGTTTTTTATTTATTTTTGGGACAGAGAGAGACAGAGCATGAACGGGGGAGGGGCAGAGAGAGAGGGAGACACAGAATCGGAAACAGGCTCCAGGCTCCGAGCCATCAGCCCAGAGCCTGACGTGGGGCTCGAACCCACGAACCGCGAGATCGTGACCTGGCTGAAGTCGGACGCTTAACCGACTGCGCCACCCAGGCGCCCCTATCCTTTTCATCTTTAATGGCTCCTCATCTGATTTGTCATTTATCCATTCCTGAGACACCTACAGTTCCTTAAGTTTTTGTAAAATGTTTTGCTATCCATTTCTTCTAATTCTTATACTTCTCCTTTTCATGTGAACAATTAAATACAGTTAAAAATCTCACTGAATTGCTGGTGAATTTAAAAATAAAAAAATGCACAATTTTGTTCTGGTTAGTATTGTTAAAGTGAAATAGACATACCTCATGATGTCTATTAAATTTTGCTAAGACAATATATGTTTGAAGATGCAACAGGTGAACCGTTCTCTGTTAGCTATGTCCATTTCTTAGCTTCTTTGAAATGCAGTACAGACTTCAATATGTGTACAAATATCTAGATTTCCTTCATAATATTCCCACTGGTTAAAGCATGTTTTTAGTCACTTTTATCTCAGAATACCCTTTAGTGGTTAAGTGTGTAATGGGAATAAAATTGGAATTATCTTTCACACTCATTAGTATTTTCCTTTTTCAAGTAATCCTCATGTTTGTTTATAGTGTTTGAATACTATATATGATCCTACCATTATGAAATTTTACTGTTTTACTCTTATTGAAATCAGTACAGCCATGTTAGAGATGACTAATGTGTCATTTAATGACCAGTAAAATATATTTCTAACCATGTTTTAAACATTTCCTTTTTTTTAATGAAAAGTGTTTATTTATTTTGAGAGAGAGAGAGAGACCAAGCATGAGCGGGGATGTGGGGCAAAGAGAGAGAATCCCAAGTAGCTTCCAGGCTGTCAGCATGGAGCCTGACACGGGGCTTGAACCCATGAACCATAGATCATGACCTGAGCCGAAATTAAGAGTGGTTACTTAACTGACTGAGTCACCCAGTGCCCCTAAATATTTTAAATAATAAATTTTGCACACGTCTTTTTTTTTTAATGTTTATTTTTGAGAGAGAGAAAGAGAAAGTGTGTGTGAGCATGAGCAGAGGACGGATAGAGAGACAGGGAGAGAGAGACTCCCAAACAGGCTCCGTGCTGTCAGCATATGGACCCACATGGGGCTCGAACTCACAAACCAGGAGACCATGACCTGAGCCAAAATCAAGATCAGATGCTCAACTGACTGAGTCACCCGGGCGCCCCTGCACATGTTTGCTTTAAAAGTTTCAGTATTGTTTATAAGGGTGGCTCTAAAAAGTACCTTCTTTCATAGTATGCAAGTATTTTTTAGCTGTCTACTAATTATTTATTTCCCCCTTCTCAGTTTCCAGTAGCCCTTAATTTCTGTTCATTGGTCCATACAGTTTGTAAGGACTCCTTTCAGCAATGGAGTATGTAAGCTAAAATAAATATCTCATTCCATACTCCTCACTTAATTCAGGGATAGTACGTGACTTAACCTGTTCCAGTTACAAGAAATAACAGGTGTTCTGTTGGGAATACTGGGATTAAGAAGCTTAATCTCGGGGCGCCTGGGTGGCGCAGTCGGTTAAGCGTCCGACTTCAGCCAGGTCACGATCTCGTGGTCCATGAGTTCGAGCCCCGCGTCAGGCTCTGGGCTGACGGCTCAGAGCCTGGAGCCTGTTTCCGATTCTGTGTCTCCCTCTCTCTCTGCCCCTCCCCCGTTCATGTTCTGTCTCTCTCTATCCCAAAAATAAATAAACGTTGAAAAAAAATTTAAAAAAAAAGAAGTTTAATCTCTCATTATTATTCGTTTTTTAACATGTAGTATATAACATACAGAAGTATTTGATCTGAAGAGGTGCTGTAGATCACAGTGAGGACCAGTACCACATGTATCAGCTTGCATTAGGTTATGATGTATAACATCTCTCAAATACAGTTGCTATACCAACAGAGTTACAATGATTGCTCTCATTACAAGTCAACTTCCATTACTGCTGATCAGTGACAACTCTGCTCTTTTTCCATATGTCTTTTTCATGTGAGGAGTTAGACAGAACAAGCAGTCCCAATTTGGGCATGCAGTCCTGATGGTATAAATAAGAACTAGTAAGTGATCCCAACACTTAAGTGCTCAAAACTTACTCTCGCTCATGGCATACTTCACATCCACTCATCTTCCATTAGCCAAAACAAATCACACAGCTAAGCCCAAGATTAATTGGGCAAGGCAGTTAGGATATTAATGAGTAAAGTCAATTTTCCTTTGTGTCTAGCTAGTAGAACTTTCTGGAATTTTGAACCTACCAAGAGATAATGGTTATTAAAAAAGTAAAGTACAGTCAAATGTTATTAAAAGTTAGATATTAGTTTTAACTACTGGAAGAAAAACGATACAGTTTTAAATAGTGATTTGTCTTTGGTCGTCATGAGAGAAAAAAGCGGTAAGGAATTCTGAAACATCCAGCAGTATTTCTCTCAATTTACCAAATGTTTCTCCAGATGCATAGAAGTGTCAAATTAAACTGGCAGATATTGTGCCTCATGTAGGTGTTTTAATTGAAGAATCACTCATTTTCTTCTTCCTTCAAAATTTCTGACATTTGGCATTTGATAATCTTGTAGAGATTATCCACATCTTCCAACAGAGTAATGTACTGGTCTGTCCAGCACAGCAATGCCCTCGCAGCTCCCAAGAAGTACATGTGGTGGCGAATGGCACCTATTTTAAGGAATACTTTTATGTTTCTTTATCAACAGTTTATATGAATTAAAGTTTTACTTTTTAATCATATTTTTCCTATGAAAATGAAAATAAAAAATTGCAATGCAAATCTAAAATTCTTAAGGCATATATAAGTCCAGATTTAATCTCTTGTTTAACTGTAATTTCCTGAAGAAAACCCGCCAAATATCTGTCTGAAAATTGTGCCTGAAATCTTGTTATAGAAGTTAATGACAGAAGCTGTGGAGGAACTGGTTTTATTGCTTTATGTATTAGGTTAAATAAGCTAACAGGGGCGTCTGGGTGGCTCAGTCAGTTAAGCGACCAGCTCTTGATTTTGGCTCAGGTCATGATCTCACCGTCATGAGATTGAGCCCTGAAACTGGGTTCTGTGCTTGACATGGAGCCTGTTTAAGATTCTTTGCTTTTCCCTCTGCCCCTCTCCC
>NW_024412396.1:5856044-6161998 GCF_014898765.1 Herpailurus yagouaroundi
GTGAAGGATGAGAACCAGAACTGGATAGGATAAGGAAGTCTGCATAGCTATGATCCTGCTATAGGAAGTGTTTACTTAGGATATCGCCACTGTCACTGGGGATGTGACAGTTGTCACTGAGCATGTGACTGGGCATCTGACTGGGCATGTGCTGGCCCTGATGCCATTGGACAATTAGCTGATATGCTGCTGGACTCCACATCTTGGAATGTTTGCTTTATGCCATAGAACCTCTAACTTGACCCATTATCTTTATGTCACTCCTCCAAAGTTCATTTTTCTGGATAGCAGCTACTAATTGGCTGCCCTGTGTCACATGCCTAATTCTAGCTGATATAAAGCATATTGAGTGGTGCATTTTCACATACTGTAGTTGTGGGAGGTAATTGCTTGACATACTGGATATTCGCACATTGGGCAGACGAGACAACATACTTGTCTACCACTGTCATTTATAATTTTGTCACACAAAAATGGGATCATTAGCATTTTTGTTTCCTTCCAATCATTTTTATTACAATCAGTACACCAAAGAAATATGCTTAAAAAAACTCAGTTTGGTAAACAAATCAAAGAGACAAACTGGTAGTTATCTGTATCATCTATGACAGACAAATGTTAATGATCTCAATATGTAAAGAAATTTTAAAATCATTGTCAAACACTCCAATTAAAAATTAACAAAGAATCTGAGCAATTCATAAAGGAAACTAAGTGGCTATTAGGGGCACTTGGGGTGGCTCAGCTGGTTGAGTGTCTGACTGGCTTAGGTCATGATTTTGCAGTTCATAAGCTCAAGCAGCATGTAGGGCTCTGCACTGATAGTGTGGAGTCTGCTTGGATTTTCTCTTTCTTCCTCTCTCTACCCCTCCCTCACTTGCTTTTTCTCTCTCTCAAAATAAACTTAAAAAAATAAAGTGGCTATTCAACATGTGAAAGTATGTCAACACAACTGGTATTGAAGGAAATGCATGCAAAACAATGATCTGTCACATTTTTGCCTGTCAGACTGGCAAATATTAAAAGATTGATAATATTCAATGTAGGTAATGGCATGAAGAAACCAGCACTCTTATAGTAAACTGGTATTTCATAAAAGAAAGTTTGTTAATAAGACTAAACCCCTAAAATATGAATGTATTTTAACACAAATTCTTTCCTAGGGGTTTATCATAGGGAAAACATCAAATATATGTGGGATGATATATGTCAAAGAATATTCATTATAATATTATTTACAATAAAAGAGTTAGAAATGAACTAAATGCCAAATAAAGAATTAGAGACAGACAGAAAGGTTTAGAAATTTATTCCAAGAAAATATACAGTAGTTACTTTCAGTTTGTGGGATATTGGATGAATTTTGTTTTCTTCCTTGTATATTATTGCTTAAATTTCCTATATGGGCATATATAATCTTCATAATACAAAAAAACAATATTCCCATTTATCTAGAATTTGGAAGAGATCATGAAAGAAAGAATCCTCCATTCTAAATCTGATTCCGTTTATGTTTCTGAGTCTTTCTTTATGAAGTGAGAGAATAAGAATACATGAAGTATATCCATGGACCTTGCAATCTCCACAGTATTTATTCTACAGAATGCTTCAAATCCTAATATGTCTTTTTCAAAAGTAAAGGTGTAATGGAATGAGATAGAATTGAGTGAGATGGGTGGTGTTCAGTTGGAAGGTAACTCTCAAGCCTTTCTAGAGCAGATTGTATTGTGGTGTGAAACCAGGTATGTTGGTGAGGTGGGGAGATATTTGGTGCTGTTGGGAATGCAACTCTTATAAATTGTTGTAGGCAATGTTAAATGTCTGAGACACTGCCAGGGGAAAAAGTGAAGGTATAACCCACGATTCCAAAAGAATTTTAAAAGGCATTAAGTGAGGAGAGGAAATTGAAATAGCTAATATATATTAAAAGATTCTAATCCTTATTAGTAATCAGAAAAATGTGATTTATGTGTGTGTGTATGTATGTTTGTATGTATGTACATGTATGTATGTAGGTTCCACACCCCACATGGGGCTTGAACTCACATCCCTGAGATTATGAGTCACATACTCTGCCAACTGAGCCAACCATGGGCCCAAAAGCATGTGATTTTATATCACAGTAAGCCATCTTAATACATGCATCAAATTGGCAGAAATTAAAATGTCAGAAATACCAAGTGTTGGTAAGAATATATAGGAATGGAACCATGCACAAACTGTTGGTGGTTGTAAGCTGGTTACAACCACTGTGGAAAAGAGGTTTTGACATAATCCAGGAAAATTGAATATTATGTATACTATGATTTTTAACAATTCTACTTCTATTTGTGTACTCTAGAAAATAATCTTGTATGTGCGTGTCATATTTTCATAGTAGCCTTACTAACCCCAAACTGGAAATAACTCAGTATGTTCACCAACTCAAATGTCCATCAACAGAACTTTGATATTTTGATATATTCATAAAATAGAATACTATATGATATATCCCCTAATATGGCTGAACATACACATAAAATTGAGTGAGGGAAGAAAGTCAAAATGATAGATGCAGTATGATTTAAATTTTATACATTTGAGAATCTGGGAAAAATCAAATTATTATTTAGGGATTCATAAACATAAAATAGAAAAATGAATTATTCATGGAAATCAGAATAATGGTTATTGCTTGTGGGAAGAAGAGAAATGTAATTAGGAAGGGACACATAGGACAATATTCTGTTTCTAAAACTTAAGTTGGTTATAACTGTTTTTATATACTTATCTTTTGTATACATTACTGAAATGCATTTGGAAGTTAAAAATATTTAAAATAAACCTGTGGATGAAAATGCAATGATTATTTGTATGTGCTCCTCTCATGTTTTCTTTATCTGGTACTCATGTTTCCTAACAGCAGTGGACAGGTTGGGGTAAAGTGAAGTGGTTTAAGTTAGAGGACAATGGTACAGCTAAGATACTACCAGACAGTCCCTCAACTCAGTTAAGAAATACATAACTAAAATTCTCATTCTAACATGAGACAACACCTTTGAGAGGCATATAGCAAGACTTAAATTATAATACTTTTGCCAGATACAGTCAAGAAAAGATATTGAGAAGGATGTATATTCTGCTGTTGTTTGTTGAAGTGTTCTATAAATGGCAGTTTGATCCAGTTTGATGACATTGTTCAGCAATGTCATCCTTACTGTATTTCTGTCTATATATCTTTGAGAGAGAAGTGTTGAAATCTCTGACTATAATTGTGAATTTATCTATTTTAATTATGTCAGTTTTTGCTTCATGTCTTTTCTAGTTCTGTTGGTAGTTGCATACCCATTTAGGATTAGTATATCTTCTTGGTAAACTAAAACTTTTATCATTATATAATGTTCTTTATCTGTGGTAGCTTCTTTGCTCTAAAGATTACTTTGTCTGATTTCAATATAGCCACTTTGATTAATAGTTAATAGTTATTTTTTTACATTCTTTTCCTTTTAACCTACCTATATTACTTTATTTATGGACAGCATCTCGATGGGTCATGTTTGTTTATCCATTCTGACAATTTGTGTTTTAATAGCATGCTTAGATCATTTAAATATAATTTTGATGTTTGTACTTAGGTCTATCACTTTGTTTTATGTTTGTTCCACCTGTTTTTGTTCCTCTTTTTTACCTTTCTTGCCTTCTTGTGGGTTATTTGACATTTTTTTAGCATTCATCTTTTGTGATTCTGACTATATACCTCTGAAAAAAAAATTTTTTTTTGTGGTAGCTCTAGTGATTATAAAATACTTAACTTTTTCCGTTGGCTTAGAATCATTGATTTTACTACCTCAATTCGGACGTGGGCTCTTACTACCTTATTGCTTTCCATGTATGCTATAGATTGCTTGTATATCTACATGAATTCAAATATCTTTATTTCACCTTCATTCTTGCAGAATATTTTTACTGGATATAGAATTCTGGGCTGACAGTTCTTTTCTTCTGGGACTTTAAAATGTTGTGCCTTTTTTTTTCTTTTTTGGTTTCTATGTTTTGTGATGAGAAATTTCTTTTATCTGAGTCATTGTTCAATTGATGTGTTGTTTTCTCTGGCTGCTTTCAAGATTGTTTTGTCTTTAGTGTCCAGTGGTTTGATTATGACATATATAACATATATAGATATATATTTGTTTGCTTTCAGCCTGTTTTAGGCTCACTCAGCTTCTTGAAGCTATAGAGACTTTTTGTTTCACTTGAGGTGTTTTTGACCATTATTTCTTCGAAGATTTTTTCAGCTATGCACTTTATCTTCTCTTTCTGTAACTCTGAAGATACGAATGTTAAACTTTTTTATTGTGCCATAGTCTCTGTGACTCTTCTCACTTTTTAAGACTCGATTGAATAATTTATGTTGATCTGTCTTCAAGTTTACTGACTCTTACCTGTCATCTTCATTTTATTGAGTCCATTTACTGAGTTTTTTTTCTTGAGTTATATTTTTTAATACTAAAGTTTCCATGTAGTTCTTCTTTGTATAGTCTATTGCTTTGCCAAGAATTTCTATTTTAAAACTCATTTTAAGTGTGTTCAAGATTGCTAATTCAAGCATTTAATAAAGGCTCCTTAAAAATATCTGTGAGATTATTTCAACATCTGTGTCATCTCGGTGTTGGCATCTGTAGTTTGTCCTTTCCCTTCTCAGATGGGGTTTTCCTGGTGCATCATACGCTAATTAATTTTGGAATGTATTCAAGACAGTTGGAATATTATAAGACTCTGGATCTTATTTAATCCTATTGAGAGAATTGAAGCTTATGTTTTAGCAGAAAATCAACCTGCTTATGTTCAGGCCACATGTTCTGCCTTGCCTTCTGTGAGCCTTCAGTGTTTGAAGGTTTTATAGTGCTTTTTGGATATTTTCTGACTATGTACCACCCAGTGCTCATTTTGGAACTTGGATGGTGGTTTGCCTATTATTTAGTTCTCAGTTTTGGGTATTCTAATTAGGATAAGAGTCACACTTGTGTATCTGGGAATGAGCCCTGATGTTCATAGACAACATTTTGTGTTATTTCTTTGAATTCTTTCTTTTTTAGTTCAGGCCAGAAATTTGGTATTGCTGTTAAACTACTCACTGCACACTTCATTTTTCGATCCTGCATTCAGTACCAAGTTATGTGAGGACAGAGAGAGGAAAAAAATAGTGAGGGTTAACCCACTCACTTGGAACCATAGCTTTACCAAACAGAGAGGAAGGTTCACCTACTTCAGTAATTTTATTTTATTTTATTTTTCTAATTCCAGCATACTTATTGTATAGTGTTATATTAGTTTCAGGTGTACAATATAGTGATCCAGTTGTTGTATACATTACTCAGTGCTCATCACAATAAGTATATTCTGAATCCCCTTCACCTAAACCTCTCTAGTTAAGAATCTCTTCTTGGGTTTGTCTCTTTTTTTCTTTGTTCATTTGTTTTTTTTTTCTTGAATTTCACATGTAAGTAAAATAATATGGTGTTTTTCTTTCTCTAACTGACTTACTTCACTTAATACTATACTCCCTAGATCCTTCCATGTTGTTGCAAATGGCAAGATTTCATTATTTTTATGGGTGCATAATATTCCATTGTGTGTATGTACCACTACTTTATGTATTCATCTGTTAATGCAAATTTGGGCTGCTTCCATAATTTGACTTTTTTAAATAATGTGATAAACATAGAGGTGCATATATCTTTTTGAATTTGTGTTTTCATATTCTTAGTGTAAATACTCAACAGTAGAATTACTAGACCATATGGTAATTCTGTTTTTAAACTTTTGAGGAAACTGTACTGTTTTCTATGGTGGCTGCACCAATTGCATTCCCCTTAGCAGTGATGAGGGTTCCTTTTTCTCCACATCCTCACCAACACTTATTGTTTCTTGTATTTTTGATTTTAGCCATTCTGACAGCTGTGAGGTGATACCTCATTGTGGTTTTGATTTATATTTACCTTGTTTTTTCACTATTGAGTATGATATTTGCTGTGGGTTTTTGATTTATGGCTTTTGTTATGTTGAGGTATGTTCCCTGTAAACCTACTTTGGTGAGAGTTTTATAAGGAATGGATGTTGCACATTATCCCATGCTTTTTCTGCATCTATTGAAATGACATTTTTCTTATCCCTTCTCTTCTTGATGTGATGTATCTATGCTGACTGATTTGTGAATATTGAACCATTTTGCATCCCTGGAATAAATCCCATTTTATTGTAGGGAATGATTTTTTTTTTTTAATTTTTTTTCAACATTTATTTATTTTTGGGACAGAGAGAGACAGAGCATGAACGGGGGAGGGGCAGAGAGAGAGGGAGACACAGAATCGGAAACAGGCTCCAGGCTCTGAGCCATCAGCCCAGAGCCCGACGCGGGGCTCGAACTCACGGACCGCGAGATCGTGACCTGGCTGAAGTCGGACGCTTAACCAACTGCGCCACCCAGGCGCCCCGGGAATGATTTTTTTAAATGTATTGTTGGATTTGGCTTGTCAATGTTTTTGTTGAGGACTTTTGCATCTATGTTCATCAGAGATAATTGGCCTGTAGTTCTTAATTGAAAAAAAAATTGTTTTTTGTAGTGTCTTCATCTGGTTTTGGTTTTGGTATAAAGTCATGCTGGCCTAATAGAATGAATTTGGAAGAATTCTTTCCGCTTCTATTTTTTGCAGTACTTTGAGAAGAATAGGAATTAACTCTTTTTAAATGTTTGCTAAATTTCACCTGGGATGCTCTCTGGTCCTGGACTTTTGTTTGTTGCGGGTTTTCTTGATTACCAATTCAGTTTCATTGCTGATAATCAGTCTGTTCATATTTTCTATTCCTGATTCCATTTGGGGAAGTTATGTGTTTCTAGGAATTATCCATTTCTTTTAGGGTGTCCAATTTGTTGGCGTATAGTTTTTTTTATAATATTCTCTTGTAATCCTTTGTATTTCTGTGATGTTGGTTGTTATTTTTCCTCTTTCATTTCTGATATTGTCTGAGTCCTCTGTGTCTGTCTTTTTTGTTTTTTCTTTTTTCTTTTGATGAGTCTGGCTAAAGATTCATCAATTTTGTTCATCTTTCAAAGAACCAGTTCCTGGTTTTGCTGATTTGTTCTATTCTTTGTTTGTTTGGTTAGTTTTAGTTTCTATTTTGTTTATTTCTGATGTAATTTTTATTATTTACTTCTTTCTACTGATTGTGGGTTTTGTTCTTTTTTTCTAGCTCTTTTTGGGATAATTTTAGGTTGTTTATTGGAATTGGTTTTTTCTTTTTGAGGTAGGCCTGTATTGATATAACCTTCCCTCTTAGAACAGCTTTTGCCAAAGATTTGGGATCATTGTGTTTTCATTTGTTTCCATGTATTTTTTAATTTCTTTTTTGGTTTCTTGGTTGACCCATTTGTAGTGTAGTAGCATGTTATTTAACCTCAATGTGTATTTGTGTTCTTTCCAGATCCTTTTTTGTAATTGCTTTTTAGTTTCATAGTGTTGTAGTTAGAAAAGATGTATGAAGGGACTTTAGTCTTTTTAAGTTTGTTGAGACTTGTTTTGTGGCCTAAAGTGATGTATTCTGGAGGACATTCCATGTGCACTTGAAAAGAATGTGTGTTCTGTTGTTTTAGTGTGTTATGTTCTAAATATATCTGTTAAATGCTTCTGGTCCAGTGTGTCACTCAAAGCCACTGTTTCCTTGATTTTTTGTTTGGATGATGTGTCCATTTATATAAGTGGGGTGTTAAAGTCCCCTATTATTATTGTATGACTATAAATTACTCCTTTTAAGCTTTTTTTTAACTGCTTTAAATTTTTAGGTGCTTCCATGTTTGTGCATAAATATTTACAGTTGTTAAATCATCTTGTATTGTCCCCTTAATGATTATATAATGTCTTCTTTGTCTCTTGTTGCAATCTGTGTTAAAGTCTATTTTCTCCAATATAAGTATTGCTACCATGGCTTTCTTTTCACATCCATTTTCATGGTAAAGTTTTGTGCATTCCTTCACTTCAATCTGCGTGTGTGTTTATGTCTGAAATGAGTGTCTTGTAAGCAGCACATAGGTGGGTCTTGCTTTTTTATCCATTTTGTCACCTTCTGTCTTTTCATTGGAGTGTTTAGTCTATTTTCTTTCAAAGTAATTATTGATAGGTATGTACTTATTGTCATTCCATTACTTATTTTATGGTTGTTTTTGTAGTTCTTACCTGTTCCTTTCTTCTCTTACTCTTTTCTCTCATGGTTTGCTGGCTTTCTTTAGTGATACAGTCATTTCCCTTTCTCTTTATTTTTTTGTGTTTCTATTGTCAGTTTTTGATTTGTGGTTACCATTAGATTTACATATAACATCTTATACATATAGCAGTTTATATTTAGCTGATAGTTGCTTAAATTTTAACACATTCCTTACTCCTCTTCTCCTCATGTTTTAAGTATATGGTATTATACTTTACATCCTTTTCTTTTGTGAATCCCTCAACTGATTTTTGTAGATATACTTAATTTTACTGCTTTGTGCTTCCTACTTTTCTTACTACTGCTTATGGTCTTTCCTTTCCACTCTGAGCCCCCTGAACATTTTTTGTAGTATAGTTTAGTGGTGATGAATTCCTATAACTTTTGTTTGTCTGGGAAACTCCTTGTCTTTCCTTCTATTCTCATTGATAGCCTTGTTGGATAGAGTGTTCTTGGTTGCAGGTTTTTTTTTCTTTCAGCATTTTGACTGTATCATGACACTCCTTTCTTACCTACAGAGTGTTTGTTGAAAAATCAGCTGGTAGCCTTATGGGTTTTCTCTTGTATGTAACTGTTTTCTTTTCTCTTGCTGGCTCTAAAGTACTTTTTTGCTATTTTAATTACTATATGTCTTGATGTGGACCTTTGTGGGTTGATGTTGTTGGAGGCTCTCTGGGCCTCCCGGATTTGGATTTCTGTTTCCTTCCCCAGATTCAGGAAGTTTTCAGCTACTATTTCTTCAAATAAATTGTCTGCCCCTTTTCTTTTTCTTTTTATTCTGGTATCCTTCTAATGTGAATTTTACTATGTTTGATGGTGTTGTTGAGTTCTCTTAATCTATATTTTTTAATAATTTTTTTCACTTTTTAAAATATGTCCTATTTATTTATTGAGAGTATCACTGAGATCCTCCACTCTTTTCTCAAGCTCAGTGAATATCTTTATGATCATTACTTTAAATTGTCCATCAGTCATATTGCTTTGTTTCATTTAGCTCTCTTGCTATGATTTTGTCTTGCTCTTCCATTTGGGACATATTCCTCTTTCTCCTGATTTTGTCTAATTCTGTGTCTGTTTCTATGTGTTAAGAAAGTCAGCTATGTCTCCTCGTCTTCGATGTAGTGGCCATATGAAGAAGAGGTCCTGTAGTGCCTTGTGGTGCAATGCCCCTGTTCACCAGAACCCAGCACTTTAGAGGTGTCTCCTACACCCTAATTGTGGTTGAGCTGGGTTTGCTTTCTGTTTAATCTACCTCAGCTCTCTTTTCCTGTTGTGGGCAGGGTTTGTTGTTGTGTTAATGTGCTAGGTATTTTTTATATTTAATTAAGTGGAAGAATTATACATAATGGATTTATTAGGAAATCTTGGTTTTCTTGTAAAAGTGAAAAACTTACATTGGTTTCTTGTTTAATAGACAACATCTCATATCCATTCATTATAATAAAGCCAAATCATAGGCAGAGGAAAAGATTTTGTTTTCCGTTTTGTAAAAATGTATTTCTTCACTTCATCCTTTTAATATATGTATTGCAGAGGTACAAATTAAAGAAAAGGAGAGTTGAGGAACATTATGCATTTGTGCCATTCTGTTAGGGTCTTGTCAGTTTACACTTGCAATTCATGTAGGAATGAGTGATGAGACTGGGTTGGTGTCAACTATCTCAGTTTAAATAATCAATCAGTTGCAGGTCCCTTATGTTTCATGCCTAGCTAGTCTCAGGGGTCTTTAAATTTATGGATCCATCTTCTAATTTTTTTTTGTAAACATCTCATCAATACTGATTATATGTTATTTGATAAAGACTCTTTATCTTGAGTTATAGTGGCTTGATTAGATAGTAACCTTGGTCAGATCTAGTACTTTTTAAAAATCCTGAGTTACTGTTGAAAGAAGAATTTGATCAAGTCCCCAGACATCGTTGAAACTAGAGGAATGGTTACAAACTAGCTGTTAATTCTGTTTTGCCAATATTCTTTTTTTTCTCAATTTTTTTTCTTTCAGTGGGAATATGTTACCTTAAAAGTCATAATATTAATACCTAATATTAATGTCACTAATAAAGGAACTGATAATTTTTAAATATTAATTACTTATAGGAAATCCTAAAAATAGAAACAGGGTATAAATATAGACTGCTTTCTACTATATTTGAATTAACATAATACTGTAAAGTCAAATGAAATAGGATGTCCTTATATAGATCCAAATATATGTAGGGATTTAGAAGGGTATATATTTGATGTCAATAAGTATAGAATAATATATCCCTTAAATGACAGTGGGAAGACTAGCCATTTGAGAACAAAGAATATGGCCTTTTAAGTTTTCTACACCAAAACAACTTTCAGACAAATTAACATTTGTATATGAAAATATCACAAAGTAGTGGAAGAAAACGGTTTTCTTGAATACTTATGTAGTGTGAAAGTCTTGTCAAATCATAATGTGAAATGTAGAAATGATTTTAAAAGTTAACTATTTGACAATTAAAAATTCTTAAAAAAATTTTTTTAAACGTTTAGTTATTTTTTTTGAGACAGAGAGAGGCAGAGCATGAACAGTGGAGGGTCAGAGAGAGAGGGAGACACAGAATCCGAAACAGGCTCCAGGCTCTGAGCTGTTGGCACAGAGCCCGACGTGGGGCTCAAACTCACAGACTGAGATCATGACCTGAGCTAAAGTCGGATGCTCAACCGACTGAGCCACCCAGGCGCCCCTGACAATTAAAAACTCTATATGACCACAATAATAAAGAAATGAAGCAAGATAAAATTTGAACTTCGAGAAATATGTCACATATATAAGACCTCTGTAATTCAAAGAGCTCTTCAAAAATCAGTTTAAAAAGGCAACTTAACTGGAAAACATGGAAAAGACATTCTGACAACTTATAGAAGAAATTTAAATGACTCTCAACTATTAAAACAAAAATTCAGTAATTGAAAAAATAACCTTGACTTGAAATAAGCTTTTACCTATCATAGTAGCACAAATTAAAAGATTGATAATGTTCATTTGGGATAAAGATATAGGTAAATGGGTGTAGTAATTTGACATTGGTTGGTAATTCATTATCGTTTTTGGAGAACAATTTGGCAGTATGTTTGATCTGAGAATTTTCACATTTTTTCACCAGCAATTCTACTTTAAGGAATGAATTTTATAGATTCTATCATTACTGCCCCCCAAATTCTTACATTACAATAAATATACATCACAGCATACTTAAAACAGCAAAATTATAAGTAAATTAGATCTATCGGAAGGAGACTAGTTAAACAAATTGTAGTACAACTATAAGAGCATGGAGTGCAAATGTTAAAAATAAAAAGGTAGCTTGGGGCATCTGGGTTGAGCTTCTGACTCTTGATTTCAGCTCAGGTCATGATCCCAGGGTTGTAGGATCCAGCCCTGTGTTCTCTCTCTGCTTAAGGTTCTCTCTCTGCCTCTTTGTCTCTCTCTCCCTCCGCCCCTCTCCCCCTCTCTCTCTGTCTCTCTAAAAAAACAAAAACAAAAACAAAAAAACAAAATAAGGGGTGCCTGTGTGGCTCAGGTGGTTGAGTGTCCAACTCTTGATCTTGGCACAGGTCATGATCTTACAGTTCATGAGTTCAAGCCCCACATCAGGCTCTCTGCTGACAGTGCAGAGCTTGCTTGGGATTCTGTCACCTTCTCTTTCTGACTCTTCCTGTTCACATGCACTCTCTCTGTCTCAAAATAAACAAATAAACTTTATAAATATATAAATATTTTATTATACATTTATTTATTTAATAATGTTTGAATGTGTGAAAAAATAGGCCAATGATAATTTAAATGGTAAAAAGATGTAGAGCAGTATTTAAAGTGTGTGCCCACTTTTGAAAAGACTGCAAATACGTAAAATTAGAGATGGGTAAATTAATCTATCAGGATAGATATATATGTACGAAAATATTAAAAGGTTTTTACTTCTGGAAAGTAGGGTTGCAATAGGAGTACTTCTGTTTTTACTTCTGTATTGTTTACATTTTTATAGCATGCATAGGTTTCATAAGAAAACACAAAGGAGACAAATTGGAAAGAGATGAATGACTTGTTGCCACCTGGGAGTGCCACAAGTTTCTGTCTTACTCTTTTACACTGTTGAAAATGTTTCCAATTAGTTGAATGAAGTCATATATGACAAGCTTATCATGTTTTCTGATGGAAAAAAAAAATTGGGAAGAACCGTTAAATTAGCTGGTGGAATCAAATTTCAACTTCTGAAGAACTGGAATGTCGGTGTGAAACTAACAATAAAAACTTAACAAGGATAAATATAACTTACTCTCTTTAGGTATAAGTAATTGATTATTTCAAGATAAAGGGTACATGGCTGGAACATCACGTGGAAAATGATTTAGTTTCCATGAGCTCCATATGAACTGAAGATGTGATACCCTTGTACTTTAGATTATGTAGGTCTCAAGAATTGTTGTGGTGCTCTGTATTAGGACATGTGGATTATCCTATTCTGTTAAGAGTGCTATACTTTTTAGAGAACTATTGCAAGTGGTGTGCATCTGGAGGACAGTGATCAAGATGGTGAAGGATCTATAAACTCTGCCATAATTGGGGTTCTTCACCTTAGAGAAGAGAGAATTAAGGAGAGACAGGATGGTTATATTCAAGTGTTTGGAGGTTGTCTTGTGACAGTATTTTCCTTTGTTGATTCAGAGAGCAGATTCTAGTTCTCTGTAGGACCAGAGAACCAACAATACAATAATAATAATAAAAAAAAACCCTCCCAGTTCCTGAATGTTTAGCAAAAACTAGATAATGTACACAGACACAATGCAATGTATTGTTTACTTGGGCAGGATGATGAATTATGTATTTTCTAATATTAAAAAAACAACAACTCCAACCTAAGATTCTAAGATAATGATTTAAACTGTTTTCATATATAAGTAGAATGGGTAGTTAAACCTATAAGGGTTCTAAACCCATACATTTTACACAGATCTACAACTGTATATAAGAAAATTATAATAAGACCTCTACCAAATGAATGGCTTAAAATTACTCTTTCCTGAACTTTTCAAAATAAGGAATAAAATAAAATGGGAATAAAGTTCACAGATATTTTAATTTATATATGCATCTGATAGAATGAACTGTGTGTGAAGAGCAGAGAAGTGAAGAGATTATAACTTTGGTAATCTAGGAGCATATGTATAATATCTAATCCAATGGACATTCGAGTTAAGGGTTAGGAGATCCAATCTCTTGGCGTTGAGAAGTACCAGGTAAGGACAAATGTGCCTGGCACCCAGGGAATCTGCTATTAAAATTAAGGTATACCAACAGTCAAGAGGATTCAATGTTAAATACTGTCCCTAGGGATTCTTATACTGGGCCTTATTCTCAATAGATGGGAGTGGATTAACAGAATATTCAGGGACCAGTTGGTAATTCTAGTTTAGAGTTCAAGGGCTATGGGGGCAGGGAATTAAGCAGAGTATTATACCATCATATTAAGTGTGAGGATTGTAATAGTGAGTATAAGTGGTTGTTTGGGTGATAGTGGCTCCTTGTTTTGTTTTGTAAGCTTTTGTAAGCTTCTTGATAGTGTTGTGAAATTGTAGTTATATTCCTCACGTATACAAGTGTTTTCCTTTACCTTTATATAGTCTAGGTTTTAGAGAGTACCAGTAACAAATTTATTACTCTAGTGATAATTTAGATCATTCCAATTAAGTCCTGAAAGCATAGAACAATTTAGTTGTCAAGAGAAAGGAAACCATTTATGTACTTTCCCAATTCTAGTGAATAATACTTTAATAATAGAAAATAGATCCTTGAGAATTTTTCTTGAAGGAACTAAGTTATTCGGAATTTATGGTCAAAAACATATTAAGATATATTTGAATACTTGTAGTAATGAGTGATTTATAGTACATCTTTGCTTGAAGAATGTATCTAAAGTGTAACCTTTGTAATTGAGACAGCAATTAACCGTTGCAATAGAAAACAATCAAAAACACTTAAAAAGGATGTAGCAAAAAGATGAAATGTTATGAAGAGAAAACTCTTAGAAACAAAACTCCTAAATATGTGTTTTAGTTAACATCATGTATACAGTATTAAATCACTGTGATTCTTTGATATTCAAAGTACAGTCATTGGACCAGCAGAATCAGAATCACTTGGGAGCTTGTGAAAATGCAGAATCTCAGATACCACCCAGGACCTATTGAATCAGGGTCTGCATTTTAATGTGATCCTTATGTGTGTGCACATTTAACTTTAAGAAGCTCTGCTGTGGGAGGGGTTAACATGGTGGTATAGTAGGGGGACCCTGGACTAGTCTCCTCCCTAGAACACAGCTAGATCAGTAAATCATTTGGAGCACCTAAGAAATTGATCTGAGGATTAAGAGAACAATCTGCATAATTTGAGGGAGAGAATATGGCAGTGGGGAGTGGGGATTTGGAGAGGGAAAAATCCACAGTTGCTACAGAAGGGTGGAAGCCCTTTTCACAGACAGGAGAAAAAGTGAGGGGGAGAGAGACCAGTGTGTTGGGTTCCTGCAAGAAACACATTTCCCCTAAACCACTGATAGGGGAATCGTAAGGAACTGATTAATCACATTTTTGTAAACAGTGAAGCCAAAATTCTGAGGTTATGGAAGTCTGCACCATTTGCTGAAGTACACTCCAGGTGGGTAGTGGTGCTCCTGGGGAAAAGGAAGGGAAGCCTGGGAGCAGACAACAGACAGTATGGTGTGGGGGGGTCCCTTGGGTCACACTGAAAAAGGTCCCCTTCCCTGAGTACATTTGAAAGAGGGTATATTGCCTCTCCAAGGACAAAAGACTTGGCTGGCACCTTTGAGTGGCAGTTCAGTAGCAGAAGACAGAGGCACATGCAGAGGGTGGATAAAGCAGCTTTTCTCTGTGTTTCACCATAAACTCTAGACACCTGCCCTACCATGGGACTGCTTTTTTGGGGTAGAACGGCACCAGGAGCAGCCCTGCAAAGCTCTCCTCTGTGAGAGGGAGTGAGTCCATGCATTGTCCAGTCCTTTAAGATTTGGAACTTCAAATCTCGGTCGTGTGCCATAGATAAAACACAGGAGAGCTGTGGTGCCCAGTGTGTTGACAGTCTGGGCATAGAAGGGTTAAGGGCAGGGGTCTGATGGAAGTCTGGGACATGGGAGGGGAGAGTGTTCGCTTGTCTGTGAGGGCTACCTGAACAGTGGTGGACGCCAGCTTTTCTACCCTGGGCTACAGAGTAGGGTGATGCCATTTTCCCTGCCCACCATCACCATATGACTTCAGTGAGTAACACAGCACCCCCAGTCGAGGCTGGAGCTGCTTACACAAAACTCTGCCCCCTCACATTCTACAGGGATATCTTTACAAGGGCATGTCTGATTGGGAGACAGTACAGTGAGCCTCTCTCCCAGAGGACCGGCACATGTCCCCCACATGTACCAAGCCTACTGATCATAGAGTGCTCCAGAGCATCCGTTTCAGTTCTTCAGTTCTGGTGGAAATAGGACCAACCCCCCCCCCCTTTTTTTTTTAAATCAGGCTTACAGTGTTTTTGTTCATTTGTTTTTTTGTTTCTTTTTCTTTTTTCTTTTTTTTTTTTTTGAACAGCCTTCTCTTTCTTTTCTTTTTCTTGCTTTTTCTTTGGAATCAGGTTTATAGTTTTTTGTATGTACATTTGTTTTGTTGTTGTTGTCTTTCCTTTACCTTTTCTCTCTTTTTTTGTATACTTTAAAAAATTTTTTAAATCAGGCTTATTTTAATAAACCTTGGGTGCCTGGGTGGCTCAATTGGTTAAGCATTGGACTTCGGCTCAGGTCATGATCTCATGGTTGGCGGGTTTGAGCCCATGTTGGACTCTGTGCCGATAGCTCAGAGCCTGGAGCCTGCTTCAGATTCTTTGTCTCCGTCTCTCTCTGCCCCTCCCCTACTCATGTTCTGTCTCTCTCTCTCTCTCAAAAATAAATAAACATTAAAAAATTAAAAAAAACAAAAACAAATCAAAGCACACTTAAAGGTCCAAACACTCCCCATTGCATGCAAGGAAGTCCTCTTCAGAGGACTGACGTGGGGAAAAGAACAACCAAATCATAACAGCAAAGTGCACACAACATGCATCAGAAACACTTCCTGAAGTGCAAGGCCTTAGACAGTGTATAACCCTTTCTTAATAACATTAGAAAATGCTATTAAGCTATTAAGCATTAGAAAATATCATTCATAATACACAAAAGACAGAAACCTCAACAAAATGGAAACATGGAGGAATTCTCCCCCAAAGAAAGATCAAGAAGAAATCACAGGCAGGGATTTGCTCAAAACAAATATAAGTAATATATCTGAACAACAGTTTAGAACAACAGTCATAAGAATACTAGGTGGGCTTGAAAAAAAGCATAGTAGATTCCAGAGAAACTCTTGCTGCTGAGATAAAAGACTAAAAACTAGTCAGGGAAAGATAAAATATGTCATAACTGAGGTGCAGAACCAACTGGATATAATTACAATGAGGATGGAAGAAACGATCAAATAAGTGATACAGAAGATAAAGTTGTGGAAATTATTGAAGCTGAAAAGGAGGGGGAAAGACAACTATTTGATCATGAATGTAGACTTAGGGAAATAAGCAATTCTGTTAAGCAAAATTATATTCATATCATAGAAATCATGGAAGTAGAAGAGTGGGAAAAGGGGACAGAAGGTTTATTTGGAGAAATTATAGGTGAGAACTTCCTAAATCTTGGAAAGGGAACAAGCATTCAAGTCCAAAAGGCACAGAGAACTCCCCTAAAATCAACAAAAACAGACCAACAGTACACATATCTTTGTGAAACTTGAAAAATACAAAGATGAAGAGAGAATTCTGAAAGCAGCTAGAGACAAAAGATTCTTAACCTACAAGGGTAGACACATAAGTTTATCAGCAGACCTTTCCACAGAAACTTAGAAGGCCAGAAGGGAGTGCCATGATATATTTAATGTACTAAATGGGAAACATATTCAGCCAAGAATACTTTATCCAGCAAGACTATCATTCAACCTAAAAGGAGAGATAAAGAGTTTCCATGACAAGCAAAAACTAAAGGAATTTGTGAACACTAAACCAGCTCTGCAAGAATTATTAAAGGGGACTCTTTGAGTAGGAAAGAGAGACCAAAAGAAGACAAAGACTAGAAGGGGACAGAGACAATCTACAGGAACAGCGACTTTACAGGTAATACAATGGCACTAAATTCATATCTATCAATAATTACTATGAATGTAAATGGACTATATGCTCCAATAAAAAGACATACAGTATCAGAATGGATAAAAAAAAAAAAAAAGACCTATCATAAGCTGCTTACAAGAGACTCATTTTAGACCCAAAGACACTTTCAGATTGAATGTGAGGGGGTGGAGAACTATTTATCATGCTAATGGACATAAAAAGAAAGATGTCATGGCCATACTTATATCAGACAAACTAGATTTTAAACTGAAATCTGTAACAAGAGATGAAGAAGGGCACTATATAGTAATAAAAGGGTCTATCCAACAAGAATATCTAATAATTTTAAATATTTATGTCCCAAGTTGAAAGAAGCCAAACATGTAAATCAATTAAAAACAAACTTAGAGAAACTCATTGAAATTAATATAATAATAGGGGACTTTAACACCCCACTTACAACAATGGACAGATCATCTAGAAGCAGAAAAATCAAAAAGGAAACAATCACCTTGAATAACAGACTGAAATGGATGTACTTAACAGATATGTTCAGAACATTTCATCCTAAAGCAGCAGAATTCACATTCTTCTCAAATGTACATGGAACATTCTCCAGAATAGATCACATGCTGGGTCACAATTGAACCCTCAAAAAGTAAAGTAAAAAAAATTGAGATCATACCAGGCATATGTTCAGAACACAACACTATGAAACTTGAAGTCAACCACAAGAAAAAATTTGGAAGGACCATGAATACTTGGAGAATAAAGAACATCCTACTAAAGAATGAATGGGTTAACCAATAAAGAGGAAATTAAAAAGTACATGGAAGCCAATGAAAATGAAAACCCGACAGTTCAAAACCTTTGTGATACAGCAAAGGTAGTCATAAGAGGAAGTATAACAATAAATAAAATCACGAATGAAAGGAGAGATCACAACCCACACCACAGAAATACAAACAATTATAAGAGAATAATACGAGCAACTATATGCCAAAAAAATTAGGCAAGTTGCAAGAAATCTTAAAAACTGAGAATAAACTGAGGGTTGACGGGGGGTGGGAGGGAGGGGTTATGGGCATTGAGGAGGGCATCTGTTGGAATGAACACTGGGTGTTGTATGGAAACCAGTTTGACAATATCATATTAAAAAAATAAAAAATAAAGAAATAGATAAATTCCTAGAAACATATAAACTACCAAAACATAACAGGAAGAAACAGAAAATTTGAGCAGATCCATAACCAGTGAAGAAATTGGATCAGTAATCAGAAATCTCCCAAAAAATAAAGAGTCCAGGGCTGGATGGCTTCCCAGGTGAAATCTACCAACCATTCAAGGAGGAATTCTTTTGAAACTGTTCTAAAAAATAGAAATGGAAGGAAAATTTCCAAACTCATCCTATGAAGCCAGCATTACCTTGATTCCAAAACCAGCCAATGACCCTACTAATAAGGAGAATTACAGACCATTATCCCTGATGAACATGGATGCAGAAATTCTCAGGAAGATACTAGCAAATCAAATCCAACAGTACATTAACAGAATTACTCACCATGATGAGGTGGGATTAATTTCTGGGCTGTAGGGTTGTCTTAAAATCCAGAAATCAATCAACATGATACACCACACTAATCAAAGAAAGAATAAGAATGATATGATCTTCTCAATAGATGCAGAAAAAGCATTTTACAAAATTCACCATCATTTGTTGATAAAAACCTCAAGAAAGTAGGGATAAAAGAAACATAATTTAACATCACAAAGGCTATATATGGAAGACCCACAGCTAATATCATCAAAGAGAAAAACTCTCAGTTTTTCCCCTAAGGTCAGGAACACTATAGGATGTCTACTCTTACCACTGTTGTTCAGTGTAGTACTGGAAGTCCTAGACTCAGCAATCAGAAAACAAAAAGAAATAAAAAGCATCCACATCAGCAAGGAAGAAGTCAAGCTTTCACTCTTTGCAGATGACATGATACTCTACTTGGGAAACCTGAAAGACTCCACCAAAAAATTGCTTCAACTGATACATGAATTCAGCAAAGTTGCACGATATAAAATCAATGTATAGAAATCTGTTGCCTTTCTACATACCAATAATGAAGCAGCAGAAAATAAAGGAATCAACCCCATTTACAGTTGCACTGAAGACCATAGGATATCTAGGAATAAACCTAAGCAAAGAGTTAAAAGATCTGTACTCTGAAAACTATAGAACACTTATGAAAAAATTGAGGAAGACACAAAGAAATGGAAAAACAGTCCATGCTCTTGGATTGTAAGAGCAAATATTGTTAAAATGTCTATATTACCCAAAGTAATCTACAAATTCAGTACAATCCCTATCAAATAACACCATCATTTTTCACAGAGCTAACAGTTCTAATGTATGTATGGAACAAGAATAAACCCCAAATAGCCAATGTAATGTTGAAAAAGAAAACCAGAAGTGGAGGCATCACAGTTCCGGACTTCAAGCTGTATTACAAAGCTGTAATCTTCAACACTGTGTAACTGGCACAAAAACAGACACATGGATTAATGGAACAGAACAGAGAACCCACAAAAGGACTCACAACTATATGGTCAACTAGTCTTTGACAAAGCAGGCAAGAATATCCAATGGAAAAAAGATAGTCTCTTCAATAATAGGTGTTGGAAAAACTGGACGGCAACATGCAGAAGACTGAAACTGGACCGCTTTCTTATACACAAAAATAAATTCAAAATGGATGAAAGAACTAAATGTGAGACAGGAAACCATCAAAATCCTAGAGGAGAACACAGGCAGCAACCTCTTTGACCTGAGCCATAGCATCTTCTTACTAGACATGTCTCTGGAGACAAGGGAAACAAAAACAAAAATGAACTATTGGAACTTAATTGAGATAAAAAGCTTCTGACAGCGAAGGAAATAATCAACAAAACTGAACAGCAACCTATGAATGGGAGAAGATATCTGTAAATAACATATTGTATAAAGGGTTAGTGTCCAAAATCTATGAAGAACTCCTCAAACTCCATACCCCAGAAATAAGTAATCCAGTGAAGAAATGGGCAGAAGACATGAACAGATACTTCTCCAAAGAAGGCATGCAGATGGCTAAATGAAAAAAATGCTCACTATCACTCGTCATCAGGAAAATACAAATCAAAACCACAATGAAATACCATCTCATACCTGTCAGAATGGCTAAAATTAACAACTCAGGAAACAACAGATGTTGGCAAGGATGCGGAGAAAGGGGAACACTCTTACACTTTTGGTGGGAATGCAAACTGGTGCAGCCACCCTGGAAAACAATATGGGGTTTCCTCAGAAAGTTAAAGATAGAACTACCCTATGACTAAGGAATTGCACTACTAGGTATTTTTCCAAAGGATACAAAAATACAGATTCAAAGGGGCACATGCACCCCTATGTTTTTAGCAGTGTTATCAACCATAGCCAAATTATGGAAAGAACCCAAATGTCCATCAACTGATGTGGATAAAGAAGAGGTGGTATGTATATGTGTGTGTGTATACACACACACACACACACACACACACACACACACACACACACAGTGGAATGTTACTCAGCCATCAAAAAGAATGAAATCTTGCCATATGCAACAATGCAAATGTACTATAGTAAGCAAAATTAGTCAATCAGAGAAAGAAAAATACCATATGATTTCATTCATATGTGGAATTTAAGAAACAGAACAGATGAACATAGGGAAAGGGAAGGAAAAATAAGATAAAAACAGAGAGGGAGGCAAACCATAAGAGACTCTTAACTATAGAGGAAAAAAACAGGATTGTTGGAGGGGTTGTGGGTGCAGGAATGGACTAAATTGGTGATGGGTATTAATAAGGGCAATTAGTTATAAAACTCAGGGTGTTATATGTGACTGATAAATCACTAAATTCTACTCTTGAAAACAATACTACACTACATGTTAACTAACTTGAATTTAAATAAAATTTTGGAAGAAAAAAAAGGGGGCATTGCTAGAAACCATTTCTATTGTGAGATCCAGCTCAATTTCTGTAATATTAGAGATCTTGTCTCCGTTGGGAGCTCCAGGATAGAAAGGAAACACTGAGGTCTGACTGATTTTTGTATTCACAGTTTGAATACCATGCCTGGTATATATTAGAGCTTACTAAATGATTTTTGAATGAATGAAAAAATATATGAGCATTTATGTTGCATCTCTTTCACCTTCAAAAAGCTCTAGACTCATTGTAGAAGGAGCACAGAGCTGATAGTGCACATTTTCTTATACTGAGAAGATTGTGACACATACTGGAGAAGGCATGAGGCTCATGTTGTATTCTTTATTCATATATCCAAGTAGAAGTAATTCATTACTGATTGGTGCTGTCACAGCATTGAACACAGAGGATACACTGAAAATATAATAGTTTTCACTATTGTTACAACTGCATTTTGAGAACACTGTTCCTAATCTCTGGGATTTAATCCTTTGGCTTTTTTTTTTTTTTTTCCGGGTATTAATCTCTCAAAGGCATTCCTAATTTTTCTATTGATCTGACAACATTGTCAATATTTGCCTTTATGAAAATACAGACAACTTCCCTATGTTATTGCCTCTCATTCCCTCTCTTGTGTGTTGAGTTTGAATGTTTAAAAACTCTGGTTATAGTTTCATTGAACAGGCTGTTTGTTTCCTAGGGAAACATCCCTTCAACATAGGGATGAAGAAAAAAATTCTTTTTTTTAAGTTTTACTTATTTATTTATTTGTATTGAGGTATAATTAGTACACAGTGTTATATTAGTTTCAGGTATAGAATATAGTCTCAACAATTCTATACATTACTCAGTGCCTGTCATGGTTAGTGTACTATTAATCCCCTTTATCTATTTCACTCTTCCCCCTTCTCCCCTCCAGCAACCACCTGTTTGTTTTCTGTATTTGATAACAATATAATAGGACATATGGCAGCTACACTTGTGGTGAACATAGAATAATGTATAAACTTGTCAAATCACTATGTTGTTTATCTGAAACTAATGTAACATTGTGTGTCAACTATACTCAATTTAAAAAAAATGCTTAAAAGTATCTTTTTTGTCTCTTTTTTCTTCATTTGTTTCTTAAATTTTACATACAAAGGAAATTATGTGGCATTTGTCTTTCTCTGTCTTTAAAAGATAGGGGGGCAAATGGTATAAATTCTTAATCCCTTGAACTTGAACACTTCCATCATGTCTAGGGTTCTTTCTATTAAACAGTTCAGTTCCATGTTACATGTTGGATGTTTTGCATGAGATCCGTCCCCCACCCCATCCCCTTTTTTTAGAGAGAGAGAGAGAGTGCAGGTAGGGAAGGGGCAGATGAAAAAGGAGAGAGAATCCCAAGCAGGCTCCATGCCCAGCTCTGAGCCCAATGTGGGGCTCGATTTCACAACTATGAGATCATGACCCAATTTCACAACTATGAGATCATGACCTGAGTGGAAATCAAGAGTCAGATGCTTAACCAACTGAACCACTCAGGCACCCCCAGGAATTCTTTCCCGTTTAAATCCTCATGGTCTTCATGTCAATTATTATCTTTATCCCTCTAGGAATCCCCCATTTCCACCAGAATATAAACATTCTCAACTCTTTTCACTTTAGGAAAAAAACACATCCATGTCATTTTCCTTCCTTTTTAAATACCACCCTATTCAAGTAGCTTAGCTTTGATGGAAAGGGAACAACAATATAGCTTGTACTCCTCGCCGCTTCTTCATTGCTCATTCATTCTGGGGTTTGTTTTCACACACCCTTGAAATTTCCGCCATGCACCCAAATGGCATCTAGGTTGCTAAATTTGGTAGACCCTTCTCATTTCCTTTATGTACTTCTAAAGTGTGGTTCAGTTACATCTACAGTACAACTGTTTTCATTCTGTTCCTAAGAATTCCTTTTATCCAATTATATCAATAGCTTTAAACTTGTTTCCTTGCTACTAGTCTTTTGACCTCCAATCTGTCCTACAGACCCTTGCCAGAGTGATCTCTGAAAATGTGTTTGATTATTTCAGTGCTCATTAAAAACCTCTGATGTTTTAAGGATCAAATTTAAGCTCTTCTGGCCAATAAAATTAACCTTTCAGTATCTGGACTTTTCCTCATATCTCCAGTCTCATCTTCCTTTATACCACTTTATACACTAGCCCAAATGTGCCAAGCTGTCAGTTCTGTTCATTTGTACATCCTCTTTACTCTGTCTAGAGTGTCCCTCTACTCTTTCTATGCCTGGTTAACATCTGTATGTTGCTGAAGACTCAGATCCATTTTCACCTCTTTTTTTTTTTTTAACGTTTATTTATTATTTTTGGGACAGAGAGAGACAGAGCATGAACGGGGGAGGGGCAGAGAGAGAGGGAGACACAGAATCGGAAACAGGCTCCAGGCTCTGAGCCATCAGCCCAGAGCCTGACGTGGAGCTCGAACTCACGGACCGCGAGATTGTGACCTGGCTGAAGTCGGACGCTTAACCGACTGCGCCACCCAGGCGCCCCCATTTTCACCTCTTTTGAGAAGTCTTTTTCTCCATCCCTTCCTATAATCCATGTAGGAAGTGTTTCTCTGGGCTTCTGAGGTATCTTGTGTTTATACCCATCACAGCATTCATTTCTGTATGTTTGTTTATTTAAGTCATTCTTATTAGAGGACAAGAATCATCCTTTTCAGTTTCTGTGTCTTCAGTCAGTCCTTGCATCTTGCTCATATAGAGCAGACATGACACAGACAGATATGGCATAATTATGTAAATGAATGAATTAAAGGATGAGCTTATTTTCCTTTAGTGTGAAATTATGACTGATTTTATTTGTTACCTGCTTCTAGAGGGTCATCATAGTAAGCATAAATTTGTCAGTGCTGTAATTTAAGACAAACTTTTGTTCTCAACTCGAACCTATTTTGTATATATACTACTTCTTAGCTAAACTGCCCTCATTTACCATGCTCTGCTACTTAATAACCTATAGAAATTCTAAGTTGTTAGATGGATTTTTAGCTTCTGAGTTACTGTATGCAAATTGTTTAATCAAACCCCTCCATCTTATGCCCCAGCATAAGTTTCTGACCAGAGATACAATTTATTTGGATATATGTATATCACATAGGGTCAAATTCAGCAAAATTTAACTAAAACTCACATTGATTGTGTCCTTAAATGTTTAAAATGAGAGAAATTGTATTTTGTCTCTCATGTCAAAGAAACTTATTTATGAGCTGCTTAAGACAGATATGGTGGGTCCACAAAATCATCAAGGATACAGACTCAATTCAGTTCATGACTTCCTTACCTTAGGTATGGCCCTACACAGTTACTAGAGCTCCAGTTATCACTCATATCTTGTAGATTGCAGAATGGAGGCAGGACAAAAGAAGGGCATGGCCCTGCCATAAAGAAATCCTCCTAGAAGTTATAGAACATTTTTTACATCTCGTTGATTGTAACTTACCATGAAAAAAAAAAGTTCTAAACTGATAAAAATTTCACTAGTTATGTGGTTTGACATAGTTACTTTATCACTTTAAAGTCCATTTTCTTCATTTATAAAATGTGAATAACAGTGCTCATCTCATAAAGATTCTGTAGAAATCGTAAGTATGCACTTGAAACTCTAGTGTAGTGACAGTCACATAGCAGACTCTCAATAAATAGTAGTTGCTACTATTATTGTTATTATAGATGAGATTATTGAGATTCAGAGATGTTGTATCTCCTCCAGAAGCCCCACAGCTAGTAATAGTTAAACCAGTAATTTAGATCTATCTAACTCTGAGACCTCTATTCTTAAAAATAAAGTGAAATATGGCAGAGACTAGAACCAAGAGCTTCTGTTTTCTGGTTCAACCCTCTATGTCCTGAATTGTGATATCCTTTTGGTCTAAGTTTTTAAGATCATTGAAAATAGTGTTGAAACAAAGTCCTAGTTTCTTTTGTTTGATTTATCCAAATACTTGCCTTACTTTCTACTTCTTTATTTATTTATTTTTTTGGCGACTTGGCTGAAATCAACAGCATTAATTGAGTGTGTAATTCTGGAACCATCTAAGAAAGCTAAAATCATTTACAATTAGTTGGGGTTTAGTAACTAGGTTGAACTTTGCCTTTGTCAAGCCGTTTCCAGCTGACTCACTGCAGCTGCAACAATTGACATCATTTTGTGCCTTTCATGCAAAGACTAATTTGGCAGGCAGCACTCCCAGTGGAGTGGGTTTCAGAGCCTCAATGAATCTCAGGGTGGGAATGGACTTGAAAGGCCATGAAATCCAAACCTTAATGTAATGATTGAATTGGATTACATCAACCCCACCAAGTGGTTTTCTAACCTACACTTGGACAAGTTCAGTGACGAAAAATAGTGAAGATTTCCACATGGGCTGAATTGTACAGCCCATCCTATGTTTGAATAGCTCTGACTTCCTATATTGAACTGAAGTCTATGCTTTTTAACCTTCTAGTCACCAGTACTAACTCTATCCCTAATGCAAATATAGTCCCTTTTGGAACTTCACAACCTTTCAAATGTTTGAGGACCATGACCTTGCCTCATTCTTAGAATATTCTCACTGCTAAGAATATCTGATTTCTTTAAGTTCTTCTTATTTAACATGGCTTTAATTTTCTTTACAATACTGAGTTCACTGCTAAATCAGTTTTGATTTGGCTAGATTCTTCTTAAAGTGTTTCTCTCTTATCCCAGGAATGAATGAAATCCTATAGCTGTAAATTGGGGGAATTGCCTAATCAAACTGTCTTGGTATAAAGTAAGAAGGGAGTTTCTTGAAAATTATGGAGAGTGGTAAGAGGTTAGAAAGTGATCAAATTGTTGAGGCTTTGCTAGCCCTCCTACAACTCTAAACCAATGTGACATATTAATTTTGTACTGTGAAAAGCTCAAAGGCATGACAAAGTCATAGTGCTCGTTAAGCACAAAATAGAGTAAGTTGGGTTATTTATTGTGATAGTTTAGACTCCATATGTATGCTTTATATGTATGGATCCCTTATTGTAGTAGTGAGTGATATCATTACGATAAGAAGGATGGATATATTCATGGATGGACAACTGCTTAGGAATATTGTCCTTCAGTACATATAGATTTAAAGCAAACCCCTCAAAATCATTATTTCTGAATTTGACAAAGTTCCAAGTTATGTGTAGAATTAAAACAGCAGTTTCAAGTCATTTAATACCATATACACTTTTAGTAACTTTAGAATCTTGCCCTGCTCTTGAAGAAAGAACACTTCACTGAATTAAGACTTGGTAATGTTTCATGTTTGTGACTAAATAGCTGTGTGTTATTTGAAAAAAAATCACTCACCATCTATTTATGAAATTGGTAATGATGATCTCTTTTTATTGTGTAACAAATATGTCGTAAGGATAAAATGATATATTTTCTCTAATCCAACTAGTATTTATGGAATAATTTTCATATTTTATTTAATGTTTGGAGAACTGAAGATTCAGTGGGAAAAAGTTAGACAAGGGCTGTGTCCCTAGATAGCTTATATTTTTATAATAAAACTTTGCCAACAGTTTTATGGGCCTGGTAATACAAGGTACTTTAAAATAGTTTTTGAATCTTTAATTTTTTTCTTTTGTATTGATATTGTCATTTTTTTCTGATATACATTGTAAAAATATCCCTAGTTTTAAACTAGGCTTTACTCCCATTATTTAAGAATAACATAAAGCTTTTTTAGTACATAGAGAAAAATGACTTACGTTAAAGTTTTATTTATACCCTAGAGAGATTCTTTTGCTTTGTTTTACAGTTCTTGGTGCTTAACTGATACTAATTACTGAACATACTGCATCTTCCTCATATTCCATTCAGAATTTACGCTAAAATATCAATATATCTATATTGATATTTATATATCAATTCAAAGAGCTGTAGGACAACAATGATTATGAAAGTCTTAAGGATCTGGAGGCTTAATATTGCCAACGTTGACCCATTTTTTACTTAATATATTGAAATAATTCTTATTGAAAAAGAGGGACAAGTAAGTGATTTACTTTTTTCCCCTTTTTCATAGATACGTGGCAAATATAACAAAAAATCCACAAGGTGTGAATTTCCTATATTTTCTCTGTAAAAACAGAATTTTGTGTTTGAATAGGAAAATGTAATTTTCATTTTCATTGAATCATATTTTTATGTATTTATAACTTTGAGCATTTTTAAAGCTTTTTATACAGCAATATATAACATCCTTCAACTTAACTGAGTTCTAAAAATGATACACTGATTAGAGATATTCAAAATGGAGATTGGAAATGGATTAAAATATGTCTTAATTCTTACATATTTTCTTTGACATGAATAAAAAGACTCCAGTGTTAATTTCATATTGTATTTGAGAGGACCGTATTTTAATATATTAACTATTGTGTTTGCCCAGGAATTTTTGCTGCCCACAACTGCACTCCCCCTTGTCCTCCTTATGAGACATCCGTTGCCTCAAAGGGATTCTTTACAGATTTTGAACATCTGAAGTCCCAGTAGATGTTAAGAACAGGGTAATTATGGCCATCAAAAACTTAAGCCTGAAGAACTTTGGGCATAGAACTCATTTCATAAATAATAAATATGAAGAAAATGTAGTATCAATTCAGAGAAAATTTTCTCCCTCCCGGTTCAAATGAAATTGCCATTGCCTTTTAGAGAGCAGAGTGGGAGCAGATGAAGGAAGGGACAGACACTTAGGGATGTACGTGTGTGTTTGAAAAGGTGGCCTTTGCCTTGATTCTCTTCTGTGCAGTAGCCAAACTACCAAAATGAATCTGGTTTCAGGTTTTTTTTCCCCTTACCATGGATGATGATAACGGATACAGCAGAGATGGTAATTGGTGTGTCTAGGGAGGTCAGTTAATGTGAGACACTTAGAATTTCAAATGTTTTCTGTGTATACAAGAAGCATACAGACATAGCCAAGAGAAAGCACAACCCAAGAAGTCTTGTGTTCAGGAATGCAGGATAGACATAAATGGCTTGGACAAGAAAATGAATGAGGACAAGGTGAGATCAGGAATAGGGACCTGTCAGCAACTTGAATGGAATGAGGATTTAATACAGGATGGGATAATAGCTATCAGTAGCTAACATTTATTGTTTACTTGACAGATGCCGAGTACTCTAAGCATTTTCTATATACTATCTCACAGATACTTCACAACAACACTGTTTTGTAAACTATATTGTTTCCATTTTATTGAAAAGGAAGCTAACATATGGAGAAATTAAGCCGCTTGCCTGTACTCTTAACCACACATCTACTGCTTATTCATGAGAGGATATCCATGTTGGTGAGTAGAGGACAACAACCTAGGATTAGGTGCCTTGCCCACAGACTCCCCGGTGTATATTAGTGTAAGCTCCACACAGCATTCACTCAAGTTAGGGTATGGTATTGAGTGCCTGAAATGATAGAAAACCATCAGATAACTGGAAAACTCCAAATAAGACTGGGTAACCCCAGGTGGAAAATGTCCAGATAGAAAATGTTCAGTTATGGAAAATTTAGGATACATGTCTTGCACACCCGAGTTTGTGACCAGAGTTTCATCTCTATTATATGTTGATGCAAAAAATGGGGCAGAAACATTAGCAAAGGAGCTAAAACTAGTGACCCAGTAGAAGATCACAAACTCAAGCACCTTTTTCAGGATTTCTTGGAAGAGAACATCTTTCAATGTACTTTTTAGAGAATACTGCCCACAATAGAGTGAAAATACTACAGTAGTTTGCTGTATAAAAAAACACTTACAGAAGTGTTTTGATAATTGTTATTTACAGCACTTTCAGAACAATCTCTTCAACCATACCTTCACATGTCCTTGAATTTTGAATACTATATGATATGTGAACTAAAGATTAAATGTCATTGAAATTAAAATCCAACTTAATATCAGATTATCATTTGGTTACAGTTATCAATCCAGTTTTTCTAGGTTTGATATAGGATTGTTCTGTTAATAAGCCTTAGTTGTATAATTTATTTCAGATTTCATTAGAAGTACATTACTGTTTAGAAGATTAAAGGTTAGGGGCGCCTGGGTGGCTCAGTCAGTTAAGCGTCCAACTCCGGCTCAGGTCATGATCTCGCGGTTTGTGAGTTCAAGCCCCGCGTCGGGCTCTGTGCTGACAGCTCAGAGCCTAGAGCCTGTTTCAGATTCTGTGTCTCCCTCTCTCTCTCTCTGACCCTCCCCTGTTCATGCTCTGTCTCTCTCTGTCTCAAAAATAGATAAACGTTAAAAAATTTTTTTAGAAGATTAAAGGTTATAGGCCTTGTCTCTGAAAGCAAATAATCTGATGCCTTTTTTGTTTTGCCAAAATTTAAGAATCTTAAAGATGTGGGTGTTTTGACCTGATAGAATGTGTTTTTCTTCCCCCTGGCCCCACATGAGATACATGTATTCTCATGTTTTAGAAGGAAACATGAAATTATATAATAATTTGCTTGTATGAATAATTGGATTTTTTAAAAAAAACAAGGGATAGACATATTATAAGAACAAATAAATTGTTTTAATATACAGAAGGTGAAATTATTTCTATTTTTTTAATTAACAAGGGCAAAAAAATGATTCCCCTATAAATTAGTAATGCTTTACTGTTTTAAAAAAATTAAGACTCATTCTCAGCAGTATTACTAAAACAAGGACTGAGAATACAAGTGTTATGCCTTTTAAGTTAAAGGAATGTTTATTAAAAACTATTTTGATGCATTAAATTTTATGAGCTAGAGTTTTTGACTTTCTGGATTATGAATCAGTTTTCGGGTGAGTAAAGATACAGTGAATTCCAGAGTATGCAGATTTTGGAGGAATGTAGCCCAAATCAGTCATTCAAGCATTCCATCCACAGTCAGTTGAGTGCCCAATGTATGGTAATCTAGGCAAGGGCATAAACTGGAATGATAAGTAGTGGTCAGAAATTAATGAGAAAATCATACATTTTTGTTATTGTTAATGTTCAGTGATGTATAGAGCTTGTGTTTCAATTTGTTCATGAAAATAATTTAATAGGTTGCATTGTCTCTTTCAGGCCTCTAAATAATATTCAGCACTTGTCTTTTAATTTACTAAATTATCTGTGTTTTGTATGAATCATTGTCTTTTTCCAAAGCTCTTCTGGAGTGGTTTGGGCACTGAAGATTCCACTTCATTAAGTCAGAAAACCACAGGGCAATTTTTATTATTACAAGACCCAAATTACAACTGCACTTTGTTAATTTGGGTAACTCTTTGCTCTAGCATCAATAACATTCTTGAAATATTTTTAGAAGATTACTAAAAAGGAGAAACATTTGATCTTTACACCAATGTGACTTACAGTGTTCTTCTAATGTCACCTTAGAAATGTTTTGCTTCTTGGTAATCTTGCAATGTAAACAAACATTTGAAAGAATTGATATTTTTTCTAGTAAAATATTCTGTGTGAGAATTTCAGATGTCATGTTAGATCCTTTTCATGTCTATTTGAATAAAACTACAGCATATTAAGTGTAACTATCTCATTTTTAGACTGATCATATACATTCTTGAGAAGGTCAGAACTGTTTTTGCTCTGGCTCAAGATAATATCATTATATATACCCTCACAGAGAACAAACATGCACATGGGAGGTTATTTAAATGAACCTTTTTTTCCTCTCTTTTATTACAGCAAATTGAGAAAATGAATTGGAATGTAGGTTCTTTCTTGGAAAGTAGTGCAAGACTCTACAAACTTTAGTTCGTCATAGAAAACTGCGTTTGCCAATAGGGTTATTTCTAGTGAAACAGACCAACAGACAAGCAAGTAAAGAGCCCTAGACTTTTGGGATTGTACATATTTTATTAACTTGTAACATGTGTGGACTATGGGAGTTTCCTTAGTGTGGCATAATTTACAATTTAAAATATTTTCTTTTTTAGGAGATTTATCTTGGAGTTTGCCAGCTCACTTTGCCAAGATCATTTGGATTTTTCTGCCCAGGTTCACTCAAAGAACAAAAATATAAATATATAGAAGATTTTTCTTTCTTTCTTTTTAATTTGAGAGACAGAGAGAAAGAAAGAAAGTGCACAAGCAGGGAGAGGGGCAGAGGGAGAGAAAGAGAATCTCAAGCATGCGCAGTGCAGAGCCCAATGTGGGGCTTGGTCTCATGACCCTGAGATTATGACCTGAGCCAAAATTAAGAGTTGGATACTCAACCATTTGAGCCGCCCAGGCACCCCATTTGATTTCTTATAAAAGAACTGTGACGGAAATAAATTGGGAAGCAGTATGATACGATATACTGTGACTCTGTCTCCTGATAGCTGTGATATTGTAGGTGAGGGTATCAGTGACAGAGAGGGTATGAATATGTGTGTATACACACAGGCATTTGTGTGATGCACTTCCCTCCCTCCCTAAGCAACATACGATTGTAAAAGGAAGTGGATTCTGAAATTCTATAACACCATCTTTCCATTTCTGTATTTATCAATATTAATCTTGATCTAGCCAACAGAAAATACCCTTGTTTGTAAATTTTTCTATCTTGCAGGAAAATAAGGGGAGGAGTATTATCTATCTCATAACACAAAGACACTCATACAATTGCTGTTTGCGATTTCCTTTATTAACAATAAAGGTGGGAAACTGACATAATGAAATGTTTTTCTATAGGACATATCAGAATAAAATGTAAATTGTGGGGAAATTTGTCAAAATAAAAATCTCTGGCATGATTGTCTGTAGCTGAATTTCATATTCTGTTGTACTGTTCATTGGAAGCAAAAGAAGTATACCACCATATTTATAAAAGGGTCCATTCTCATTTCTTCAACAAATACTTTATAATGCTTTCTACATCCTAGTCAGTTTTTTAAATTTTTGGAAAAATGCAGAGACAAATAATGTACTATGCCACAGTTACTATCCTATAGTGGAGTGAAAGGGCAAATAAACAATATGTATGGAGGTGGGAATATTTCTCTATGACAAGATTGCTAATTACTAAAGTGATACTGGACTTAGGACTTGGAGGATGCAATATATACATTAGGTGGAGAATACTGGAAATGGTATTTCATACAGATAGAAAATTTCATTAGGAAAAAGCACTGAGTGTGAATATGCATGGTGTATTTAGGGAATGACAAACAGTTAAGAGGGGTATTCCAGAGGAAAATGTCTGTTGGCTCTATATAGTTTTTTTCTGGGGTCATTTCTTCTACTTGTGGATAGTCTTTTTTATAAACACATATCGTGATGATTGCTGAATTTCTCTATTTTTGGCTCCTACTTTTATTTATTTATTTATTTATTTATTTATTTATTTATTGCCTTCCCCTTGGCTCCTACTTTTAAATTAATGATACTATTACCTCATTTAGGGGGAAGCACATCTATTAATAGTCTTAAGGACTAAGAATATTTTTTATAAGGGTAAGATACTAGAGACAAAGTGACTTGAAAGATCAGTTAAAAACAGAACATTTTGATAACTGCCATTTATTTGGACTCAATAGGTAGAAACTTATTATGGGATTCGATATGAATGGCGCAAATGGGGCATGAAGGCTTCAGTGTATATGTAGAATTGGAGATGCTTTCACTTTCCATTTGATGAAATTGAATTTCTTAAAATGGACTCTATGTGTTTTTAATTCAAAGGTTTTCAGCAAGTAGGAGAGAGATAACCTATAATTTATGAAGATAGGTTTTTTTTTTTATTATTTTTTTTTATTAGCTCTCAGCTTTAGCAACTGCGTATTTATTTTTTTCAGCCATCTTGCTGCTGGTGATCCTTATAAGGCAAGCTGCCTTTCATTTTCATCTTCCTTAGCACAGCTGGTGCTTACACTACTCTGAACACCCATTGAGTCATTTCCTGCTGATAAATGTCTATATGTAGTCACGATTGTCACCTATGTATGTGATACAAAACTGTCCTCTCTTTTTAAACCAAGATAGCATTTGTACCAGCCTCTAATCTTATGTACCACTTTCTCCCCTTTTCAGAACCAAGCTGGCAATTCTCATCTTGAATAGCTTTAAAATTGCTCATAGCAATCAATGACAACTGAGGCATCACTAAAGAATTTCTTTTATCTCCAAGCTCCAATTTAGATCTGTCATTAAGCTTGAGTAAGCTTGAACTGTCAGAACGTTTTCCCTCATCACATGCTCTAAGCACAAAAAGTCAACTTCAAAATCAAATTTGTTCTGTCTCTTACTATACTTTGTAATGGTTTCATGTGAACAATAAACTTCACTGAAATAGTACTGTCAATCTTTAGTAGCTCAGATAACTGTGGCTTTAAAAAAGTAGTGACATGCTGCCAAAACTCAAGTATGACGTATGGTAAATCATTGCCTCACATTCAGTTGCTTTTTGTTGTGCTTTAAGGGAGAAGCACTGCTATAATGGGGAAAAGAGCACTTGGCACTTAGTAAGGAGACGTGGGAGGTGCTTCCTCCTCTCCCATGAAAGATTGTGTAATCTTTGGCAAGTGACTTGCCTTCCCTAGGCCTTGGTTTCCATGTCTGTAACGTGAAGTGGCTTTATTAAATGAATTCTGAGAACCCGCCCATTTCTAATATTGGGCACTCCAATAAATTTGACTTTCCATCCTGTGGTATTACTCTTCTTCAAGAAATAGATTGGAAACAGTTACCCTTAAGAGCTGCAAGTCAAAGATTAATTAGGAAGTCCCTACTCCAAACCTAAGGCAAAAATGCTTCAGCTTCAGCTTGGACCAAAACGGGTGGTTGTGTTCAGGTTCGGGTTGTGTTGCGGAACAGTAGCAGTCTTTTAGAGATCACAGTTTCTATCTTGGAGATCTTTTCCACCGACAGATCCTTCAGCCTCAGCTACATATTTAAATGTACTTTGATCATTCTTTGTTTTGCAGATTTCATTTTGAGACAATCTGTGTGAACATTGGAGGTGCCAGACTGAGACTAAAGACCACAAAAATCTGGCAGAGCTACACATGCAAAGTGTTCAGCAGCTCAGAAATGTTTATACAGTCCCTGTTCAAAATTAGACTGATTGTTTTTTAATAATTTTACAAGCTCCAAGTTGGCTTGTTGTATTTCTTACCAATAAAGGAAAGAAGCAGCTTGTTTCATTCATTCACCCATTCACATTATTAAAGTATAATAACATACGATGTTGCATTAGCTTCAGGTGTCCAACATAGTGATTCAACAATTCGATACAGTGCTCACCAAAAGTGTAAATACCATCTGTCATCACATAAAGTTATTACAATATTATTGGTTATATTCTCTGCATTATACTTTTGATCTCCATGACTTGTTTATTTTATGACTGGAAGCATGCACTTCTTTAATCCCAGGTAGGCTCTTTCTTAATACTCAGTTTGTTTTTTTAGAAGTACTATAGTTTTCAAAGTAAAATTTGTTTTTCTCATCTATCTCCTGTAAAGATATGACCTCAATGGAAATACAACCCAGGTCATTATTCCATGATGCACTAGAATGGGAAAAGAATTTGATGATCTATTTAACTCTCAAAAGGCAAGATATTAAAGCAAAAATATTCTAGTAGATAATCACTAAATCAAGGTTACCATTCTGATATTTTTAAATTCTTTTTAATGCCAGATCTTGATCATGATAGTTGTGTACTTTAGCCCAGAATACTGGAGCTTGCTCACCATCTCATTGTTGTCACTCTGGTATCTCTTAGCCTGACTAATTGATTGAAGTTAGACTCTGATACGAATCTTCTTTGCAATTTGGCCACATTCCTTGCTCCTAATCAAAACATGGGTAGTTGCTTAGGAATTCATTTGTTAATGGCTAACTAGTCTTTTAGGCTGTACTATCGTAGTTGTTAATGGCTAATAGCAGTTGAGGAAAAGCCATCTCTGATAATAACAGCATTTTAACATCAATGCCTTAACCAGGTGGTTTGAGGATCTGAGGTACTCTGGTAGAGACTTAGGCATTGATTTGTGGTATGTTCTACCTTTTCATGATCTCCTAGAATCTTTTGACACAGGTTGATGTCTGCTTACTTTTTCTCCTACTTACTCGTGTTTTAAAATTATACTTCTTTTGTAAATAAGCACCATACATTTCTCTTAGATGCACACTAACCTATAGTATGATTTTTAGACCCGTGAGGCAGCGTTAATTCGCAAAATTGTTTTGGTAGCAAAAGAAAGGACCAAGCAATTTTTTCTATCTCTAATTTATGAACAGCTGTCAGATTTAAAGACTGGACATAGGTAGCTACTGCCCTACAGATCTTTTGCATTTATATGACATTACTTTCTTTTTGTAGGTGAATCTTACATTTCATTAAAAAAACACCTAACCTTTATTTAATACGTTTCTTAATATCTAATGCTAGGTTAAAATTGCTTATATTTAATTCTCATTTGTGATTAATTTTTCTACATACTGCATGATATAATGAAAGACAAATTAAAATGTTTGCTTTATCTTATATGCCAAATAATTTACTACATTTCATCACTCTAAGATGACTTCAGTAGTTGGATGTACTGTTATTATGTAGCACTAATAAAAAAAGAAAACAATTCTGTCCAGTTGTGAAATGTCACTGAATGTAAGTTTCATACAAATGTAGAAATATTAAAATATGAAAATACGTGCATCTTAGATGTAAGGAATTGTATAATAGGACTACTCTAAACAGTTATTAAACTTTTCTCTAAAACATTAGAAATATGTTTACACATTCGGCTCAGGTCATGATTTCACGGTCCGTGAGTTCGAGCCCCGCGTCGGGCTCTGTGCTGACCCCTCAGAGCCTGGAGCCTGTTTCAGATTCTGTGTCTCCCTCTCTCTCTCCCCCTCCCCTGTTCATGCTCTGTCTCTCTCTCTCTGTCTCAAAAATAAATAAACGTTAAAAATTAAAAAAAAAAAAAAGAAATACGTTTACACATATGATTTCCCCTGTTTTTACAAAATCTTTACAGCACACGTTAAAACTTAAGTTTCCTTTTATGTACTGGGGAAATTAAGTAAACTTGTGAAATAGGAAGAGAAAAAAATACTTCAATCTGCTATCAACTAGAAACCTTTTCTTACATTTTCTTAATTGCTGTTGGTGAAATATTAGAAATGTTTGAAATTGAATTCTGTACTGGAAATATTTCCAAATTTAGCTTTGGTGGTACTGAAGCAGACATATTTTTATATGTTACGCACAAGTGAGAATTTACTTCATTTGAATTTATATCTTTTATGGTGGTACATCTACACATTAACATTCCAGTTAGAATTCTGTCCTCGGCATTTCACCATACTGTGTATTACTATATGTTTACTTTGAGAAGTTCTTTGTAATAACGCCAATGACATTAAGTATTTGTACTGGTTTGTAGCGAATGACTGCTGTCCCAGTTTATTTGCATTGTCAAAATTTGCTCCCAAGCTGGAGAAGAGTGTTCAGTGACACAGAACAAATCTTTATAAAAGGAATCTAAATATGGGGAAAAACAATATTTATCTTCATGGGAATTTCTGAAATGTGTGTTATTATAAAAGTTAATTCCCCTTCTGAATAAATGATATTTGATTTTCCTATTAGCATATTAGTTTGAACAGCTGCACAAAACTCAAATAAAAATAAAAAATAAAATTTCATATCCAAAATTTGCTTTCAGATTAACAGGTGCAGAAGATCCCAGGATATACAGTTCTGTGTGAAGGAAGCGTTTTGTTTGGGATACATATCTATGAGATTTGCTCTGACTGAAATGCATATAGTAATAGTAAATAACTGGGCAAGTTTTCATATATGTTAGATTAAAATGATTAAGAGGGCGAAAAGCTAGCTTTCATGACTGGGCAATATGAACACTTGTAACAAAGAAGTTACTGGACAAATAAGCCTACCAGACAGGTGGTCCAGGTGCTCTCAGAGCAGAATTTCATATTTTATGTGTATGAGTGTGTTTTAAAGAAGAGTTGTTTGTTGAAGAGAATAAAGCTACAGTGAATGTTGTTTGTCTTTTATGTGGAGAGAAGGGAAATAGAAACATTTGGGGAGTGTGAAAGATGTGGCTCTAAAGATAATTCCTTCTTGAATTTGAATATTGATTTTGGCTTCTATAAAATGGTTACAGTACTGTATGTTGCATTTGCTACAAAGGATCATTGTTTAGAGTATATAATAACATAATAGAAGTGTAACAATGATATCTCTATTATGTATAATACAGTAAAACGCATTTTATTTTATTTTTTTAAGTTTATTTGTTTTGAGAGCGAGAGCGCACGTGAGAGAGAGCACAAGAACGAGTGGGGGAAGGGTTGAGAGAGAGGGAGAGAGAGAATCCCAAGCAGCTCCACACTGTCAATGCAGAGCCCAAGGCAAGGCTCCATCTCAGAAACTGTGAATTCATGACCTGAGCCAAAATCAAAAGTCAGATGCTTAACAGACTGAGCCATGCAGACACACCTAAAATACACTAAAAAAAATTTTTTTTTAATGTTTATTTTTGAGAGGGAGTGTGAGCAGGGGAGGGACAGAGAGAGAGAGGGTGACACAGAATCTGAAGCAGGCTCCAGGCTCTGAGTTGTCAGCCCAGAGCCCGATGCGAGGTTTGAACACACAAACTGTGAGATCATGACCTGAGCTTAAGTCAGATGCTTAACCAACTGAGCAACCTAGAGTCCCTATTTTAAAATATAACTTATAAAATATGTTATATAGATTACCTTAGACATTTACGTTAATTTTATCCTATGCTTATCTGTAAATGTTTACATTTTGTGGTTAAGGTCTGTTTAAAAGTTTATGAATTGTACAAAATTTTTATTTTATTCTGGCTGCCTTTTTGTACCTTGCCTCTTAAATGTTAGCAAAATTGACCGAGAAAAACATAAAACAGTCCCCTGAATCAGTTGATTTTTACTTCCCTACACTGACCAACAATTCTATACGTGTTTGGGGTAATCCTCTTACTTCCTTTGTCTCCTCACATTCTTCCTCTCTGCTTGGCACTATTCTTACATAATTCATTCTTTCCTTCTCTCATTCACTTACTCATCTTTAAAAAAATTTTTTTTAATCTTTATTTATTTTTGAGAGAGAGAGAGAGAGACAGAGACAGAGACAGAGTGCGAGTGGGGGAGGAAAAGAGAGAGGGAAACACAGAATCCGAAGCAGGCTTCAGCACAGAGCCCGATGCGGGGCTCAAGCTCACAAACCGTGAGATCATTACCTGAGCTGAAGTCGGACGCTTAACTGACTGAGCCACCCAGGCGCCCCTTTTTTTAATTTATTTATTTATTTATTTATTTATTTATTTATTTATTTATTTATTAATTAATTAAATTATTTTTTCCACTTGTTCATCTTTTCAACACATATTTACCAGTGATGCAATATGTCAGCCATTGGATACAGAGATGAGCAAGGCGGATATAGATCCTGCTGTCCTGGACCTTCTGTTTTGTGGAAAAGAGACAACTAAATAATTTAATTCCAGGGTATGTGAGAGATGCTATGAAAGGGAATTGTGCTATGTTGTTTGAGCACATAATGCAAGAGATACCTAATGAGGGTTAGAGAATTTGGGAAAAGCTTTATTTCTTGTTCACCTCCCCATTATTTGATCCTTTGTAAGTTTCTATTTAATTAGACATTTCTGATTGTATTAGTTTTCTATGGCTTCTATAACAAGTTATTACTAATACAATGGATTAAAACAACAGAATTTTATTTTCTTACAGTTTTGGAGGCCAGAAGTTCCAAACGGGTCCAAAAAAACTGGGCCGGAACTGAGGTATAAGCCAGGTTATGCTCCCTAGAGAGGCTCTACAGGGGAATCTACTTTTTGCCTTTTCTAGCTTCTTGAGATGCATCCCTTGATTCCTTGGGCCATGGCTCCTTCCTCCATCCTGAGAGCCAGAGGCATGGTCATATCACCTCTCCTGTAGTAAATTCCCTCTGCTTCCTTCATATAAAGAGACTGGTAATTACATTTAAGGTCTATCTGGATAATGCAATATAATCTTCCTAATTTAATATTCTTAATCACCTCTGTGAAGTTCTTTTTGCCATATAAAATATTAATTAATTAATTAGTTAATTCACAGGTTACAGGGATGAGGACATGGATATTTTGTGGTGCTAATATTTAGCCTACTGCACTGGCCCGTCAAAAATTAGTATTTATAAGTAATTGTCTGAATATGTAATCTGAAAGTCCTGGTAAATTCTGTGATCGGGTATTTTGTACTTACTTTTGGAAAAGAAGACTATTCTTATGAAGTCCTAAATCTTTATGCTTTTAGGAAAGTAATGAAATTATATTTTATAATATTGCAAAAGTGTTTTGTATGTAACTCAAGAAAGTTAGCCTACTTTTATTTCAGGTAGGATTTGAATCTCTGAATCTTCCACCTGTCTCATAAAGCACCTGAAGCCCTCCTTGCTCATCCTAGACTCCCCTGTGCTTGAAAAGAAAAGTAATTAATTATTCATTTGGCTTTGAAATGCTTATGTGTCTATCTCTGGAAAACAAAGCTGTTCTTTGTACGTATGTATCACTAGGACTACTGTGGCCCAAATAATGGGCATTTCCTTTCTCCTGGGTTCTTCCTCTAGGGTTGTGAGTGTGGAGGACAGTGTTTCTCCAATAAGAAAGTGAACCTATCAGGCATAAGGAATTCTAAGAAGGAGAGTATTTCAAGAGAAAAGTGCTAAGAGTATGTTTATGTGGGTCCACCTATCTTTAAAATTTCTTTATTCTTTACAACAAAAACTTTATCTTTTAATACAAAAGACTACTCGTGTCGATTCTTTTAACCAGAGTTCTTTTCCCCCCCCCCCTTAGACCTAGGCAAGGAGTGGAATGAGGTGATGGGAAGGGAAAGTTTTGAGGACTTTCAAATGATATGGTATGTAGTCAAAACTTGTGATTGCCTAGGGAAAAAGTAGAATATAAAGAAATTAAAGCCCAAATCTCTTGAAGAAACCCAAAGTCTTTGAGTAGCAGCAGATAGCATAGGAAATTAGAGTGGAGATAATGCCTGCGATAAGTGAGCTGATAATTACTGAGAGTACCCATTATCTTCCAGAAAATCTTTTGGATTCTTTTCCTTCAAAGGTTCTGTTTGGGTAGTGAATTCTCTTTACTGTAGAAAGAACTGAGGCTGAGAAAAGTTAACTGATTTTCCAAGGTAATTCACTTAGTGAATTGCAGTGCTTATATTTAAAGTCTAGTTTCTCAGAACCCAAAATCTATTGTTGTTTTGATACCTCACCTTTTCAGGGTGCCTGGGTTTATTTCATCACAAAACTACATGGAAGAGACTGGGAAAATAACTTAAAATGCCAAATTATTCTCCAATAAAGGATTTTTGCCATAGCTGTGGAAATATACCATAAGGGTATATGATAGAATGTGAACTAGATCCCTGGAAAATATATCTTGACTGTGCTCCTTTTCTTTCCTTGCTGAATCCCTAGTAGGGAATAAATGTCTGTTTCTTTTCTGTTGATATTGGTATTTTTCAGTGTTGATATTCACAGTGTTGTTTTTCCTTCCCGTAAGATTATCTCATGTAAGTGATGTTTCTTTTAAATTTGGGGTAAATTAATAGGGTTAGTTAGTTCTGAAAGAGTTTGCTCTTCTAACACAACCTGGGTAGTTATAAGTTAAATTAGTTTGGCTGCTCCCAAAATATGATCAGCTATTAATAAGTGGTCTGCAGATTTTCTTAACTGAAAGATTGATTCTCTCATTCCCTTCCTGAAAATTAGAAAAGCTCTTCTGATTTCATTTGCATGTTGAGATTTTCTATTATGACCTGTATTCAATTTAACACACTAAAATACGAAGCAAATCTGTTCATTTAATCTGCTGATGCCCGAGCCAGTATCTCTGCAGCAAGAGATATCATACCTTCTTGTGTGCATCTGCTCAAGAGCAATTGTTTGACTATAGCTCTTATTAATATAAATCAACATCTACAAAGAAAGCCTCTTCTATTCCTGCAACTCATATTTATATAAATAGAAAAGTAATGGATTTCGAAAAGAGTCCAATAGGCTTGAGCTTCTAGAATTATCCCAAGAGTATAGGCAGGATTGAAATATTTCAAGGTGTTTTGGAGTGGGGTGTTGATAAAGTATTTCCATGTTTGCTGAGTGCCTCTGAGCTGGCGGATTCATACTAATAAAGGCAGAAGCCAGGAATAGTTATAATACGCTTAATTAACTCTAAGCTTATTTAATGCTATGGTCCAGATGAACTCTAGATAGGGAGACATAATACATATAGCTCATTAAAAAATAATTTGGACTTCTCTAATCTATATTTGCATAAAGTTCAGGTCCTTGTCCTGAAGGTATTAATTATTTTCTAATATTATTGTTGAAAAATGGATTCCCATGAAAAAATGGTAATTAGAGGAATGCTAGCTAACATAATTCAATTTCACATAACATACTCATGCCAATTATACCATGAGATGCCTTTGTCTTGAGGAAACACCCTTTTAAAAGAGGGCTTTAATAATAATAAAAAAACAACCACCAAAAACATTTGTATAAATGAGATCCTGAGAGCCATTAAAAAAACAATAAACAAAATTAACCTATTTGTCTCTGTTTATATAAATTGGAAAGGTACTTGCTACAGCCTTTGTATTTCCATAGGGAATAGGTTATTTTTGCTTTGATCATATTTTAGAACTCATTTTCTTAAGGATAGTACATGTTATTTTGAGAAAATGTATGCAGAGAATTAAAAGAATCTGATTAACTCTTATATTTGATGAAATCTCACATGACATGCTTCTGGAATTTTATGGTGAATTGCTAACAGTGAACAATTCTAGAAATCAACATGCTAGCAAAGAGGCTGTAATAGCATCCTAAATAAGAAACAGCAACTTGAGCTGAATGTGCTATGGAAACTTTTTCTTCTAATTTTATGCATGGTATATATTTTTAAAAAATATTTTTCTATTCCATTTGTATATATTAGGACTATTTTTTGTAAAGGCACAGGTCAAAAGCCCTATCCAGTATCCTTAATATTTATAAACAAAGTAAGAAAAAGCTAGAGAAGTGGACAGGAAAGAAATTACAAAAGAGTAGGAGTAGGAGTGAGGAAGCCAACAGTCAACATTCACTTCCTGTTCTTGGCAGTGCGCTGTGTGCCTAACCCGTTTTTACCTGATTGCATTGGATGATTATACTTTTACCCTATTGCCTTTTGACAGGCTGTAAATGGCAGACTAATCCAGATGTGGTTTATATTGTATCTTATTCCAAATATTTATTTACTTTTGTATTGCTGGGTCCTTTTTGGATTATACTGCTTAATTCATTTCTTGTTTTTTTGTTTTGTTTTGTGTTTGTTTTTGCTTTTGTTTTTGTTTGTTTGTTTGTTTGTTTGTTTTATTATTTCTATACTGGAAACCAGGAGAAAACCTTAAAGACAACAAATGGTATTTTTGTTTTTGTATTTCCGTTGATTTCTTATTGTGGGAAACGCAGCTCCTCTCGAAGTTTCCCCAGTTACTTTAGGACCTCTGGCATAACCTTTTTTTCTTCTCTGTCTTCTTCTGGTCTTGCTTCATATTTGCAAGGTAATATATACTGCTAAATAGTGCCCACACAATCCTTCAAAGGAGCTTTAATGCTGCTGGTATTGTGATTGCCTCTTGATAATCATAGGAACTAAGTTATATTCAGGCTCTATTGCACTGAGGCTGCTCTATTGTGGCAAAACCAAAGTCAGATGCTAAGGAAGCTTCCTGTGGCCATTCTACTTTTTGCTTAGGGGCAGTGAAACTTCGTCTCACTTTTTTGGTATGCTTGGATACATGTGTTCCAGGGTATAGTTGCTTTATTCTCTTAATATCTCATGGAAATTTTGGTGAAAACAGCCTTTATTTTCTCTTGAAGCCAATTTCCCTAGAATGCTCATATTCATCTGGAGGCAAGATGCAAGATGAAGACTGGGATCAAGAATAAAGCACCTGTTCATAACTGCCTCTTCCTTCTAACTTGAAAAACTCTCAAACTGAAGCCAATGAAACATATTCCTGGTTGGCTCACCTACCTAGTTCTCTGGGAAGTGTTAGTAACATCTCATTTCTCTCCTAATACGTGGTTCATGTGCTATAAAGCTGATGTACCATACCAGATCTTACAGTTTTATGTAAGTTCCATTTAACTAATGTTATTGTTACTAGGAAATGGGGCTAGGTCTTGAAGATTACGGGGTATTTGAGTATGTTCTTATAAAATTTCTTTTGTACATGTTGTTTAGAGATAGTTCACTTTAGCTCAGGACATTTCTGCTATTTTCAGGTTAGGTAGATGACCCATACTTCTAGGGAGCACTATAGCATATGGATGGAGCAGAGTTTAGGCCTCTGAGAGTTAATATTGCAATAAGGTGCAGGAAGACATCCAAGTGCTAAGACAAAGGTATAAAGAAAATATCGAAGGTCAAGACTGTGTATACTTAAAGTCATGAGATAGGAAGCAAAGAGTTAGCAGTACCATTCTGACTAATATGAGGCTTCTGAGACAAGCAGGGAGGTTGTTGTCTGTAAAGCTCAGATAAGCAACTAATCAATATGGCAAAGGGTAGCTTATTAATAGTAACAGATAGGATTTTTGCTGGACAGTGACACATATGAAACTGTCAATAGTGATGAATATGAGCAAATGCATGTTGAGAACAAGGGAAGCTTCAGACAAGGTCTCCCTGGCAACAATCGAAGGGAAGTCCTTTATCTAGAGTATTGAAGCCTGTTTTTGTTTGTTTGTTCCTTTTTTTTCTGTTTGTTTGTTTTGTTTTTGTGTCTCCCCCCACTTTCCCCCACTGAACATAAACTTGTCTAATGAAAGTACTATATGGACCTTTAATGTTTATTTATTTTTGAGAAAGAGAGAGACAGAGTGAGAGCGGGGGAGGGCAGAGAGAGGGAGACACAGGATTCTAGGCAGGCTTCAGACTCTGAGAAGACAGCACAGAGCCTAACACGGGGCTCGAACTCCCGAACCAAGAGATCATAACCGGAAGTCAGGTGCCCAACCGAAGGAGCCACCCAGGTGCCCCCTATGTGAACCTTTAGAACATAAATTTTAGATATCTTTTGGGGAGAGACAAATCAACCTCAGGTTAAAGATTTACATTTTCATACCCAGAGATCAAATTTAGTCGTGTAATAATTAAAGTATATTTACCAAATGGGTCTTTTAGAAGCTGAAGTGCCCACAATGCAAGTTGCTGCTTCTGTGAGGGAAAACATGAAGCAGACAGTAATCTTTCTGTTGATAAAAATGTAAACCTCTTTTTATGGGTAGCATCCTCATCTGTGTTTAACCCAAAAGAAGTAAACCCCTACCTTTTGTGTATTGTGTGTTGGCACTAGAAGTATCTCTAAAGCTTGCTTGGGAAATGAAACGAAACGTGTAAAAACATCCACTGTATGCAAGGATTATGCTAAATAACACTATGGAGCTAGAAAAGTTGTGGAAGATATTTTGTAAAATGTATCTGTGCTTACATTCTAACTTTGAAGACTGGAAGGTTATATCATCCAAAGATGGCCCCAATCATATTTCCCATCCTATGTGCTCTTCTGTGATGAGATTTTGCCATTCTCTCATCAAGTTGTGGAGTCTATTTCTCTACTTCTTGAATCTGAGCAGGCTTCATATCTGCTTTGGCTAATAGTTTATTAGCCAAATAAAGGAAAAGATGCTGTGCATAGTTCGTGGTCAATGAATATCTGCTCAACTTTGTAGAAGGGTGATTCTGGGAACAGTGAAAATATCACTTCTATGAACATTTTAGATTCTGTAACGTGAGGTTTTCAAGGCAGAATATATCGGTTGGTTGAAGTGTGAGAGCTAAAGAACAGCAAATACTGGTTAGCAAATATGTTAGAGAGAGATCTTATTTCATTTGTGTTTTGGTTTCAATGTTGCTTTTTTTTATGCTAGTGGTGTAACATGCTTATTTATTTTAATGAACTAATAGGACACTTTAGCATATCTAAGACAGAGATGATATTATTTTAGTGTCTCATTTTTCTGGTAGTCTAAGTACTACTTTGAGATATTGACCCATGATGCAGAAAAATCAGTTAGTAGTGTGTTAACAGTAACATAAAAGAGGTGGAACAGATGAAAGTGATTTTGAGGATTTAGAGCTGAGAGCTATGATCCTGGTTAGATTCCAGAGAAAAATGGACTCGTAAATTCTTTCCATTACAAACACATGTATCTTCTTTATGCTTTCCCACTGCATTGTAAAGGTACTTCTGGGTGGTAAGAAACAAACATGTTCAGAGCTCCACTCTTGATGGGAGTTCACTGTAGGTTTACAGAAGAAGGAGGAAAGCCCGAGAAGCTGCTTTAGCAACCAGATATCCAGGCCTTCAGAAGCTCTTTGAGTGTTCCTAGAAACATTTTAATTGTCCCATAGCAAGGGTCCATTGCCCCGTTTTTAGTCACTCTGCTATTCCATTTATTTATCTGCTTTTATTGGTGTCCACGTGTTGCTTTTCTATTTTTAACTCCTGACTTTTGCTTACTTATGGTATCCCCTTTTTCATCGCTCTTGTTTATTTACTTATTTGTGTGGATCTCTTGAATTCCCTTCCTCTCTGCTCCTTCTCTAATTGGGTTGATTATGACTTTTCGTAAGACCTTGTAAGTTCAGAATACTCAAGCTGGACAGCTTTTAGCAATTTCATTCATTAGGAGACTATGGGTATGGACAAAATTCAGGGTTATGATCAGTTTTCCAGAACTCCACTATGCAGTTTATTGTTAATTATTCTAAGATGATATATTCTTATTTTAAAAATAGGATAAAACTAAGGGGTTGCCTGGGTGGCTTAGTCGGTTAGGTGGCCGACTTCAGCTCAGGTCATGATCTCGCGGTCTGTGAGTTCGAACTCCATGTTGGGCTCTGTGTCTGGAGTCTGCTTCCAATTCTGTGTCTCCCTCTCTCTCTGCCCCTCCCCTGCTGGCTCTCTCTCTCTCTCTTTCTCAAAAATAATAAACATTAAAAAAAATTTTTTTAATAGGGTGAAACTGAGTATCTACTATCTTCTAGGTAGGAAGGAAAAAGACTCTTCAAAGATGTAAAATTCCAAAGTCACTATGTCACTTTTTTTTTCTTTGCTTAAGATTCTGGCCATTCTTACACAGAGGCCTTGAATGGTATCTGAATTTATACCATTTAAATTAATGTGCATTTTGTTGAAGTCAATAAGTATTTAATGTGGTATACTGTATTCATTAAATTTTATTTTAAATCTCTTTCTTTTGTGTGTGTTTCCTCAGTGTTAACAATATCATTGAGAGATCAAATGGGTTATGTCTGGGGGTAGAGTAAAACTTCTAATGATTGGCTAGTACTTTGCAAGGTGAGAATATTCTTATTTTAGCACTTGGCTCCTCTGTTGTAAATTGTGCATTTGAAAGAATCAGGCCACAGCAGGATAGAGTTGACATTTTTTCTTTTTCTTTTTTTTTTTTTTTTTTTGGTGCATCAGGTATAGGAAAATGAAGGACAGCATCAACACTTCCTTGCTGTCATTATTGATGAATTCAATGCCATCTGGAGTGCTGGCTCTGGCAATTACTCTGTAACTGTAAGACTTGCTCACCAAAGCCCTTTTATACATCTGGAGAGAGCTCTAAGAAGAAATTACCAATTGAAAAGGAGTGAGTGTGTATTTCCTGGAATATTTTTTAATACAATTGAGAAGGATTTAAGCTTGGTCTGTTTTCTTCAATCTGTTTTATTTACTATCAGGAGAATATATTACATGCAACCTGAGTAAATATGTAATAATATTTCCTTTTCATCTGGAGACTTTTCCTACCACCTGTCTCTGAACTTACTCAGATATCAAATCTATTACACACTGGAATCTGGTGTTAAAAGAATGAATAAGAAGTCATCTAAGTAAAGTTGAGAATAGTCTAAAAAAGTGGAGACAGGGGCGCCTGCGTGGCTCAGTCGGTTGAGCGTCCGACTTCAGCTTAGGTCATGATCTCGCGGTTCGTGTGTTTGAGCCCCGCATCGGGCTCTGTGCTGACAGCTCAGAGCCTGGAGCCTGCTTCTGATTCTGTGTCTCCCTCTCTCTCTGCCCCTCCCCCGTTCATGCTCTGTCTCTCTCTGTCTCAAAAATAAATAAACATTAAAAAAAAAAGTGGAGACAGATGTAAGCAGATAAGTACATTGATGTGCTACACCTGTCATGATAAAGATCAACCCAGAAAGTAGTGGAAGCATAAAGGGTGGAGTGAGAAATGGACTCAAAGTCATTTAGGAGGGGCTTCAGATGGGAGATGGTTTTTGAACTGAGACCTGACAGGTATATATATGGCCTCCATTCATTGAGCATTTATTAAATGGTGTGTATCAGACTAAGTGTTTAATGTACTACTCTCATCATGCTCTAGGAACCAGTATTACTTTGTTTTATTAAAAAAATTTTTTTAATGTTTATTTATTTTTGAGAGAGAGAGAGAGACAGTGCATGAACAGGGGAGGGGCAGAGAGAGAGAGGGAGACACAGAATCTGAAGCAGGCTCCAGGTTCTGAGCTGTCAGCACAGAGCCTGATGCGGGGCTTGAACCCACGAACCGTGAGATTATAACCTGAGCCAAAGTCAGACTCTTAACCGACTGAGCCACCCAGACACCACTGGTATTATTTTATTTTTATACAAGTAAATAAATTGATTAATACTGAGATAAAGAGACTACGTTAAAGAGTTTACTTCACATGCCCAAATCTACAAAGCTAGTAAGTAATGTAGCCAGTATTCAAACTCAGCTCTTCCTCATTCCAAAGTCTGTGTCTTAATGATTACACTATACCAACTGGTGGTGGTAGTGGTGTGTGTGTGTGTGTGTGTGTGTGTGTGTGTGTGTGTGTGTGTGAGAGAGAGAGAGAGAGAGAGAGAGAGAGAGAGAGAGAGAGAGAGTTTCTGCTTATGTATGTATGTGTATTTGTGGGCATAAATGAAACATGGAAATAAAATGAGATATATGAGTATTATCAGTCAGTCCTGTCAAAACAAGACTAAGTTATTTAACATTAGTATTAGCATAAATTAGAGGTAACTGAGTTATTGGTAGAAATAAGAAGAGGCTCTATTCTGAAGGGACTCACATTTCATATCCCATTGTTAGTGAGGTGTCATTGAAGATGTTTGAGCTAGAATATCCCTATGACAATATTTGTTTAAGAAAGATCATTTTGGGGCATTACAGAATAGGAAGGGAAGTAAATAATTTCAGCAGTTCAAGTATAAAAGGTGAACCATAAACTTAAGACTGAGGCAGTAGGGATGGAAAAGAGAAGATAGATAAGACAAATATTAAAGAGATAGCAGTTTTAGGGCATGATAAATATTTGAAAATGTAGGGATAGGATGGGCAGGAAGAGAGTTGACTTTTTCTGGCTTAGTTGACATGGTGGTGGGATCAGGTATAGAGCATAGAGAATAAGGAATCAAGAGAAAAAAATATATCGGTGTTGATGCGGTAGAGAAGAATGATGGAATCAGTAATGAAAATATTGAGTTTAAGAAGCCTGAAAAACATTTAGGCTGCTGAAATAAATTTCAGGGTTGGATTGGGAGGTGAACTGGAGGAAAATGGTTGGGAATTTTCAGTATATGGTATTCTAGTGAAACCATGTAGAAATGCCTCCAAAGACCTGTGAAGTAATTTGTCTAAGAATGGTTTTTGATACATCTGTGTGAGAGGTGTATTAGAAGTTAATATATATAAAAATTTGGCTGATTTTAGAAGTTTAATGTACATAAAAGTTTATTTTCACAGGGTATCTAAATACTTAGAAATAAATAAATTATGCCTCCTTCTGTGCTAGGGAAGCAAACAAGATTAAGAGTACATTAATTGCACAGTTGATGAGCTCGAGCCCTGCATTGAGCCCCAATTCTTCATCCTCTCTTACATACATATCGCTTTGCCCTGTGACTTTAAAGTTACTTTTATTGAAAGATGGAATTTGTTTCTTTGCTCCTTGATTCCAACTTCAGCCATTGTAATTTGATTCAGCCAATGAGAAGTCAGCAGGTGTGATGAATGAGGAGGCTTGAAAGTGCACATGTGCAGTGACATATCTGCTTTCACTCCTCTGCCTTTGCCATGAGAACACAACGAACATAGCCAGCTGGATGATGGTGGGAGATGCATGAAGCCCGGCTGAGTTGCTCTAGCCAACATTCAGCTAATCCATATGTATAAGCCCCAAACTGGCAGCCAGCAGAGCCTCAGATGTGCAGGTGAACTCATCTGAGGCTAGAAGAATTATCTGGTTGAGCCCAGCCTAAACCATCTACTAATGGAGCCATGAGCTAAATACATGTTTACTGTTGTAGGCCACGGATGCTTTCTTTTTCACAGCATTATGGTGGAAACAAATAGCTGCTAGAGGTAGGAAAAGGTGAAATTGCTTTGTTATTAGATTTGTAGGGGTCAGTTTCCTGAAAACACTCTCCTCTACTTTCCCCAGCTAGGCATAGTTATAGCCAAGAGTCATCATCAAGAGAAGAGCCATTGCCAAATTTTAATGCTTTTGAATATATCAAATAGCAAAACAGATCCAATATAGACTCTGGGATAGATTTGTTTAAAAAAAACCCTACAACTTTCTGTCAAAGGTGCCTAAAGTCACAGTACTGCATTCAAAGTCAAGGCTGATTATAACTTGGGTGTTTTTTGAAGGACTGCTTTCAGATGATTTGCAATGATTGCAAGGATAGACACCTTGTGTCTTCTCAACCATGTTGAACTTGATTTCTTTGAGCATAGATATTACTTTATGGAAATCAGAGCACATAGGTTGAAACTATAACTGGATATATTCCCAAGTTAACATACAATATATAGTGTAAATTACGAGTATGGAAACGGTGGGAATCTCAGGACAGATAAAATAGATGACAGTATCATAGTTAGTGCAAAGTGGGGAGTGTTATGCTTAGATGTAAGTTGGTAAGCCCTCCCCATCCCCATATTGACTGAATTTTTTATATGAAAATTTTTTTTGCCCTATTGGGATCAGGCATATGTTACAGTCTTTCTGGTATATACCCATACATTTTGATGTGTATTTACCTCAAAAAACCCCTCATTGTATACACATTAAAAACAATTGGATATTTTAAGTCAAGGTAACGTCTTATATATCCAGGTGTATGTTGACAAATATAGTCTCATCCTGATTCTTATTTTCCTGTATCCTCTCTTATGTCCTCTTTTTAACAAAAAGTCAGAAATTGGACAAAACAAAAGCTAAATGACTACTAATTACTCTTTTAGTTTCCCTGCTTTCTCATTTGCCCTCCCTAGGCTTATTCTCTAATTCCCTATTCCCCACAGCCAAACTACAAAAAGCATAGAGTGCCCAACATAACACAACACAAATGCCCAAATGCTCATTGAAACCTAATTGGGAAGCCTATGAAGTCTTATTATTTTTTTAATGTCACTGCACCTTTACCCCTGCTCTGAACTTCTGAGTTCCTCAGTCATAATTTTTTCTTTAATTTTTATTTAAAAATTTTTGAAAAATATTTTAAAATATTTTTATTGATGTATAGTTGACATACAATGTTATGCTACTTTCAGGTGTACAACACAGTGATTTGACAACTTTATACGTTACTCTGTGCTCACCACTGTAAGTGTGGTTACCATCTGTCACCATGCAACATCATTACAATATTATTGACTATATTCTCTATGCTGTACTCTTCCTCTCCATGACTTATTTTATAACTGGAATTTTGCACTTCTTAATCGCCTTTACCTGTTTCATGCATCTCTCCACTCCCTCCACTCTGGCAATTACCAGTTTTTCTCTGTATTTCTTAAGTCTTTTCCTGTTTTTTGTTTGCTCATTTGTTTTGTTTTTTAGATTCCAGATATGAGTGAAATCATATTTTATTTGCTTTTCTCCATTTGACTTGTGTCATTTATTTTTTTTTAAATTTTTTTTTAACGTTTATTTATTTTTGAGACAGAGAGAGACAGAGCATGAACGGGGGAGGGGCAGAGAGAGAGGGAGACACAGAATCGGAAGCAGGTTCCAGGCTCTGAGCCATCAGCCCAGAGCCCGACGCGGGGCTCGAACTCACGGACCGCGAGATCGTGACCTGAGGTGAAGTCGGACGCTCAACCGACTGAGCCACCCAGGTGCCCCTTGACTTGTGTCATTTAGCATAATATCCTCTAGGTCCATCCATGTTGTCACAAATGGAAAGATCTCATTCTTTTTTCTGAGTAAGTAGTATTCCATTATATATGTATATGTATATATGTATACCACATCTTCTTTATCCATTTATCTGTCTATGGACACTTAGGTTGCTTCCATGTCTTGGCTATTGTAATGCTGCAGTAAACATAAGGGTGCATATATTTTTTCAAATTAGTGTTTTTTGTTTTGGGTAAATACCCACTTATGGAATGTCTAGACTGTATGGTACTTCTATTTTCAATTTTTTGAGGAACCTTCTTACCGTTTTCCATAGTGGTTGCACCGATTTATATTCCCAACAGTATGTGGGTTCCCTTTTCTCCACCTCCTTGCCAACACTTACTATTTCTTGTCTTTTTGATGCTAGCCATCCTGACTAGGTTGAGGAGATATATTGGTTTTGATTTGCATTTCCCTGTTAATTAGTGATATTGATCATCATTTCATGTATCTGTTGGCCATCTGTATGTCTTCTCTGGGAAAATATGTATTCGGTTTCTCTGCCCAGTTTTTTTTTTTTTTAATTTTTAACATTTATTTATTTTTGAGAGAGAGAGAGTGAGTGGGGGAGGGGCAAAGAGAAAGGGGGACAGAGGATCTGAAGTGGGCTCTGCACTGACAGAGAGCCCAATGAGGCACTCAAACCCACAAACCATGAGATTATGACCTGAGCCAAAGTCAGATGCTCAACCAATTCAGCCACCCAGGTAGGTGCTCCTCTCTGCCCACTTTTTAACTGAGTGATTTGTTTTTTTAGTGTTGAGTTGTATAAGCTCTCTCAAACATACATCTTAACTCTTGCCATGTATTCAGCTACATACAATCCCTAAATCAGCTTTTTTCCTTCCACCTTTCCCTAGGTTCTTCAGATGAATCGTCATCATGTCTAGGACAGTAATGTGAAAAGATAGTGTTCTAGAGGTGAGGAGATGTGACTCCTAGAAGCATCATTAATGTCACGAGCAAGCATTTTATAAACTTATTTACCCTTCTCCCTTGATATAACTGAGGAAAGCAAGGCAGAAATTGTTTAAATGATGTGTGCAAAATCTCAGGATTAATAGTTGACAAAGTAAGAGAATTTTACTACCTTTGGCCTGGACCCTTTTCCATAATAGCCTGATGCATGTTAGAACTAAATCTGAAAATTCAAAAAATATTATGCATATTCTTTTCCTTTCTTTTCAGAACCTAGGACATATTATCAAAGATGGATAAAATAGAACTTGAGGGCTGTTAGATTCTTTCTCTTCACTGGTCAAGAGGAAAATAAATTTGAATGTGCAGATATAGGTAGGATGCAGTATCTGTTGAGTATGGGAGAAAGGTCTTTTGAATCTCAAACACTTGCTATAGATGTGGGTGTATATACATGTTGGGAGGGAGAAGGGGCTATAGTGATATATGGGTGACCAAACTGAATCACTTTGAGGGTCAGAGGGGTTGATAACTCGACATGATATTGAGAAATAACAGGTATAAATTGGGACAGACCTGTGCAAACTGAAATATAGGGCCATTCTAGGCGTTGGGAACTAGGATTCATCAGGAAAGCCCATAGGGGTTGATGAGCATTAAGCTAGTAATTAGCATTTAATTTTGCCTTTCTTCTCAAGCCCCTCATACCTATTTTCTGGGAGAGACATTCCATATGTAGCTATTGGTTATTGCTCAAATTCATACCTGACTCTTTCTTCTCTCAGGTAGCTTATGAAAGAACCTGTTTCTAATGGTTAGTGACTGTACATTTCCTATAGTATAAAACTATGCCATTAATTTGATCATTATGCAGTTGACACAAGGTCTGTTTTTATAGATTACACAATTTCTTATACCTTTGCAAATTTATTATATTTTCTGGATAACCAAACACTTAAAAGTTTTCTCTAATATTCTCCAAAAAGGAAAAAAAAAAAAGGATCTCTTTCAAAATCCCTATTTTCACATTGTGGGTATCTGGGTTCTTGAAGATGGGAAATTAATAGTTATATGCTGAATTGTATTCCTTCCAGGTTCAAATGCTAAAGCCCTAAACCCTCAGTACTTCAGAATGTGACTGTATTTGCAGATAAAGTCTTAAAAGAAGTGATTAACTTAAAATGAGGTCTTTAGAGTAGGCCCTAATCCAATATGACTAGGATCCTTATACGAAGAGGAAACTGGGACACATGGAGAGACATTTGAAATGTGTGTGTGTGTGTGCGTGTGTGTGTGCGTGCATGTGCATGCAGAGTGCAGAGGAAATACCATGTGAGAACACAGAAGGCATCCTTCTGCAAGTCAAGGAGAGAGGTTTCAGAATGAAGCCAACCCTACCAATACCTTGATATTGGACCTCTAGCCTCCCAAACTGTGAGAAAATAATTCCTGTTGTTTATTTCATCCACTATGTGGTATTTTCTTATAATGGCCTAGCAACCTAGTATACTAAGTATCACATGTTACTTTTTTTTTTTTAACCAATTTGTGGACTCTTTCTTTTCTATAGATCCACAAACTCCTTCTGAGTCTAGTTGTTACTGGAACAATTCTTGCTGTTTCATCCTGTGTTTATCTTTGCAATGTTATCAAAGTATTCCCAGCAAGAGTTAAGCATACACCAAATTTATATATTCATATATTAAATTAATAGTTCTTCTATGCTTATTATGGACCAGAGACTTTTCAAGCACAATGGTGAATCCCAAGATCCACCAATAACTTAAAATATTAAAAATAACAATATCTAAATTTAGGTGTACATAGTAGAACTTTTGGGGATGCCTGGGTGTCTCAGTTGGTTGAGAATCCAATTCTTGATTTTGGCTCAGATCATGATCCCAGGGTCATTGGATTGAGCCCCATGTCAGGCTCTGCCCTGACCATGGAACCTGCCTGGGATTCTCTTTCTCTCCCTCTGCCCATCTCTCTCACTCACACTCACTCTTCTTTCTATAAAATAAAATAAAATAACAAATAAAAATAAATATTAAAACTTTTTGTTTTTGACACCCATCACTTAGCAAATGAGAATAATTTTCTTTATGGCACTAAATTTTGAGAGGGGGAAAAATCATTCATGTATGTATTTAAAATTAGATTTTAAAAGTTTTCAGAAATGCATTTTCTTTAAATACAGAAATTACTCTATTCACCTAATGACTGATGTATACGAATTTGTCTGTAGGTAGTTTATTGTTTTATATTTCAAAAAAAGTCAAAATTGGAGCCTCAAAGCCTCATGTTCCAGGAATTGTCTTTTGGTGGGTGCTCCTTAAATGTCCTTTGAAAATGTGAGCATTCACCTGTCCATTGGCATAACTATAATACCAAAACTTTGATGGGGATATCATTGCCTTGGTGAAAATAATTATTGTAGGAACTTTTTTTTCCCCATTTAGCTCAAGATGACAAAACAAGCCTTACATCTGTCTGGTTTGGTAGTTTCAGTGATACATTGATTGTTTATTATTGTGTTCTGCAACAGGCAAAGTCTGAGCTAATCCTTTGGTAGTCTAGTAGCACTTTAGCAGCCATTGGATAAAAGTGACTTTCTAAGTTAATGTTCTTTCTTATTAACAAATGTCAGAAATTGAGATAAGGAGGGAGCTTGAGGTTGGAATTTTCCTCCCATAGGAACACATCGCTTAGCTCTTATGGGTTTAGCACACTTTTAATATTTTAATGAAGGCTTTTTATGTGCCTGTGCTACTTAATATTCCAAATGAAGGTCTATTCTCCTCCTGATATGCACATGTAGCTCCTATTATGCACCATCAAGAGGAGTGGTAGAAAAGCCTCTATCTGCATGGAACAGCACATGCCTTAAGCACAGAAGGTCAACAATCGCGCTTTGACTAAGCTAAGGCTACTTAATGAGAGCTTCAGTGCTTCAGTGAAAAGTGTTTTACATTTTAGTCAGAGCACCAGAGTTGGATAATGATAAGTTGCAATATGTTCTTAGTCAAAATAATTTCATAGTTATTCTAACGTCATTCTCCGCTTCCAGAAGTACAACACATGCAATCCATGATGTGAGGACTACCTCAGAAATTTCAGAAAAGCACAAGTTTAGGCTTTAATGGGTGGTATAGCTTAGTTAACTCCCACAGTCTTTCTATTTAGGCCCTAATGACCTGAATTTACTTGTGGGTTTTTGTTTGTTTGTTTTATTTGTTTTTTTTTTTTTTTTACTAATGGCTGATGGTCTATCACTAGGAGGAAGAGATAAAACATCTACATGGAAATTTTTCAGCCATCTAACACTTGATTAAATGAAAAAAATAACTATGGATAATATTAATTTAAGGAAGAAAAAGACTTTGCAATATACTGTAATTTCAAAAGATGAACATGAGAATGTGTTGGGCCAAAATACTGCTTGAGCAAATCTACTACCAAGGAAACTACCCATATATTTTTAATTTGCATTCCAGAGCAAGTAACCAGAAGTATATCTCTGCCTAATATTTTACCCATTTAATGCTGTTAGTTTGGTTCTGAGAGGATTGCTTCTATGAATCATTGTGACGTTGGAGAGTATCTGGATTTTCATCTGAAGAAATCACACACCATATTTAAAAGTAATTAAGAAAGAGATGTAAATGTCTAGCTTTCCTTTAAGATATCCTGAACTGACATAGTCTCTAGACTAGGGTTAATCTTGCAGAAAACCGATGAAGATGACAACCTAATGATGGATTTGAAAGATTCTAAGGTAACTATTTATTTATTTATTTATTTTTATTTTTATTTGTTTTAATGTTTATTTTTTGAGAGAGAGAGAGAGAGAGAGAGAGAGAGAGAGAGGCAGAGAGAGAGAGGGAGACACAGAATCCGAAGCAGGCTCCAGGCTTCGAGCTGTCAGTGCAGAGCCTGATGCAGGGCTCGCACTCACAAGCTATGAGATCATGACCTGAGCAGAAGTCAGACACGTACCTGACTGAGCCACCCTGGCACCCCTAAGCTAAATATTTACAAATCAAATTATATCCCCACAACTATGACCATTGCTGCTTCATTGTTCGGAATTAAGGCATTGGTCGTAAGTGCTGAAAAGGCCAAAGATGAAAGGGACCTAGAAATTACAAAGTACATATTTTTGGTTTTATAATGAGGAAGCTGAAAGCTCACAGGCTTATAATGAGTTTCCACCTCTTAATACCTTATTGTGAACTTTATCAGATCCATTACTAATGATAACTGGCCATAAATATATTGTTAGGGCAGAGGTTGTTCAGAAGTCAAAAGAAATAGCTAATGTTTTGGGTATATTCCAGTTATCTATTTTTGTATAAAAAACTACTACAAAATTTAGAAGCATAAAGCTACAATCATTTTATTATGTTCATAGAATGATGCAGTAACAGGGAATGGTTCGAGGGCTGAAGGCTGAAACAGTTTGAGCCAGAGGGTCCTCTTTCAAGATTCTTCACTCGCGTGTTTAGCACCTAAAATAGGATGGCAGAACAATGGGCTCAGCAAGGAACATTGATTTGGAGATCTACATGACTCCACTCCAACATGGCCATCTTATAATAGTTAAACTTTTACACAGTTGCTCAGGGCTTCTAGGTAAAGTGTTCCAGTAAAGAAGATGGGAATTACATAGATCTTTTATGACCTAGCTGTGGAAGTGACATAGCATATTATCTTGTAGGCACAACCTTGCCCAGATTCAAGGAGAAAGGGCATGGATCCCACCTTTTAATGAAACAAGTGTCAAAGAATTTTTATTTATTTATTTTTTTTTTTTTTAATTTTTTTTTTCAACGTTTATTTATTTTTGGGACAGAGAGAGACAGAACATGAACGGGGGAGGGGCAGAGAGAGAGGGAGACACAGAATCGGAAACAGGCTCCAGGCTCTGAGCCACCAACCCAGAGCCCGATGCGGGGCTCGAACTCCAGGACCGCGAGATCGTGACCTGGGTGAAGTCGGACGCTTAACCGACTGCGCCACCCAGGCGCCCAGAATTTTTATTTTAAAACTGCATCAGAGTGGGATGGGTGGAGTGGAGAAAGAAAGCAGTGAGGTAGTTCAGACTTCAGATGAGCAGTGACATTAATCATAGACTTTATTGCTGCCTCTATTTGTTAAATACCATTTTAAATTAGAAAAAATAAAGGGGAAAGGAAATATCAAAGAGAGGAGATCTGTATCTTTAAAATTTTATTGTAGTTTTTAAATAATCTTCTTTACCAGGGCTTATGTAGAAAGTTGTGATCTGGTTTCTTTATGACAACCAGAGGTAATGACAAGAAAATGATCATTTGGGGGTAAGAATGGTGAAGATTTAGTCCGTAGTGATTTTTTTTAAACTGTAACTCAAGATATCTTGCCTAAAGGTTTTACAGTGATATGAGTGAAAATCAGGCAGGTGTACTTTTCACCTGTTGGGTTTGAAACTTCCTTGTAGCCTTGTTTTTCCATTTCTTTCTATTATAAACATGCAAGGATATAAACTTTATAGTATAGTAAGACAAAGTTAATTGGCATAGCTATTTAAAGAAAATGAGTGATGAATGGGACAAAGGAAGCAATTTAATTAGTCAGAATGAATTCTTCAATCTAGTCAAGATTTCTTTTATTAATTGCTTGAGTGAGTTTGGTTGCTTCATTGGCAGTACCTGCTGAGCCAGGCAAGTTTCCTGATAAGAGATTTGGACCTATAGTGGGGGCCATTTAAATGATCAGGAGAAGGCTTGAATAAAATTTGGCAGGATGAATTTTTATGGTTCATATTAAGTAGACCAAAGCCTTTCACACTGAAATGGGTCACATATTCTTTGAGAGAGAATTTATTAGGGAGCTGCAGATAGCCGTCTTCTGTTAGGAATATGAAGAAGCGGTGAGAGGTAGGAATGAAACTGGAGGTCAAGGAGAGTATGTAGGTGGTGAGAGACAAAGAGACAGAGGCTGCCAGAAATGTAGTGAATGTGCTGAGAACCACAGATGAACATCTACCAGGTTCCGCAGAAAGATAAACAGGGAATCCTGTCTTTCCCAATGCTTTCCAGTCCCCAGTTTTAGTTATTTATTAAGTGTGGAGAGGAAGATATCTGATAGCTCTCATTTCAGTGAAACACTCATACACTAAAAATTAACTTACCTCATTAAAAAAAATTAACTTGAGTTTGTACCGAAGAGTACTAAGACTTATCTCCTGTACAAACCAAGATGCTGTACATTACGATGTCATTAACAAAGATGAATTAGACACTAATCTTTTCCTAATTGAGACCCCAAGCTGAGAAATGAAATAAGACATACACAAATAACTGCACTATATTGTGTATTATGTAAAATAGCTTAAAACAGTCATTCATTCTACATTAATCTAGGCACATGAGATATAGTCATGACCAAACATGTTAAAATACATGCTATTATAGATTGTACATCCTAATAAGAATAGATGGAAAAATAAGCATTGTATAAATAAATAGCATATTAGGAGGTGATAAATACCATGAATAATAAATAGAAGAGGTAGGAGTGATCAAGAATGTAGGGTGGGAGAATTGTATCTTTACATAGGATGGTCAGAGTAGGCTTCAAGGAGAAGGTGGTATTTATGTAAAGACTTGATAGAGGTGAGGTAGTTGATCATAAGAATATCTTGATGAAGAACATTCTAGACTGACAAACAAGTCACGGAATGCCTCAGAGTGGAGTGTGTCTTGTGTATGTGAGGAATAGCAAAGAGACAAGTGAGGCTTGAATAGAAGAACAATGGAAAAAGGAGCTATTGATGAGGTTAGAGAGGTAATAGAAATGATGGTTCATGTAGATCTTTGCAAACTGTTGTCTACTGTATCATGAATAATAAAAGTTATTAATCAGGAGGATGATACAAAAACCCACGCAAGGATATAATGGTAGATAGGACCAGGTGTTAGTAATGGAATTACTGAGAAATAGTTTGATTCTGGACAGTCTGAAGGTTGAGTCAAAGAATTTCCTGATAAATTGGACAGGGTTTGCAAGAGAAAGATGTATAAAAGACATTTCAAGTTTTTGGTCTGAGGAACTGCAAGGATGGTGTTTTTACCCTCTGAGATAGGGAAGAACCATTTTGGATGGAAAATTAAGAGTTCAGTGTTGGACATGTCATGTTTGAGAAGTCTATTAAACTTTCTGGTGGAAATATCAGGTTGATTATATAGGTCTGGGACTGGCAGAATAAGTCAATTGATGAGTCCCTGGCAAATAAGTGGTATTTTTAAGCTATGAGATTGGATGACTCACCAAAGAATTGAGTGCAGATAATGAAGAGGAGGTGATTATAGATTGAACCTTGGAATATCCAAAATTAGGAGGTCAGTTCAAGGAGAGAGTGCTGCATGTGCAGAATACACAGGAGAGAGATTGTTTTATGTAAAATAAAGAGATTAGTTTGAGTAGGGAAAACTTAATGAATGAAATAACATTTCAATTGAGTGCTAAGAATAAGAGGTGTTTGTAATGTGTAAAATTGGAGGGGGATGTTACATTATAGTAAAAAGGAATAGGATGAGCAATATATGAATGAGAAACAGCAGGTATTTCACTTTGACTATTAATAACATGTATCAAGGTTTAGCAGTAGGTTACATAGATAATATAGGCAGTATACTGCAGCTAATAGAAAACTGTAAGGCCTTTGTACAAAGAATGACATGATGACATCATGCTTTAGGAAGAGTAATCTAGCTGCATAGGGTTGTTAGATTGAAAGGGGTAGAGTTTGGTTTCTGAGAAATGAGTTAGAGATTAAATGAAATGATAGAGAGAGAGAGAGAGAGAGAGAGAGAGAGAGAGAGAGAGAGTCTCTGTGTGTGTATGTATGTATGTATGTATGTATGTATGTGGTTTACTCATAATTTGTCACTGTAATGGTTAATTTTGTGTCAACTTGACTGGATCATGAGATACATAAACATTTGATCCAATATTATTCTGCTTGTTTCTGTGGGGGTATTTCTGGATGAGATTAACATTTATATTGGTAGGCTGAGTAAAGCAGATTGCCCTCCCTAATGTGGGTGGGCCTCATCCAATCAGTTGAAGGTCTAAATATAACCAAAAGGCTGACCCTCCTGTAAGTAAGGGGGATCTTGCTCTGGCTGTCTTTGAGCTATGACTTTGTTCTTTTCCTATTCTTCATACTCGAACTACCTCATTGGCTCTCCTAGTCCTCAAGCTTTCAGAATTGAGCTACAACTAATGCCATCAGCTCTCTTTTGTCTCCAGCTTCCCACCTGCAGATGTTGGGACTTATCAGCCTCCATATCATATGAACCAATCCCTTGTAAATTAGTCTCTCTCTCTTCTTCCCCTGCATGCGTGTGTGCGCGCACACACACACACACACACACACACACACACACACTATTGGTTCTATATGGAGAACTCTTATACACTTACTAAAGAATTGGGAGAATTATTAATCATGTGTGACTAAAGGAAAAAAAAAAGAAAAGTGATTCTCATTGAATGTGGCTTTGTGCCAGGCCATAATTTTGTACCATAATTTTAAATATCTGCTCTCTAGATTAATAACTTTTTAAAATAATTTTTTTTCAACGTTTATTTATTTTTGGGACAGAGAGAGACAGAGCATGAACGGGGGAGGGGCAGAGAGAGAGGGAGACACAGAATCGGAAACAGGCTCCAGGCTCTGAGCCATCAGCCCAGAGCCCAACGCGGGGCTCGAACTCACGGACCGCGAGATCGTGACCTGGCTGAAGTCAGACGCTTAACGGACTGCGCCACCCAGGCGCCCCAATTAATAACTTTTTTATATCCAGTCTTATACTAACAGCTGAGAACTACTAGTCTTCATTCTTCAGTTGCACAAAGCTTGCATTTAAAGTTACAAGGCTCTGTTTCTATAGCTCAAGATACTACTTTAATTCATGTTCTACTGTGCTAAACAGTGTAGTGCTAAAATAAAAGATGTGTTGATAGCATTCAACATGTGGCTTATATGATACCTGCTATTACTGATAGTTGTTTTTTTCCAGGTCATTTTGCTCTTCATCTATCTTGTAGCTATGTTGTACTATGGTGTCACACAGGATTTTTTAGGTAACCTCTACTAATTTATACTTTGTCTACTTCTGTACTACCTCTAAAATACAAGTGTCAGTAATGTAGGTAGGTTGTCTATTTTGTTCATTACTGTGTACCTATTACCTAAAACAGAACTTGACACATAGTACTCAAATAATAATTACTTATTAAATGACTGAGTGACTTAAGTGAATACATGTAGTGGCTAGAAGTTTCGATTTAGATGCAACCTGATAAAAGTTTGCATGCTATTAAGCTATCTTTAACCCTAAACTATTTCAATTTTTGCATAATTTTATTTTTTCCCTGGAGGTAGCAACCATGGTTCCATTTAAAAGTATTATATCCACTTTGAGATCTTGGAAATTAAGAGAAGATTAATGTGTTTAAATTATATGTTCCAAAGTAAAAACAAAACAGAACAAAAACAAAACAAGATCAAGAAGAGATTTGAAAAGAGTTACAAAAGATATTTGAATAAACATGAGACATTTCTGCTACTGTTGATGTAACCTAAGGACACAGCATAATAGGTAGGAGATTATGATGGCAGTAATTGTGAAAAGGACTTTATGGGATAGATGTGAAATATTGTAGTGGAAGAATCAGCATGGCCTCCCAAGTGACTATAGGTAGGAAGCAAGATATATGAACTAGAAAATGAAACTCTTAAGTTTCAAGTGTGGGTGATTGGGGAAAAATAGTCAAGCCAGTAGCTGAAAGGGAGAAGTCATGTTACCTAGGAATCTGAGGAGTTCAGCTTTGTGAATCTGGCCTTTGAGATTTTGTTATGGTTTCAAAGTAGATGAAGCAAATAAATAGCTAGAAATGAAGATGAAGAAATACGGTAGTAAGGGTACCCAAATGGCTCAGTTTGTATAGTATGAGACTCTTGAATTTTTTCTCAGGGCCGTGATTTCAGGCCCCACATTGGGCATATAGAAAGGAAGGAAAGGAAAGAAAGGAGAGGAGAGGAGAGGGGAGGGGAGGGGAGGGGAGGGGAAGGAAAAAGGAAGAAAGAAAAAAAAAGGAAAGAGAGAGAGGAAGGGAGGAAGGGAAGATGAGAGAAAGAAGGGGAGGAAGAAAGAATGAAAGGGAAAGAGAGAGAGAGGGAAAGAAAGGAAGAAACAAGAATGAAGAGGGGGGAGGGAAGGAAGGAAGGAAGGGAAAGAGGGAGGAAGGAGATATAGACTCACTGGTATGCCACAGAAGTAAACTTGAAAGTTGTGAAGTATAGTGAGAAGTGGCTAAGAGAAAAGAAAAAAAGGTAATAAAAGAGGAACAGGTGGGAGAAAGGGATGAGGACACCATTTTGGAAGGCAGACTGGAAAAAAAGCCAGTAAAGAAGACAGGAGAAAAAATGATTGTAATAGGTCAGAGGGTAATCCTAAAGGTACAGGGTCAGACAGTGATAATCAGAGAGTCTCCTGTGGAAGTTAGAGATCACAGAAGAGGATGAAGAAAAAATAGATTTGATTGATGAGTGGTTTACTGTTAAACTTAAGAACAGTTTAAATTCTGTGGCAAGAACTGAAAGGGAATAGAGGACAAATGGCAAGAAAGAGAAAACAAAAGTAAAAGATGGAATAGATTAGTCTTTAGAGAAATTTGACTGAAAATAATGCTGGAGGTATGCACAAGAAAATAACTCACTGAATCTGTCATTATTTTTTATTTTTAATTTAATTTCATTTTGGTAAGAACACTTACCATGAGATTGATGCTCTTTACAAATTTGTAGGTTGACAATACAGTTACAATGCTGTAAAGCAGATCTCTAGAACTTATCTTGCTTCACTGAAACTCCATTTGGATCTGTGCTAAAATATTTGGAATATTTTATGATGTTTGGACTTCTTGGTCTGTTCTTCTGTCTCGAGGAATCCTGTTTCTCTGGGTTTCGATCAGTTTTTCCTCTTCTTAGTCAATTATAGTAATGAAGAATTTATCTGAATAGAAAGACCAAATATATGAAAGTTAATTAAAGAAAATATTGATAAAAATGTGATTTGTTTTTGGAACTTGTCAGCCGAAATGAATATTAATCCAAAGTCTTGCACAATAGCAGACTAATACATCTATCTCCTGGTGTATCAAATCATGTTTGTTTTTGGAATATTGATCATAAGAGTTTGACTCAATAAAACGTTCTTCTTTTTTAAAAAAATCAGGTTTATTGAGGTATAATTGATATAAAATTGTAAAATACTAAAAATGTACTTTGTGGTGATATGATACACATATTTTTATGAAAGAATTCCCCCCTAATCAATGCAGCTGTCTAATGGTATTATCCATGAACTTTTTTGTTTTGAGAGAGAATACACTCATGTGCTCAATAATATATCATTGTAGTGAGTTATCAAAGTATAATAGAGGCCAGAACCACCAATGGGTAACAAGTTTTTCAATGTATCCTTTCATGCATCTTGTTTGCATGGAGAAGGGAATCTTATTTATTTTTTAGTAGACTTCACGCCCAGCAGGGAGCCCAATGCAGGGCTTGAAATCATAACGCCAAGATCAAGACCTGAGCTGAGATCAAGAATTGGATGCTTGGGGCAACTGGGTGGCTCAATCTGTTGAGTGTCCGATTTCAGCTCAGGTCATGGTCTTATGGTCTGTGCGTTCGAGCCCCACGTTGGGCTCTGCCGACAGCTCAGAGCCTGGGGCCTGCTTCAGATTCTGTGTCTCCTTCTCTCTCTGCCCCTTCCCCACTTTCACTCTCTCTCTCTTCCTATCTCTCTCTCTCTCTCTCTCTCTCTCTCTCTCTCAAACATAGATAAATATCAAAGAAATTTAAAAAAAAAGAGAGAGAGAGTCAGATACTTAACTGACTGAACCACCCGGGTGCCCCAGTTGTCTTCTTTTAGACTTTGTTCTAAGATATTTTTTTCCATTAATATCATCAGAGTATTTGTAAGCAAGTGTTTGTTGCTGAAACTTTAATTTTTAGGACTATTGACATTTTTCAGTAACATCTGGAAGATATTTCTTAATGTTAAATAAAAATGTCAGAAAGAAGCTTCCATGTTTATGACCTGAAGTGGAAGCTGAGGAAGTTTTACTTTCTTCCAATTGTAGCGAGTAATACCATGAACTGAGCTTTCCCTACTAAAGTTGAGCAATTGCAAGAGCAATGTCACCCTATGGCTGACATATTCAGCTTTTTTTGCTTTCATCTTTACTATAAGTGTAATAAAACTTTTCTATGATTTCCATCTGCAAAAATAGTGACTTCATCAAATTTTTGGCATAGCAAGAATTTTCAGTATGATTTTTTTCATTGTTATTATAGTTAATGAATGACAGAAATACATGACTATTTCTTTGCTTTTGAGGTTAAGAAATTCTCTTTTATAATTAGGTTATTTTAGCTAAACTACTTATATATAATGGTTCATAGCAGTAACTTCTGGAAATATAGTCTTGAGTCATTATTAATGAAATAAGCTTTTGAAAGATATAGACATTTATGAAAATCTTCAGTAATGCCCTTAGAGTTTATCTTAATAAAGTAAGCAGACAAATATTAAATAATATATCAACTTTATATTTTAGTCCTCAGAAATCTATGCATATCTATTATCTGAGGAATTATGTTTATGCAAATATACCTCAACAGCTGCAATTTAAATTGATACTCTTTGGAACCATGTTTCCATAGGAAATCACTTTCTTGATTAGAGAATTGATGTGTAACCTCTGGCAGAAATGACAACATATATCATAAGTAACAAATTGAAAATAATATGACCTATGCTTTAAACAGAAGACTTTCTAAACAGCACACACAATTATTTGAGTAGGATGCTGCAATTGCTAATCTTACACTTAATTAATGATTTAAATAATTAATGGCAGTGGATATGCAGGTTGAGGAGAGAAGGTGGGGACAGCAGGAAACAACCAGAGTTCCCCCAGGAGTGAAGGCCAGTACCTAGACAGTTTCCATAAGAGAGGCAGGACTTGGCAAGGCTCCATGTCCAAGCATGGGGTCATGGTATAATTTTTAAAATACAGTTGATGGTATCTTTAATATTTTAAATATTTTGAACCTTATCTGTACCCATTTAATTGTAGATATATATGCATTTTTGAAAAAAAATATATGGTGTTTTTATTTGTCTGTATTCCTGCCTGCCTTTATCTTGACTTAAATGCTTTAGATTTTTACCATTTCTACTTCTTTAACTTGAAAAGTGTTTTAAAACTATTCCATATTGCTCTAAGTAATTAAGTTTATTCCTCCCACATGGTGCTTAATATATTATGGTATATATTTACTACTTTTATTCTTGCTTTCATGAGTATAATTGCATCTGAGAACTGAGAATTTCTTTTTCTTGCTTTTAAGTTTATTTATTTTGAGAGAGAGGCTGTGTGCACTGGTGCCAGTGGGGGAGAGAGAGAGAGTGAGAGAGAGAATCCCAAGCAGACTCCACAGTATCAGCACAGAGCCCAACATGGGGTTTGGGGGTTTTATCTCACAAACAATAAGATCATGACCTGAGCCCAAATCAAGACTCAGAGGGTTAGCCCACTGAACCACCCCAGTACCCCTGAGAGAATTTCTTTAACTCAGTGAATTCCTGGTCTGTTCTATCAACCTAAGTAATTATTTAAGGTTATCTAAATCTGAGTTCTTCTCATGAAATATTGAAATAATAGGGACTATTTAAATAGAATTTTAAAATATTTTGCAACACCTGATGTTACACATAGTTTTTAATTTACTGAAATTTACTTATAAATCAAGTATTTACAGGGGCACCTGGGTGGCTCAGTTGGTTGAGCATCCTACTCCTGATTTGGGCTCAAGTCATGATCCCAGGGTCATGGGATAGAGCCCAGTGTTCAGCTCTGGGATGAGCATGAAGCCTGTTTAAAATTCTCTCCCTCTCTCCCTCTGCCCCTCCTCCCTGCTCATAGCCTTTCCATGACCCCCCCCCCAAAAAAAAAGAAAGCAAAGGAAGTCAAATATTTGTGTAAGATTTGTGATTTTTATGCTATATATAAATAGAAAAATCTCTAAAGCCATGTTTATCAAGATTGATGATGATAAGCATGATAAATGGACTCAACAAAACATTTCAATATAATCTATGCTTTTGAAACAGTACGTAGAGTTATCTCTCAAATGTATTTGACATAAAACCAGTGAAATGTAAGCAAAAATTAGAGACTAGTATAAAACCTAAAAGCACTGACTTTGATATTAGCTAGATTCTAAAAACACAAGTAGAGCCTATGTTCATATCCTGGCTGTAATATTAATTGACTGTCCCACCTGTGGCTGGGCTCTCTGTGCCTCTGTTTTCTTCTGGTAAAAATTATTGTTAAGACTTGTTAATTTTGGTAAAATTCTTGCAACACAGTGTGACACATACTAAGCAATATATATATATATATCTATATATATCTATATATATCTATATATATATATAATAAAGTACAAAAATACCTTTAACTTCTTGTGATTGATTCTAACATTTCTATTTAGTTTTATTTTCTTATGACTGGTGCATGTCCCGATGAGCTAATTTGATATATTGACCAATTATATACAACTTGAAAAACAGAGCATTTCCTTCTTAAAATTTTTTTTTTTTAATGTTTATTCTTGAAAGAGAGAGAGAGAGAGAGCAAGTTAGCATGAGTGGGAGAGAGGCAGAGTGAGAGAGGGACACAGAATCTGAAGCAGCTCCAGGCTCTGAGCTGTCAGTACAGAGCCCGACATGGGGCTCGAACTCACAAGCCTTGAGATCATGACCTGAGCCAAAGTTGGATGCTTAACCGACTGAGTCACCCAGGCGCTCCCAGAGCATTTCCTTTTTGGCAAATCATAATGTACGTAAATTGCTTAAGCATGTGGAGATGTTGTGCATAGAAAAGAAACCTATTTATCATTTCTTTGATAGTACTGCTGGTTTACTTGTCCATAGAAATCTTTTCATTTAAACCAGGTATATTAGATTGGGTTTTAAAATGGACCCTCAAGATTGCCTGTGGTAATTCCTGGGATCGTGAATATAATGAGATAGTATTCCCTGCTTATGTTACTTTACACTTAAAAAGGGCTTTCAGATGTAATTAAAGTCACTAATCAGCTGACTTTGAGTTAATCAAAAAGAGGATACAGGGATGGACCTAACCTAATCACATGAATCCTTTAAGAACAGAGTTTTCTCTCAATGGTGTTGGAAGGAAAGACAGAGATATTAAAGGCACAATAAGGATGTGATGTACTGTTGTATTGCTGGCTCTGAAAGTTGAGACAGAATTTTCAAGGACCCAAGTGTGGTCTCTAGTTGCTGAGAGTAGCAGCTGGCAAGCAAATGGGAACCTCAGTCATACAATAGCAAAGGACTGAATTCTGCCAATGACCTGAATCAGCTTAGAAGTGGATTCTTCCCTAGAGCCTCCAGATACAATCCCAGCCTGGCTGATACCTTGGTAATGGCTTTGTGAGACCCTGACCAGAGAATGCTGCTATGACTGTTTGGGCTTCTGACATACGCAACTGTGAGATTTTAAATAGATGTTATTTTCAGCTGCTACATTTGTGGTAATTTGTTACACAGTAATATAAAATTAATTTACCAGAACACACAACTACAAATCAAAATAAATTAACAGTAAGAAAGTAACTATAAGCACAGAAGGAAAGGTATAAGGGAAAATTTTATGTTTATTTTCAGTTTGGTTATGTCTTAATAGTACAAGCAAGAAAAAAATGTCAGTTTGTGGATGTATAATGTTGTTCTGCATAATCAGTATCTTGCTATAACAACATCTTATAAAATGCAGCAAAACGGGAAGACAAAAACAAATTGGCTAAATCATTTTTGTGGGCTTATGCGTTTTTTTTTTTTTTTTTTTTTTTTTTTTTTTATGTCTGGAAAGATCTTTCCTCAAAAAGAAACCTCATACTCTTTAGCTATCATACCCTACTCCACTCATGTCTCATGTCCCCAGCCCTAAGCAACCACTGTTACTATAGATTTTCTTATTATGGACTTTCGTATGCATGAAATTGTATAATATGTGGAATTTTATGACTGGATTCTTTCACATAGCCTAATGTTTTCAAGATTCATTCATGCTGCATGTATTAGAACTTTATTCCTTTTTACAGCAGAGTGATATTCTATTGTATAGATATACCATACTTGTTTCTCCCTTTGTTGATTGACATTTGGGTTATTTCCATGTTTTTGCTCTTATGACTAGTGTTTCTATAAACACGTGTACAAGTTTTTGTATGGGCATATGCTTTCATTTCTCTCGGGTATATATGTAGGAGTAGAATTTCTGGGTCACATGATAACTCTGTTTAATCCATCAAGGAGCTACTTGCTTATTTTCCAAAGCAGTTGCACCATTCCATATGTTCATTAGCAGTGTATAAGACTTCTCCTTTCTCCATATCCTCACCAACACTTATTATCTGACTTTAAATTTTACTCATCCCTTTAGGCCTGGCTCATATACTATCATTTCTGCTGAGTCATTCCTGATTTGTTAGCAAAGCATAAAAATTTCTTCCGTGGACTGCCAAAGGATTATATTTGTTTGTTTCTAGGGCTCCCTTTACTTTCCTCATTGTATCATTGTTAGTATAGGTCTTACCTGCCTACCAACTTCAGCGTCTTTATTTTAGAATTTGTGTTTAATTTTCTAATTTCATCCTTCAAAGCACAGCTGTTCTAGGTGGTTTGAAAGTAAGAGAAGTTCAGAAAGTATTTACTGAGGGTTTTAGATTAAAAATGAACCAGATGACCTAATTCAATGTAGTTTATGACAGTTTCTGCTAGTGTGAGCCTAGAGAGCTTGTCTGGCTTAGTCATACATGCACAGAGTTATTCAATTTCAAATTTTATGCTACCACTTATTAATTACGTGCTCTTAAGGAGATTTCTTAAACTTTCTAAGATATTTCTCTATCTACAAATGTGAATTTTAATATTGTATAAGATTATTGTGAAGCATAAATATGATAATTTATGTGGAGCACCTACTATTGTTCCTGGCACATCCTTGATGCTCATTACATGGTGGCAAAACTATTTTATAAGCAATGCGGAAGACAAAATGTAATAATCCTCCCATCGCACACTTCCCTTAATAGAATCATGACATACACGTTTAATTCTTATTACATTTTATCAGATTGCAATTGTTTTTGGATTGAATAAATGTGGATTGCAGGTCACTTAAAATTGTAGAATCAAAAGCATTGGGTCTGGTTGCCCCATCTACAGCCTGCTGTAAGATGTATTGCACATACCTGTGTCTTTTGCTTGTTTTGTTGCTCATCTTGAAGTTTACCTCTTTCATGTTAGTGTATTTAATAAAACACATTTTCTTTTGTGATGTGCACGTTACTGTCTGGTGCTTAAATTTCACATAGTAATACTGTATGACACGCCGTGATATAAAATTTCAGTAACTCTGAATCTCTGTTAAATGCATGTGGAATGGACAGGTACAATCACCTAGAGCAAGAACAAATGGATAATGACAATACTCCAACAGAATAAGACATGTAGAGTCTTTAGGAGGCAAACATTAAAGTATATATGCACTCTCAGGATGCTATTAGACATAGAAAGTGAGGTTGCTGTTATACCTGCTGTTGCAAATTTTGTTTGCTTCACTGAAAGATCAGTGATAAGTGCATTCTTTTGCTATCTATTTGAGTGGATATAAAGGTTTTTGCAGATTTCTTAAAATTTCTATACAATAAATTATTCATCTATGAGTTCAAGTCATATTTTTAAAAAAGTTTTACTGTTGTGTAGGAGAGATATTATGTGGAGAGGCTGCATTGTACTAGATAAAATATACTGAGAAACAAACCAAAAAACAGTTTTTATCCAGAATCTACTACTTGTCAGTTATGAAAATCTCTTTGTGGCCCAGTCTCCTTGTCTACAAAACAGATAATAACATTTCTCATGTTTAGCATAATTTTTAGCTCAATTTGTCGAGGGCACTAGCTAAGGAATGCTCAGATGGTTCCACTTTGCAATCTTGAAAGTGTCCTACAGCACAAAGATGAATTATCATTAAGCACTAGAAACTTGTCCTAGGTAGCCTTTGGCTTCCTATCTCCATCCAAATTTACTAGTAAGGTTTTAAGTATTGTGGTATTCCCTACCAGTAATCCCTTTCCCCAGGATTTACTGCCAAAGTTGTCTTTCTTTGGAAGATCCCTAGTAAATTTATGACTCTCTCACAGTAACTTTCCATCTTGATGCAAATATGGCCCTTCTGTAGTCCTGCCTTATGGTTTCAGTCCATTTACTTCACTATCAAACATGTAAATCTCTATTCTAATCATTGTATCAATTGAAGTTTGTTCAGGAAAATGAAACCAAGGAAAAAGACTTACTGGAGAAAATTGGGTGTTTATAGGGAGTTGGGTGTTCACAGGGAATTAGATGTTCACATAGGGAACGAGGTATTTACAGAAGTATTTTAAGGAGGTTGCAATTGGACTTTCTGTTATAAGATCACAACACTCTAGCTGTGATAAAGACAAAACGAAACCCTTCTATTGCCACTGCTACTACCTGTTAGCACAGCCATCATACACCCAGATGATTAGTGACAAGGGAACAGAACATTCAGCCTGTCTGAAGCAAAAATACTCCTGTTAGAGCTTGCTTGCTATAACCACCACTCCCTCCCAAATACAATGTGAATGCAACTAATTCACTTCGAGAAACCTAGATTCCAGGGGAGTTGAAGTTATATGATTTTTCCCTTCTAATCTCTCCAACGGGAGGGTAAAATGGAGTATAGGAAACCAAGGCTAAGCAATCACTACCGTTTCTATGTAGCTAATATTTCTCTAGTTGTTTTTCAGTGGCCTTGGACCTTTTCACCCTTGAACCTTGTGTCCCTATATACTCTTGAGATAGTGTAGTTCTACCTTGGTCCTTTAAGAATTATGTGAGGAGAGACAAATGAGCCTCACCTCGTAGAGCGTTAGCACTAACTAAGCTGTCATTCGTTTATCTCCTTTCAGTGAAGTTGGTATGTATTTGCCAAAGTAACAGAACTTCTTGGATCTACATATTCTGAAGAAGCATGCTACTCTTACTGAGAAACAGAAAAACTCATTTGAAGATATTTTTTATCAATCAAGAGAAAAAGGAATATACACTTATAAGTGGGGAAGTAGGGTCCTCTGATTTTCTTTTAATTTCCCATGAGAATGAAGAGGTATGTTGATTCAAGTACAGTGTTTGTCAGTAGGCAGTGTGCCTGATATCAATTTCATTTCCCTGTAACTGTGATACATACAGATAGAATCCCTATCTCCAGTTGGAGGGTAAATTGCTATACATATTCTTACAGATTTTTTGACAGTTAAAAATTCTCTTAACATTTTAGGACAAAATTCAGACCTTTTTCCCAAAGATGCAGAAGGAGTCTAAAAACTATTATGGTGCTCATGGAAAGGCACCTCAGATCTCCTGTTGTGGGGAGCAGAGTTAAACACGTGTCCTGCTGCCACCTCTCAGGATCTACCACCATGTACATAATGAGGTCGTGCTTCTCTAAAATCTTCTCAGTCAGTGATTAAATACAGCAGGGATACTAGTGTTGGCCTTTTCTGATGGCAAACTGGATGCTTCTAGTGGGCAAGCCTGGGTTGGGAATTCCCTGTCTTTTGGGTTGAGATTTTCTTAGAGCTGCACTGCAACCAATCCTCCTTATTGCTGCTCTTCTTTCCCAGTTAGGACTGCATTGCAGTCTGAAGGTTTTCTTTGCCTGCCTGCGCTTCCTCCCCTTTATTCTTTGCAGATGTTTCTCTGAGTCTCTTGAGAGACAGATCCCATCTCCTGTTTGCTTCTCAGATGACCCAAACAAATACAATGACTTTAAAGATTACAATTAGAAATTGTTTTGAAGATGGCAGACATAGAATTTCCATCTTCACGGAGAATAGGCGTGGAAGTAATTGATTAAATCCAACAAGTGAAGGTACTTCAAGTAGAATTCTTAAATACAAAATCTTAGAGATTCTGAGGTGGGATAATATTGGATGACAAGTTAGAAATATACTTTTTAGAGAGCTTTAGGAAGAGAGCCAATAAATATATTGAGTTATTGTATTTATAATATTTATACATTTATAATGCCTAAATTTATGGACATTCTCCCTGAGTAGCGGAACCTTGTTGGTTTCAGCCATGAAATTGTGCCGTTGAACTAGCTCTCCATCTCTAATGCTAGTTTTGGACAAGTTAGCCACATGGCAGATTCAGTATACTTAAGGTTGCTAGTCATGATTTATTGAGTGTGTTTGTAAGTAAATATATTTTGGTTTTCAAATATGGAATAGAAACTAGTTGTAATATAGAAACTATCTGAGCTTACTGTTAGTCCTTTAAGGAAAAGTTACTTATTCTGGAATGTGCTCCTTTCAGGGTTGTTGTATCCCTGGTTTTAGCAAACCTTCTTCTTATCTTTACTGACTCTCCAGTGTTGCCCACCATTAATCAACCCGTTTCTTTAGTATGGAGCCATGGCAGTTCTTTCCCCTCCCTGGGATCTGTCCCTACATTATAGCTTACTTAGGAAAGCACTTTCCCTTTTTCCAAAAGTCTACATTTTAGGGTGTGGGCATAGTTCTGTAAAGATATGAATACTGTGTCCATAACATGTAACAAGAACAAAGAAAAAAAAACTTCGACTATTCACATTCAATATTTCATATTAAGCTCTTACCTTTCCCCAGTAGTCACATTACAATTTGTGAAATTGTTCATAATGTGTGATTGTTTTTGAAGATATTTGGTAACTCATTCTTTGCACAAAAACAATAGTAAGCTAGGTGGGAAATACTTTAAATAATTCTATATTTTGAGTGCAATCACTAAAATAAACAGATTGTAATATGTAAAATTTTCTATTAGATGACAATATATTTTTATTATATTTAATATTTTGTATATATGAATATATATACATATATATATATTTTTTCTAATCACTTAGTTCATCTTGAACATCATCCTGGGTGTGTAATTGAGGCAATCTTCCTTCAGTCTCAGTCTTATGAACTTCTAGGAGCCTCAGCTTCTATAACTATTTTCTTAGGATGGCTGTATTTGTATAAATATATTAAATTTGATTTTTCACTGAAAGCAAATATGACTACATTTATTATTCCCAGTTTGAAAATAAAACCTTAAATCATAATCTCTAGATAAAGGACTTTTCTTTTGGTTCTAAGTAAAAGAAAATCTGTTTCACTGTTTACTTAACATTTGATGGTGATGTAATAAATAAAACATTAGCCAAAGAGTGACTGTGTCTTTCTCTGCTTTTTCTTTCTACAGGTTGCATTTCATATGGATGTGGGTATGATGTGCTGCAGCAAGATGACGTCTTGATTAGGTGAGTCTGTCAAGGCTGCTTTAAAGAATATTCTCACTGCAGATTTCCCAGGGCTTGACATTTATTGTTGGTATGCCTAGCCTAAATGCTGATGAAAATGGGATTTTTTTTTTTTTTTTTTGCTTTCTTGGTGATCGAATTCCAGTTTCCATGGAAATAGTATTTGTTGGTTGGTTTATTTTTTTAATGGAACTTATATTAGAAGTGTAATCAGGGAAACATCTAAAAAGTCTTTGGAAGTAAAGGCAAAGCAATATCCAAACAGAGGTATATGTCTCATCCTTCATATAAACAGCCGTAGTAGAGATTCAGAGAACTCTAATAGTGGGCATGTCTTATGTTGAAACAGTTAGTACGTTATTTATACATGCAGAAATAAACTTGATTAACTTTCTTACGCAATCTGTATATATATAATTTTTCTGCTAATATATATCGGTGCCAAATACATAATTATAAACCTTCACTTCCAAAAATTTCTTGATTTGAATACAGTCACTCTTGCTGATTGATGTTTTATTTATTGCATTACCACCAAATGTTAAGCAAACAGGGAAGCAATCTTATATTATAGCTGGTTAAGGCACTGCAAGAGCAGGAGGTAAACATTTGAACAAATGACTTCTCCTGTCTGAGTCATGACCCAGTGGGTAAGATCTTGATTTTTCTTTGGCAAATAGGGGAAATGTCCCAGAGTTTTCAAATCCCTGTTAGTTTGTGCAGCCATTTAGGTGTTGGTAATAAGTCACAAAGGAATTTGTAAAGTTAGTGTCGTGTAGTAAAATGAATGTTAGCCCATCAGATAGTGTCTCTTCATAGGAATCTTGGTTTTTTTCTGGTCATGTGTGTGATTGTGTGCAAAACATGCCACTTTTTACAGTCATAGTCTCTTTAACTATAAAATGAAGTGCTCCTCTAAGGTGATCCTCTGCCTTCATTCTGGGTTTGTGATTCTATGGATTTTTTAATGAATGAAGTTTTTTGGTTTCTTTTATGTCTAATAAATGGCAGTAGTTGCTTTGGTTGCCCAAATGATCACACTGTACGCAATTGGACAGATGGATTATGAACATGATAAGCATTTAAAGTAATGTGATATTCTCGGGGCGCCTGGGTGGCGCAGTCGGTTAAGCGTCCGACTTCAGCCAGGTCACGATCTCGCGGTCCGTGAGTTCGAGCCCCGCTTCGGGCTCCGGGCTGATGGCTCAGAGCCTGGAGCCTGTTTCCGATTCTGTGTCTCCGTCTCTCTCTGCCCCTCCCCCGTTCATGCTCTGTCTCTCTCTGTCCCAAAAATAAATAAACGTTGAAAAAAAAATAAATAAAGTAATGTGATATTCTCATGTCTGGAGTATTTCTGAATAAAACCAGAGGCTAATGAACTGCTCCTTTTTTTTTTTTAATTCAAGATGCTATAGTTGTTTTTCTCCTTTTTTTGATTCTCTTTCCAGGAGGCATGGGTGTGGATAGAATGAAATATTAAGAACATTTCCAATTACATGATTTTATGAAATATTACTTGAGAACACCATATTTGGTATTAAAATAGATGGGAACTTTTCCTAATTTTTTTGAGAGTATTTTTTTAAGTTTATTTATTTATTTTGAGAGAGAGGGAGAATGAGCAGGAAAGGGACAGAGAGAGAGGGAGAGATACAATCCCAAGGACAACGTGGGGCTTGTCCTCATGATTGGGAGATTATGACCTGAGTCAAAAACCAAGAATCAGCTGCTTAACTGACTGAGCCACCCTGGTGCCCCAGAACTTTTCCTGATTCTACTCCTTTTGTCCCTTCTTTTTTTCTTCCTAGAAAAACAATATTTCTTTTCTAGATGATGACACCTCTTTGTAGTACAGAATAATTAAAATATTCAAAAGCAAAGTGTTACTTGTTGCTTTGGCCTTTTAAGAATGTTCAGCCAGGGTCACCCGGGTGGCTCAGTCAAAGATCAGACTTCCACTCAGGTAATGATCTTAGGGCTCGTGAGTTTGAGCCCCAAGTCAGGCTCTGTGCTGACAGCTCAGAACCTGGAGCCCAATTTGTATTCTGTGTCTCCCTCTCTCTCTGTCCCTCGCTCATGCTCTGTTTCTCTCTCCTTCAAAAGTAAATAAACATTTAAAAAAATTAAAAAACAATGTTCAACCATATTTTAGTTGAACTTGCAAGTTTATAAAAATTTCTTTTTCAAATGACTCCTCATGCAACATTGACATATTAATACCATGGTATGAAAATGTTAGTTTTAGTAGGAGTGCTTTCAGAAGCTAAATAATTAATCTTGCAAATAATTGATTAAAACCATTATCATATCTATGAGAATTTGAGAATCTTGTAAGCTTTCTTCCTGTTGTAAGTGCATATTCAGGTAGCTGGAAATAATTTTTTAAAACTTTTATTAGTCTTATTATTTTTTTAGTTAAAACACACCTGTCTCTGTATATTTATATGCTTATCTGGGAAATATAGAAGGAATCAGTGATATATGTGTTGCCAAGCACATTGTGTGTGTGTGTGTGTGTGTGTGTGTGTGTGTGTGTATTCTCCCCAGGGTGATTAGATTCTTTCTGGAGTTAAAGTAACAAAGGCTTTATTTGCCTGAAGGGACAGAGGGAACCATTTAGGAGAATGAGGCAATTAATCAATTATACAACATTTTGAAGACATTAAGTATTTCCCCCTATTTGATTTTTACTTCTGGAAGACTGCTTTCTCATACTAGCAGGTTAGAGTAGTTAGAACCTCATACCCCCTTCCCCATCACTCTTTTATTCACCATGGAATTATATGTTCTTTTATTAAAATATTTTCTGAAAAATTAATGCTTACATTGAATTTTGCAAACTTAACAATATAGGATTTGAGATGTTTTACTAAAAAGAATTAACATAAAATAATGTTTCAAAGTACAATTTTTTGAAAGTATTATCTCCAAATTGTGTCTTACAAATCATGTCTATACTCTCACTCCCATATATTCGGGATGAGAAATGAAACAAATGAAATGAAACAAAACAAAAAGAATGGAAGAAAATACTATGGGAAACTAACCTATCATAAAAACAAGAACAAAAGCTTTCAAGTCTAATGGTGGGGAAAAAGACAGGTGGGAAAAGTAGATGAATGAATACAATTTACTATTGATCGAAAAATCTCATCATAGCCTATAATATCAATGTGTAGAAATACAAAACAGTGGCCAAAAATTGTTAACAAGTACTAATACCAACTATATTAAAAGATGCAATTCTCCCTTCTGCTAGTCACACTTCCCTACAAAAATAATTAGCAAAGAATTGAAGGCAAAAGAAACAAGAAGTGAAGATCTTGTAAAATCCACTAAATGGATTATCATTTTCTAACAATTGTTTATTGGTCTGTATTTGTTAAGTGGTTATGCAGTAACATTTTTTTTTCTTGCCTTACTATATGTTTGGTACTGTGTTATATTTATCTTAGGCAGAACATCTAGCATCTGATAGGAATTCTCAACACCAAATGATAGGATGATAGTTTTGTTATCTATGGGTCTCAATAGCCCTGGCAAATAGCAAATGCCACCTTTTTTTTTTTTCTCCCAGAAAGAAGAGGAATACAGAAAGAAGAAATTTAAGTGAATGAGTTACATAGTATGTTCACAGAATCTTTTCTAAGTAGACTATTAAGGAGTTGACAGTCTTCTGAAAAGAAAATGAGCTCTGATGAGGAAACCTAGATTTGTTTCTCAGCACTGACTGTGCGGATATATATCCTTGAAGAAGTTACCTAACTTCTTTATGTTTACTTAACAGTAAAATAAGAGGATAGGATTAAATGATCTCAAAACTCCTTTTCAATTTGGGTAGTCTATGACAAAATAATGGTACATAAGACTTACTTAGGACTTAGTATGTGTCAGATTCTGTAGGGCACTATCACTTTAAGAGTTTTACCTGGATTGTGTAATTGTCAAACAACCCTATGAAGCAAGTACTATTATTAGTTGGGTTTTATGAGGAAACTAAAACTTAGGGATTCAAGTTTTTAACTTTTTTTTTTTTCAACGTTTATTTATTTTTGGGACAGAGAGAGACAGAGCATGAACGGGGAGGAGCAGAGAGAGAGGGAGACACAGAATCGGAAACAGGCTCCAGGCTCTGAGCCATCAGCCCAGAGCCTGACGCGGGGCTCGAACTCACGGACCGCGAGATCGTGACCTGGCTGAAGTCGGACGCCCAACCGACTGCGCCACCCAGGCGCCCCATGGGATTCAAGTTTTTAAACAAGGTCACATGTTTGAGAGCAGCAGAGTTGAATTTTTAAATGAGGCTTTCTGACTCGACAGTCTACTAGCATAAGGATCATGCTCTATATCCTTAACATTAGTCATATGCCAGTCGAGAGTTAGGAAGTCATAGCGTAAGAAACCTGCATTCTTTCCAACATTATTTTCCCGGAGTAGATAATTATTTGCCCATCAGCCTGGCTGATGCTACAGTGAAACTTACTTCCTTTTTGGTTAACATTTTCTGTTCATGCTCACTCTTTACATATTATCTAGAGAGTAGCACATCTTCCAGTGGAATATTTCTGAGTATTTTCCAGAGACTGCCCATGCAGTCATTGAACATGAATCAGAGGGAAGGTTTACAGAAATTATAAATGAACAGTCAAGGGAAAGTCTTTTGTAGCAAAATTATAGGAGTGTCTCCTTAGGTCAAAGTCAAAGTAAGGATGAATTAACTCCCGAAGCAATTTCGAAAAGGTGAAATTCAATGATATTGCAGTTGTTGGACCAGGTGTTAAAATGTTATTGGGTGTTAATTTAATTTTCATCCTGTCAACACTCATCTGAACTGTAACAGCTGCTAAACACGGTTCCACAAGAGCAAACCATCCACAGAGAGGAAGCAGATGCCTAATCAATAGGGCCAATAGAAATGTATGGCTCAGCTAAGCAACCTGCACAAGGGGGAATGAATCCCATAGGGCTTTGTCTTACCTGAATGGAAAAGAACTTTAAAGATAGTGAGACTATTTAAACAGTAAGAGCAGAAGACTGAAAGTCCTAGGTTGGCTTCCTATTGACTTTTTTTTTTAATTCTACATGACCTTGGATTGACAATTCCTTGGATTCTCAGTTCCCCTGAGGTTTCAGAGGTATTGAGGATGTTGCTTCAAGTCTATTGCTATCTTTCCAGCTATTATTATCTCACAGGCCTTGCACAATTCAGAGTAAAACCAACTGCTTCTTTACAAAAATTAGTAACGTAAAAGAGATAATAATGATGATGTAATAGTAGCTAATAGATTTTCTTCATTGCATCCTAGGTAGATAGGAATAGATGACTTGTACCTGGGGAAGGCATTTTGAATTTGAATCACTTTTTGACTACTATGCTTGCTAACATGGTAGGATATGTAATTTCCCCTATTGAGAATGTTCAAACAGAAGGGTAGATTACTATGTTTTTTGCCAAATGTAATAGTACCTAGAAACTGTGGTTTGACTATATAACCTCTTAAGGTTATATAGGCCATGCATTTGATAATTTTTTTTTGTAAGTTAATGTGCTTCATCAAAAATATCACCTTGTTTAGTAATGTATTTCAGACTTGGCAGTAAATCCTCCAGGGATTGTGTGGTTGTATGCCAGCAGTGCTCTAAACTCTCCTACACAGGAGAGTTGTGGCAGCCTGCAGCTTCAGTATTATTAGAAGGTTCGGGATTTTTTTTAAGTAAGTGAAAACAATAGGATTTAAAGGAATAGAACGCAAATTTTACATAGATATTAAAATGATTCATTTTTCAAACAGTTTGAATGTTGAGATAGGCTTTTTTTGGCCCATATGCAAACACTTGGCAATTGTTCTCCTTTGAGGGATCAGCAGGGAAAAGATTCACTATGGCTACTCATCTAATATGTTCTCCTGAAGGAGAAATCTTTCATTTTTCTGAGCTTGTTAAATGTCAAATAAAGCAAAACAGCACAAAACAAAGAGACACCTGTCTTCTACTTAGAATTTCACAGTGCTTGTATTGTTCCTCTTCTTCTGCTTTCTACTTCTATAGGAAGTAAAAACTTTAAGGAAGTATGCAGTGTGGATTGTTTTATCCTATTTATCCTATTTATCCTATTGGATTGGTGGTACTGTGACCTTAGTGCAAAAAAAAAAAAAGTTAGTTTTGAGGAGATAAAATAATTGAAATAATTGTGGCATTTGGGCTGATGAATTGGCCTTCTTAATATTTTGGAGATAAGGTGAGTTATTATTGGGGAGGTTTCAAAAGACCATCAGAGGCACATTGAGAATATTGTATTATGAAATTCTTATCCCAAACATAAATGCAAATAAGGCAGATAAAAGGAACTGAGCCAGGCTTGTAATAGAACAATAATTTTGAAATGGCTCTTTGGAGATCATAGTAGGAAAACAAAAGGTAAAAGCAAGAATTATATTTCTTAGCATTTAACTGAAACTGGGGACAGGAGCCATTATTGGTTATGTTTAGTACGACAACATACAAAATGGTTTCCGTTTTGTGTTAGGTATTTGAAAAGCCTGAAATCTGGTGCAGGAATATGGTGTTAGAAATTCTTTCTTTCCTTCCTCTCTCTTCTCTTCCTCTCACCTTCCTTTCTCCCTGCCCTTCACCCTTTTTCCTACATGTAAGACATGAATGTAGATGGAGTTTTGATGAATAGATTTTGTACAAATTCAGTGACTAAATACATACTTACAGGTTAAATTTGGTTTCTCAGTGTGTTAACATATTATCAGAGTTATTTATATTATGACCAATGTTTTTATGGCTGTAGATGAATTTCATTATATAATTTATATAAAATAGATAATATATTAATGAATGTTATTATTTCCTTACTTTCACTAATTAGGTTATTAAATGAGATCAGCTAAATTCTGAAGCTTTTAATGGAAAATTGATGTAGCTTTTGTGAGCCTTAGAAATCTTATTTCTTTGTTCTATCACTGTGATATATACAGATTCATCATCAAAATTTTATATTTAAATCAAATTAAAGAGTGTGATCAGCTTTATAAAATTTATGAAAAAAAATTAAACAAAGTTCATAGAGAAATTAATGTTTTACTTTTCTCTAACAACTATAACACTTTCTAAAGAGAAAACTGCTTACAGCTATTCACTGTCTTTTCAATGATTTTAGTACAAAAATGAACAATTTCAGGTGCCACTTTATTTTGACTGTGCTGTCTAGTAACTAGTGTGATTGTTTGATAAAGTAAGTGAAAAATGAGACACAAAGGAGAAGATAGAGAAAATGCTAGCAACACATTCTGTGAAAACGCCTGTAAGATTTAGACATGTTTTAATTTTAATTGGTTAGTTCATATTTCACTCAAAAATGTAGTGTGAAGATATTAACATACATAACCTTGTTTATTTTCCTGTATATCATTTATATAGGGTTTGGGGTTTATTGTAAATTTTCTGATATAAAATTATACTAATATGACGTCTACCACTGTTATCATACAAATAAATACTCATTGCTTTTTTTCTTTGGAACCGCGAAGAGTTTAAATTTACATCACTTAGTAGATGCACTATTATACCCTCAATCTTTAGGTCTGTGCTTGTTTTAGAGTGGCTTATCTTTCTTCTAGAAGAGGGTAGATCTCCACTTTTCTAACATCTTCAATGAATTATTTAGTGTTTGTTGTCTTCCTCAGTGTATCTCTATGCTTATCACAATACCTGGTACATGATGTGTTGAATTAAATTGAACAAAATTTCTCAGATACTCCTTTATATTTATTTGAAAGAGCTTATCCGCATTTACTAGTTGGAGGAAACCAACAAAAAGAGATTAAGATTTGCTCATGATCTCATGATCTCTTGAATCCTAGAATCCTCATTTACTGAGTTTTATTCTAATGCTCTTCTTAAGGTAATACTATAATCCTTAAACCTAAATGTAGCCTATGGCTAATGAAATCTGAACACTAAGACATATATCTAGGCATAGCCTAGAATTAAAAAATGTTGGATCTTGCACTAATGCTGCTACTAATAATTTTGGAAAAGTTACTTATATAAGTATGAATATAAGTTGCAGAAGTTGTTTTCTTGTTTCATAACTCGTATAACATTATACTGAAGTCATTTTAAAGTATATATTCAAGGCATTTGCTGTAACATGGTCATTTGAGAATTCTGTACTTTGCTTTTTCTCTAGAGCTCTTAGCATTACTTTACATTTATGTATTTTGTGTATTTCTTTTTTTTTTTTTTCATGCTAAGTGGAAGCTCTGTGAAAGGAGGGACTTTGCTTAGGTTCTTAGATCAGTGCCTGGAGCAGCACTGGTGCCCAGTTAGCACTGGATGCCAGTGAATCAGTGAATCTTACTTGTGGGTGATCAGCAGTGGCTCTACCGCTGAGCCTCAGTCTTGGTGAACTCTATGACCTACCTTAAGTGACCCTACTACTAGCTTTCAGCCATACTTTTTGGCAGTTGTTCTGGCAGTATCTTGGTTTTGGTTTTGGCTTTGATTGCTTCTTCACTTTCATCGTTTGTTCAACGGGATTAACTGGGACTACGTTGTGGCTAGATGTTCACGTAGGATCTCTTTCCGACGTTATTGTAAGATTTTAAGGTTGTGGCATTTGTTGTTGCTTATAAGGAATGGATTTTGTAGGGCAGACCAGTCAAGGATGATAACTTGCTAAGGTGCTGTGCTCAAATCCAGAGATCTTCGCTCAGGGGGGCTTGTGTAGGCCATCTACTGGTGAGATTTATCTCAGCGGTGGGTAACTGAAATGATACAGTTATACCATACATCTAATAAAATAATAGTATAATGCATTAACTAATCTCAGAGAAAGATCAACTATTTTGTGGAAGGGAAGCACCCAATATAGATGAGATAGCTCATTCTGGGCAGTAATTGTTACTCATTATTGTAATCTCATTTTGACTTTAAATTACAAGCCTAAGTATCTTACCCTGGATCTTTTGATAGTATGGCCCTTGGGTTTCCTAAAAATTAAGACTTCTTTCCATGTACAGGTATTGAAGATTTACTTTACTAGGTTCACCAAATGACTAAAGAATCAATTTGTATGTTTTAAAATATAGGAAGTATCACGAGAATAATGTAACTATGGCATGTTTCTAAGAAATGATTTGGGAATATATATTATTGGACAAAATATCTTCACAGTATGTGACTGTTCTCTAAATTTTGGCCTACAGCAGTAAAATCTGGGTCCGTTTGTAAATGCGAGGAAGAAGTAAAATATAATTTGCTGCTTTGCTGTAGTAATAATAAGTTCCTAGAGGGACATCACGCTAAAAATAATTTTTTGAAACTGCCCTTGATTTCTAAAGACATTTCTGAGTTGCATTTAGAACATAGCCATTGATTACAAAGTGTGATTTGAGAAGGCAAAAGAGGCCAATTTTCCTGCAAACAAATTAAGAGATGCATATTGACTGCAGGGAAGTATGTCATCACTGAGAAATCGAAAGCAATGGGACTTTAGGAAATCAATCAGCAGTCTAGTAAAATTAGAATTTTTTCTCATACTTAGCTGCTGGAACCCTATGTGGGATGTTCATATTTTCAGCACATATGAAATTTTTGCTTTTATAGTAAACCCAGCTCAATAAAGTGAATAGAGGAACAGGTCAAGGTTCTGACTTGTTCACATTGCATGTTGTCAGAACCCTAAAAAACCCTAGAAGTTCCCTGAAATCCTACATATTGTACATTATTCTACAATAAATTTTGTCCCAGTGACCCATATTTCTAAACATTCTAGTTTGGGTGCCCTTTGGGAAGATGTGACTCTAATCTGAGACCAATAACCAGCTTCCACAAAATTTTAACATTTTGGGCAATGAGAAAAAAAAAACAGTATTTTTTCAGTACGCTAACACTACATGCTAGTCAGTTCTACATGGAGCTGTATGCTGTAAGTTTTCAAGTTTATTTTTGTTCCTGAAATAATGATAGGAAAATATTTTTAAATATAAAAATTGAAATAATACTATTAGTCGGATCTCAAGCATGTAATGATTCCTTTGAGCATAGGCAGTTTCTCTTTGAGTTACTAAATACTCTTTGTTTTTTTAAGATAATAAAACAGAGTTTATAATGAAAAAGTACACAATATGCCTCAAATTTCGTATCTTCAATATGATGACATACACTTGTTATAGAAACGCTTTTAAAAAGTATTTTTAGGGAGTTAAAACATATCCCCTCAAATGTATCAAGTTAGGATGTATTAGGTGATTGATAAAATGAGGGGCAACTGGGTGGCTCTGTCGGTTAAGCAACTGACTTTGGCTCAGGTCATGATCTCACAGTTCATGAGTTCAAGCCCCGCATGGGGCTCTGTGCTGACAGATCAGAGCCTGGAGCCTGCTTCAGATCTCTCTCTCTCTCTCCCTCTCTCTCTCTCTGCCCTTCCCCCACTTGTGCTTTGTCTCTCTTTCTCTCAAAAATAAACATTAAAAAAAATTAAATGAGACTGATACGGGTATAGTAGGTTAGCTTTAAAATACTTGGATTAAATTCTACTTAAGTTTCATTAAGTACTCTGTGCAAAGCCCTGTGCTAGCTGGGTATCAAGAGTATCAAAATGCATTTGATGCAATTTTTATTCTGAAGAAAGTTATACTCTAATAGTGTGATCAGGTTAACACAGTATAGTCTCGGAAAGAAGTAGTTGCACAGATCGGCATGCATTTCTTAATAGAAAATGCCCATTTTCCTTCTATAAATAATCTGGGACAATAAAAGTAAAGATATTTTTAAATGTTTTCAGTTGTTCCTTATTGTAGAAGATATAATTAGGGAAATTAAAAATAATAACACAAATTGTATATTTTATAATTACAAAAACAATATATGCCAAGAATAGAAAATTCAGATAGCATGGATTAGCTCAAAGAAGAAAATAAAAATGATTTGTGATTCAACCACTTAAGAATGAACACTGCAACATAGAGGTAAGCCCTGTTGGCTGCTATTCACAAAATATATTTTCAATATTTTCTTCACTTTTGTTTCAGAGTTATAGAATAAACATATGCTGCAGCCATCCTTCCCTGCCTGAAACCTTAGTTAGTAATAACGGGTATGAAAGTAAATAAATGTGTGTATACGTCATACCTATATATATGTATATATAATGTATACATAATATATATATATGTGTGTGTGTGTACATATATATTATATGTGTGTGTGTATATATATAATGTGTCTATAATTAAACATTCTGGTAAGCAGTAGATTAAAAACTATGATTATTCCCTTGAAGAAACTAAATGGTATCAGACTGAAGAAGGAAGCATGAACTTAAAAATACCTGGGAAGGGCCAGTTACAAATGTTGGGGATTGCTCAAAGACTGTTCCTCAAACCAGATAGTGAGTAGTCCTCTCTATTCCCATCCTGAGAGACTTATCTGCCTCCATCGGGGAGCACTGAGGGTTTGGCTCAGTCTTTTTTGTAACTATAATTATTCATAACTATTACATATCTCCAGAATATTTTTGAAATAAAAATCATCATTGTAATATGCATACCATTTTGTAACTTACCTGACAATGTGTTTATTGTAAAAAAAAAAAATAATGCCTAAAAAATCATAGTCATCAGTTGCAGCATCATTAATTTAAATATTTAAATAATTGCATTTTTTCACTATTTAAAACAAGGCTGCATTGAACATCCTTATAGAGATACCATCAATTTATTTGCCTTTATCAGTATATCCTTTAATAAATTTTAGTGGCATTGTGTAAGATTAACAAAAATAATATTGAGAATTTTTATTAGGTTTGTTTTAAACCTAGAAATTACTGGGGCACCTGACTTGCTCAGTCATTTGAGCATCTGACTCTTGATTTCGGCTCAGGTTATGATCTCAAGGTTGGTGAATCTGAGCCCTTCATCAGGCTCTGCGCTGACAGTGTGGAGCCTACTTAGGATTCTCTCTCTTCCTCTCTCTCTCTGCTCCCTGCTCGTGCTCTCTCTCTCCCTCTCAAAATAAATAAATAAACTTAAAAAATATAGAAATTACTTTGTGGAAAAATATTAAACTTTTACAGTATTTAAAAGGTGAAAGATACATATGACTTGAAGAGAAATCAGACTATATATAAATCTTTACAGGATTTAAATTTAGTATTCGTGTGCAGTGATCTCTCTCTCTTTTTTTTTTTTTTCAAGTGTTTATATTATTTAGTACTTTTGCATTTTTCTTCATTTTAATCCTAGATGTTTTGGACAAAGTTTATGTATAAGTATTTTCATATCTTCAATGTTATGTTTTTTTTTTCCATTTCTTAAGATACATACATAGAACAGTTCCTGACTTTGACTTATTTATTTATTTATTTATTTATTTTGCTTTCTTCTATTTTTTTTCAATATATGAAATTTATTGTCAAATTGGTTTCCATACAACACCCAGTGCTCATCCCAAAAGGTGCCCTCCTCAATACCCATCACCCACCCTCCCCTCTCTCCCACCCCCCATCACCCTCAGTTTCTTCTCAGTTTTGTTTTTTTTTGTTGTTTTTTTTTTAATTTTTTTTTCAACGTTTATTTATTTTTGGGACAGAGAGAGACAGAGCATGAACGGGGGAGGGGCAGAGAGAGAGGGAGTCACAGAATCGGAAACAGGCTCCAGGCTCCGAGCCATCAGCCCAGAGCCTGACGCGGGGCTCGAACTCACGGACCGCGAGATCCTGACCTGGCTGAAGTCGGACGCTTAACCGACTGCGCCACCCAGGCGCCCCTCTTCTCAGTTTTTAAGAGTCTCTTATGCTTTGGCTCTCTCCCACTCTAACCTCTTTTTTTTTTTTTTCTTCCCCTCCCCCATCACATATTTATTTTTAAACTATCTTCCTCAATTCTCTAATTAATTTAAATGATTTTTATTTAGCTATATTAATTATAATTCATCACATACCCTCAGACCATCTTCTGACAGCCAGGTTTTGTTTTGTTTTGTTTTGTTTTTCCCCAACACGCATCCTGACTCAAGCTGTATACATTTGCAATATCTGATTTTTAACCACACACTCTTCATCCTATTGACCCAGAGTGAAAATTGATACTCTTGTCTGAAGGACTGTTCCCTTGAGTATATTTAAACCAGACCAATCTCTGTGTTTAATCTGGGTTCATCAGGAACCATTAGCCTTGATTGGTTTGCTTTTCTCCCCCTCCATCTCAGGACTTGATTCTATTGAGTTAACAACTCTTCTCCCCAGAGAATAGCTACCACAGCCTGTTTCAACTAATTCCAATCTCTTGCTTATAGAAATTGAACTGATCTTTTTTTTTTCCTTTTTAGTTTTATTTGAAGAACTGCTGTAATGAATTCTGATTTGTTCAATTCTTTGAAACTGTGAAGACAAAACAGTTACTCACATCTCTATCATGTTAGTATGCTCTTTATCACACTTTCCGATCATCATCTTTGTTGAATTATGCAGGCCCGTTGAAAAGAATAAGCATTATTTATTGAAGACTCATATGTTGATATCCAATAAATCACATCAATCATGATTTGAATAACTTGGGATTTATGGTTTTTCAGAAGAGAATTAGATGTTTATTTTTGTAAAATATCAGAGGAATAGATTAGTAAGAATTTTAGTCATGTAAACAAGATGTGGAAGGGTTATTACTAAGAACAGATATTTCTTTTAAAATATTGTAGCATAACACATTATTCAGGAAATAGGGTAATCTATTGAATTATCAAATTTCCTAGGGGGCAGATTACATCTATGGGCCCCATCATAGCTCTTTAATAAGAGTGTTTTAATTAAGTTGTGCTGCTAATATGTGCAATCCATCCCTGAGTACAGTAAGACTCTCATTAAGATTTTGCTACTATAATTCTGAGGTAGAAAAACCATTGTATTATCATTCAAAACGTAGTTCTAGCTCTCCTTTTGAATTTTTGTGACTTATGACCCCCAAGTAAATAATGTACCTCTTCTGAGTCTAATTGCTTTTTATTTAAATGAAAAAAAAAAAAAACAAAACAAAAACACTGTGCATACCTCACAGAGTTACTTTGAGAGTTAAATGAGCTTGAGTCTGAAAGCCATCTTAAAAATCATAAATCAACAAAATCCTAACAACTCATTACTATGTACTAGATTACTTTTCTTATAAATTCACAAGATGATTTTGTCTTCAATTTGTGAATTCTGTATGGTAAGGAGCACAATGGCTTGTGCTAGCTTGTCTAAATAGTAATTTGTATGAAACAGCTTTGATAATTAGCTTGGCTACACTATTCTTGAATAATTCTCAGTTTCACTTAAAATATTTGAATGAGTGAGTAAATACCACTGGTATCTTGGAAAAATTTAAGCTCTCAATTCTTTAAATTAAACTCATCACTTGTATTTAAGAATAAATTCTGATAAGCCCACATTTACTCTTGTACTGTTACAGATGGGTTTTAAACTAGTGATGCTATTTTTTCCATAAAAAAGAGAGAAAGCTCTACATAAAGCAAACTCAAAATACTTTCTTATTAGAAATTTTATAGACAAGGGGCGCCTGGGTGGCGCAGTCGGTTAAGCGTCCGACTTCAGCCAGGTCACGATCTCGCGGTCCGTGAGTTCGAGCCCCGCGTCGGGCTCTGGGCTGATGGCTCAGAGCCTGGAGCCTGCTTCCGATTCTGTGTCTCCCTCTCTCTCTGCCCCTCCCCAGTTCATGCTCTGTCTCTCTCTGTCCCAAAAATAAATAAACGTTGAAAAAGAAATTTTATAGACAAGTAACATAAAATCTAATACTTTCTTATTAAGCTGTCATGAAATGATTAAGTTCAGAAAACTAACTTATTGTTGAACACTAAATATGAAAAAAATAATGTATTAAATATAAAATCTCTTTTTGTATACCAAAGAACTTTTCTTTTTCTAGATAGCTGCTATACAAGAAACACTCCTTGCTTAGGGGAGCACAGTCTCAAGAGAATAGCAGAACAAAAGCAAAAACCTAACATTCTTGCCTTTTATATTTTAAAGGATACTATCCAGGTGTAAGGCAACAAAATTAGGGGAAAAGTACATGGCCACACAGAAGGAGTTTGTTTGTCCTCCACTCCCATCCCAGAACTCTCTCCAGACTAGAGAAAGATCCTTATACCTGAAAAAAGAAGTTTAGTGATCAAGATGCTGTATGACTTTTTTACTCCTTCCTGCTTCACTTGTGATTCTAAACTGATGGGGAGAAAGTAGAACAAATTTAGGGATTTGCAATTAGGTAAAAATCTGTGCTTCCAAGGTTCTATGTGCCTTCTCAGTAGAAGAGAATAGAATGAAATGGCCAAATGGGCTCTCCATGCATCAAGATTTACAGTCTAGGCAGATAGTTTTTCTAAATGATATTGTCATAGGTTTGTGAGTCAGAAAAACTGGAGGACATTTGTAGCAACTTATGTGGCATAGATCATATAATGAGACCACATGAGAACTGGACACCTTACATGATACCATTATGAGGATTTTAATTCCACAAACTAGATTAGAGAATATACCTCATTGGATATCACTATAGGCAATGGATGGATGACAAGATGCCACATCTCCCATTCTATCTCTCACCAAAATGACCTTGGTGTTTATATACAATATCAGGAAGAAAAGGAAAGGTAGGAGGAATCCTTGAGTCTGCTTTGAATTGGCAAAACGATGTTTCTTTTTTTGTCCAGGATAGAATGGGTTTAAAATTGAAACTAGGTTGAGTTCTGGAAAACAAAGAAAATTACTGTTTTGTACAATTGAGTTTGAAAATACTGTACTTATTACCCTAGTCTTACTATTCTAGTGATTGAGTTCTCTTCCTAACATAGAATTCACCATAGTAGTGCATTTTTATGTATATAAAACACAAAACAGAAAGATAAAGAAACTAGAGACTGGCATCTTTAACAAGTTTTCTCCTTCTTTTCCTTTGACATATGCTAAGTTTATCTGCAAGGGAGGGGTCTCAGTTCTTTCTAGTGTCATGTTTGGATGCCAGGAATAGCAGTTTATTTTCCTCTCTGCCTTTTTATCCACTTGAAAATGATTTGAGGAAAGTTCTCACTCTATCACAGATGGGTAGAAAGAAACTTTGTTCTTTATTAAAATCCTTCCTAGGTAATTATTTTTTATTATAAAATATTTTTTAACCAATGGTGGCTCCTAAATTTCTCTCAAGGAGCTTAGGGAGGCAATCTGCCTGGAAGATGGGGGAGTGGATGCATTTACAAAGACACATCATATATTATTTGGATAGAGATAATAGAAAAATTCTTACTCATCATCACTCACTCAATGGCTCCTGCAGATGACAAAACATTTCATTATTAGCTCTCCTGTGTGTTGCCTTCTGCTATTGCTTGTATATTTTATTTAATTGCTAATATATTCTGTTTCAAATTTGGTCAAGGATTAGGTAGAGAGCATGATCCTCAGTGGTTTTAGGCTGACCAAACAAAACTGTCCCCAGAAAGTTCTTGGATATTTTAGAGCTCAGTTTATGTCTAGAAGCTTCAAAAATACAAACAAAAACTGGAACCTTTGATATCTCATTTTTATTTCAAGCTGTCTTAAATTATGTCACACAAGGCATTCTAGATCTAGCTTTCATTGTTCTTCAGTATACTACAGATTCCCTAATCCAACTCTCAGACTTAATTCTTCACTTAAATAGGACATGAACATATCAATGTATTTAATCTTAAAATTGCTAGATAGCATTCTCCTACTTTTGTGGCGATTGTTTGATCTAACCCTGAAACTTAGGCAGAAATATATTATAGAACATAGAAACTATATGGCTTAATAAAATGGATTTAATTATTCAGTAAAAATATTGAGTATTTTGGTCCAAGTAGTAGAAAGTTCACCAGCCTGTTCATTTAGTAAATACCTATTTAGCACATACAGTGAAAAAGGCACTTGTTCTAAACATAAGGGTGTAGTGATTAAAAACACCAGTTTTTCTCTTCTTCTCCCAAATATCTTAGTAGAGTGAACAGATGACAAGTAATAGGGTAATAAAAAAAAATACCAAATTAGTGAGTACTATGAAAGCAACAACAAGAACAACAGGGTTTTCTTTTCTTTTCTTTTCTTTTCTTTTTTCTTTTCTTTTCTTTTCTTTTCTTTTCTTTTCTTTTCTTTTCTTTTCTTTTTTTCTTTTCTTTTCTTTTTTTTCTTTCTTTCTTTCTTTCTTTCTTTCTTTCTTTCTTTCTTTCTTTCTCTTTTTTAATGTTTACTTTTGAGAGAGAGAGAGTGTGTGAGCAGGGAGGGGCAGAGAGAGGGAGGGAGACCCACAGAATCCAAAGCAGGTTCCAGGCTCTGAGCTGTTAGTACAGAGCCTGATGCAGGGATCGAACCCACGAACTGTGAGATCATGACCTGAGCTGATGTCGGATGCTTTAATTGACTGAGCCACCCAGAAACCCCAACAACAGGTTTTCTAATGAGTGCCTGGTTGGTTATTTTGCAGTTATCTTTGGGAAATATTCTTCTGATAAGTTAGTATTTAAGCTGAGTTCTAAATAACAAGAAGAAAATAACTATGTGAAGATTGTTCGGGAGAGTTTGGGAGGCAAAAGGAAAATTATGTGAATAGAAAATCCAGAGTATCAAAAGCCTATTAGATGAAGCTAATAGCAGCATGAGGGGAAATAAGTTACAGGGGTAGATGCAGGCTGATACTATTGGTATCGGGCAAATAATTTTATTCCCATAGTGATAAGATCCTAGGGTAGGTTTTAACACAGGAGTATAAAGTGATTTATTTGATAATTTAAATACACTACTCTTTCTGTATTATAATCTCAGTGATGAAATAATATATCTGAAATTTGTTTAAAAAGCATCTGGCTGGGAGCAAATGAGATTCAGATGAAACAACATTAGCCATGAGTTTGATAATTGTTGAAGTTATGTACATGAAATTCATTACACTATTACCTGCACTTTATAAATTTTCATAATACAAATTTTTAAAATATATATAAAAAACACAACTTTCCCCTCAGTGTAATAAGCAATCTACTGACCAGATTTAGGTCTGTAAATACTACCCCTCACTAAAAGAGAGGTAACAGGATAGTCTGAGAGAGAGTAGTGGTCGGAAATGTAGACTGGGTAATGGTACTATCACTGAAATGGGAAAGATAAGTCAGATAGCTTGGAGAGGGTACTGGAAATTAGTTCATTTTGGACCTGTAAGGGTGAGACATTTATTAGACATCCAATTGGAGTTATCAGATAGTTCCAGTGTACATATGAACCATGAGTTCCAAGAGAGCATAGTACCGTAGATGGAATTATTTGTTCACAGGAATTTGTCCTTTTCTTCTTTCTTGCCATCTTTTCATTTAGGCAGGACATGCTTCTTACTCCATTACTTTGGATTTTGCCACAGGAATGGCCTTGGTCAATACGATATGAACAGACTTGATAGCTTCTATATCTGAGTAAAAGCTCTAAATGTGATAGCATGTTTTAGTTGGGTCCCTTTTCCTCCGCTCTACAGTGTGAGTGGCATGTTCCAGTGATCCTTTCATCTTCACACCTGGAATCTGAGGTGAGATGAGATGACACTGAGCTGCTCCTAGTCAAGCCCATCAGAGTTGTTAATGCTAGAATAGTGGGCACAAGAAATAAATGTTGTTGAAAGCCATTGAGGTAATTACAGATATATGTTATCTCAGCAAAGTCACCTGATAGAGTCAGGAATGGATATATAAATTTGGAAGTCATTGGCATATTGATTATGTTTACAGCCATGGTATTAGGTGAGATGACCTAAGGGAAATAATGATCTTAAGCTGTTTTTATATTAAGAAATGGGCTCAACAAGACAAGACAACATGAAACAGAACAAACAACCCCATGAACCTAAGTTCTTGGAAACTTATGACGAAAAGGGCATTCATTTTTGTTTCTGTAATGTTTAGGTTAGTATGATTTCAAAAATTTGCAAGTAGATACTTTAAATCAACATTTTAAAAGTATTTTTTCGTGAGGTATATGCAAGGGAAACAAAATGTGAAATGCCTTACTTAAATTACACATCACCACAAAAAAAATCCTGATAATTTTTCAAGTTTTCACAATATAGTTGAGATTGAAGAAGGTTATCACTTGAAATGAGTTGATTGCTCTCTGCCTTCAACTAGGTCACTAGCTTTAAAACATAACAAATATGATGCTAGATTATATTGTTTCTTGATATAAATTTCTATCACAAATTGTATTAGGCTTTGCTTTAATTAGATGAAATAAGGCATTTCTAAATTGATGATAAATGTCCTTTAAAGTGCATATGAAATTATGCTGGTGGTAATTTGTTAAATTATTATGGAAATTTCACACTTCCACAATAATATGTTTCATTTGCTTTTGATTTAGGGTAAGTATCCTGTCATAAACTGCCCACTCCATCTTCACATCCACTCTGCTCAGCAAATTCATGGACATCTACACACACTTGTATTTTCCCTAATACTCAGGGTCCCAGGCAAAAAGTATAGTCAAGGTGGGTGGTGGGGTTAGTAGAAAACTATTCTGAAACCAAACACATCTCTTTTCAGTTTTCATGTTACATTATTTTTCTTTGGGTTTTCAGCTGGGGTTTTAGATTTTATTATTATTCATTAGTATGTCTCTTTAGGTACTCCTTTTCCGTAATCATTTTTATAACAAATTTGGAGTTCCTTTACTTGCTTATTTCTATGCAGTTTATTAAAGTCCTAGAAATAGTACCAAAATGTGGTCTTATACTTCCATAATCCATTGTATCTAAATTTATTAGTGTTAGGATTTGCCTCAGCCCTTTATTCTCACATAAAAATTTTATCTTGCTTCATTAAGCTAAGGAGGGGTTTTTGGGTGACCTTATGAATTCTATATTTTCAGCTTACTTCACTGGTTAACAACAACAATTATTATAACTGCCATTTTTAAGCTTTTACTGTGTTTCAGGTGTCATTGTAAAAACATTAGATGACATATATAATCCTTATACAACCACCCTATGAGGTAGGTTTTGGTAATATTTTCATTCAGCAAGTGCAGGAACAGGTTAAATAACTTGCCCAACATTACGCAGCTAGTAAATTATGGAGTCAGGATTAAAACTTCACCCTGTCTAATGCTAAAGCCTTCATGCTTAACTCTGTTTTATATAGTTCCTATTAGAGTAGGTTAACAGCTCTATCACGTAATCTCCAAATCTCAGTATTTTTTAACAAAGTAAAAAAAATTTTTTCGCTTATGTCACAGTTAAATCAGCTAATTGGCGTGCAACCTTGCAGGCTCTTGCTATCTAGAGTCTTTGTCCTTCCCTAGAGCCGTAATAGTGATAGTCATTAATCATGTGGCTATTAAATTTAAATGGATTGGGTGGCTTGGTCGGTTAAGCATCTGACTTCGGCTCAGGTCATGATCTTCGAGGTTTGTGAGTTCCAGGTCCTGCTGTGGTGACAGCTTAGAGCCTGGAGCCTGCTTTGGATTTTGTGTGTCCCTCTCTCTTTGCCCCTCCCCGCTCACAGTTTCTCTCTCTCTCAAAAATAAAAAAAAAATGTTAAAAATTTTGATTAAAATGGATTAAAATGAAAAATTCAACTCGTCAGTAGCAGTAGCCACTTTTCAAGTGCTCAGTAACCACATTTGGCTAGTAACTGTTGGGAGGTACAACTATGAAACATCTCTATCTCACAAAAATTCTGGTGGACATCTTTGTCTACAACCTCTGTCTGGTTCTTCCTCTGGTACCTCTGTTTTAAGCCACATCGCAGCTTGTCAGGGAGATTTTTTGAGACAGGCTGAGGTCTCATATTTTACTTCATCTCACTTTGCATTGATCAGGATTCAGACAAATGACTGCACCGAAATGTAAGGGAAACTGGAAAATGTGGTTGACCTGTGTATCTAAATGAAATACAGGGAAATGGCTGGTGAACCATCAGCCAGATTCTTAGTGTTGCTCTAAATCTCTCTTTCCTAAGCATTTGCTGAGTACTTACTGTATACCAGTCTCTAAGCATCTTAACTGCATTTTAGAACCCTCACAAGAAATTGGGGGAATATTAGATGATTGTTCAGATAATTGTCTTTGCCTCTCTCCTTAGTACCTCGGAGGGAGAGATTTTTTTCCACATCTCCTTGATGAAGGACATGCCAAATAATTTGCTTTGGCCAATCAAATGTAAGCTGAAGTGGCATTGTCATTGGGTAGAACCTGGGTCTTAAGAAGCAGCACATTTTACTACCTAACCCCTTGGAAGCTTTAGAACTCCACCATGAAGGAAACATCCCTCCTTGTAGCCCCTGTCTATCCAATCCAGGTCCCTGAATGGAGCTGGCTTGGACTTAAACCACAGATGGACTCACCAAGCCAACATGTAAAACTTTGAGTTAGAAAATATCGCTTGTTATTCTATGCCTACATGATTTTGTGGGTTTTGCTATGTAGCAAAAGCTAGTACAAATTTCTGAAGCAGAAGCTATTGGGAAACAAAAACAAAACCAAAAAGATCTAGAATGGTTAAATGTCCTGTGTCACATGGCTATTGGAAAGCAGAACTGGGATTTACACTAAGTCTCTCTGATTCCAGTATACATATCTTTAACCATTATTCCATGCTACTTCTAAGTAAGCATATTATTTTCAGGTACAAAGAAACATTATTTAGAAAATAGGGCTGTTTATACTTCTGTCAAATATTTCTGTTATTAATATTTTAATTTTCTCACTCTACCTTTTAAGTTCTCCATATTTGTAAACTTAATTTATATACGTGTGTTTGTACACATACATGCATGTAACAATGAACAAAATTTTGAGGTTTTCTAAAGAACCTAATTTTTCAGGTGAATTGTTAGACTGATTTCCAGCAAGTTTCTCTTTTTGACAAGTGGTGGTCTCTTGTTATTATTTTTGTTCTTTTTCTTCTTTTTTAAAAATTTTTAAATCTTTATTTTTGTGTGTGTGTGAGAGAGAGAGAGAGAGAGACAGAGTGAGAGCAGGGGATGAACAGAGAGAGAGGGAGACACATAATCCAAAGCAGGCTCCAGGCTCCAAGCTGTCAGCACAGAGCCTAATGCGGGGCTCAAACCCACGAACCATGAGATCATGACCTGAGCCGAAGTTGGACGCTCAGCCGACTGAGCCACCCAGGCGCCCCGACAAGTGGTGACCTTTGGGTAGGTGATCCTAATGGGTAGCATTGTGACAAAGCTGAATGAATATAGTGCAGGAAATCAGGCAAATATTCCTTCAAGTTGGGTTTGAACAATGATCTCAAAGAAGTGGCACCTTTTGGCGAGAGCTCAAGAGATGCTTTTAAGGATGTTCATTTTTCCATTTGTGCAAAGGGGCTTTGTCATTACTTAAGCAGCATATGGCTGTGAAATGAGAGATGAGCTCTTGCTAAGCTGCCAAGAGCACTTGCGGACACTGAAAATATGAAAAATAAATAAATGAGCAAGATGCAAGGAAATCTGCCTGAGAAAGCGTTAGTGTAGTTCTGAATTGTTAGCATAGTTGAGAAGTGTTGGCTACTGAGCTAGCTCTGTGTTTGTTGCAGTTAGGATATGCAAAACATGTTCAAAGAATATAAATGGGGGCTTAAAAACTCTAAAGTTGTTATATTTCCTTTTGTGTATTTTTTTCTTTTTAGATGTTGTTGTTGCTGTATGTTAGTATTATATGGCTCTGTCATCATTGTAGCCAATATGAATTTAATGAAACGAAAATTGAATATTACTCTAATGTGACTACAGCCTTGTTATTCGAAGTATGGTCCAGGAACTAGCAACATTGGCATCTCCAAGGAAATTTTTAGAAATGTGTGATTACTGTCCCTACCCGAAACCAATTGAATCAACAGATTTATTTTAACAAAGCTTCAAGGTTTGATTAAAGATAATTAAAAGCTAAAAGTTATTAAAAGTTGTTGTCCAGAAATCTCCAAATTGCAATTCTGTTATTAGGTTCATATTTTCTTTACACAGTAGTCAGGAAAGGAATTATTTACTAAGGTCATATGGAAAATAAGATGAGAAGAAATACAAAAATTTAGCTCTCTTATCATGTAATACATGTTTGACTACTGGTTAATGTCCAGAGCAGTGTTGTTGTTATTGGTGTTGGGGTGTTTAATGGTCAACGTAGGGAAGGAAATGTTGCAATTCCATTATTATTCTTTAGTTTACAATCCTATCCCCAAGTTAGCATACATTTTTTCTTAAGTAGTGTTAAGTATATAAATAAGGGAAATATTATACACTTACTTTATTTGACTGAAACCTCTAGCCAAGGCATTAAAATAAATATAATGAATAGCTTTGGAAATTGGAACAAAATGAACACGAATACCAATAACGTGCTAATTGTCTTTCCTTTCTGTTGACTTTAGGAAAATTTGGGCCATAATGTATTTATAAGAATGTGACTTAGTTCTGCTTTTTGATGTCTTAATTACATATCTTTGTAATAAGCCAAAAATATATTTGTTCCAATAATGTTCAATTTAAGATTGATGTGAATTTACATAAATTATAATAGGGCTCATGTTTGTTGAAATATCTGTAATGAATATTCAGGTGCAAGTGCTTAAGATTGTAGAGATTATGATGAAGTCTTTGAAATATTTTCTTTTGGTGAGGATTTATATAAGACCAGTTGGCATGTCCCTGCTGAAACGTTTTTGCTTTTTTGTTTTTTGGTTTTTTTTTTTTGAGAGAGAGAGAGCGAGCACAAATGAGTTGACGAGCAGAGAGAGAGAAGCAGGGCTTATGTGTAGAAGGGCTTGTGTTTATCGAAGCAGGGCTTGAGCACACCCCATGTGGAACTCAAACTCAGGAACAGTGAATTCGTGACCTGAGCCAAAGTCACGTGCTTGAGGTACTGAGCCACCCCGGCCACCTGAAATGGCTTTTAATTAATTAAGTTAAGTTATTTATTTTGAGAGAGACAGAGACAGGGCAAACCAGGAAGGGGCAGAGAGGGAGAATCCCAAGCAGGCTCAACACTGTCAGCACAGAGCCCACCACAGGGCCCAGACTCAGGAAACTATGAACTGAAATCAAGAGTCGGATGCTTAACTGACTGAGCCACCCAGACTTATGCTGTTGTCTTTGTCCTCTCATTTGATGGGTCAGTATTAGGGATATGTGACTCTTGTTATAAAATGTTTTGTTTGTTGGACAAAGGGAAGCTCTGCTTTGATCCAACATCCAGGCTCTGTGTGGTTCTTCAGCATGGCTTCTCCTGATACATACTTGTTTCTGTGTTTTAGTTTATATGATCATTGACAGTTAAACTAAAGAAGCTATCCCTGTATTGGCACACTGGGAAAGAAAGGAGTGTGATTGACTTATCTTTCCAAAATGAGGATATAAGTGGAAGCTTAGCAACTTTTCAAAAGCTAGTCACTGTTGGATGCCATTTGTCCAAACTTGGAGACTACCTACAATAGTCTTGTTCAAAAGGATCTATTTCCTAGTTTCAGAGGCCACCTTTATTCTTCTTAAGTGCTGTCATTTTAGTGCCTCCTGATGCCATAATTTCAAGGATATCAGGAAAGCCCCTTTGTTTTCAAGGGTCTTTTCTACTGGTTACTAATAGAAGTTTTTTTTTCTTTCAGTTATTTGACATTTATGTATTTTAATGAGACATTTTATATCATTAAGAATGAACCTTAAAAATGATGAGTATAATTCTTAATATTCACATGTGTACCCACTTAAAATATTTAGATTACTACAGATTTTGAAGCATTGACCTGTGATCTGGGTAGCAAATGCTAATGTTTTCTTACAAAAAACAGTGTGTATCATACTTGAGCACTTAATTAGTTGAGTAGGCTAAATGCTAGTAGGAGGTGGAATGATGGGCCCTAAATCCAATAACATCTGTCATTGGAAAGACAAGGGGACATTTGAGACATACAGAGATACAAAGGAGAAATCAATGTGAAAATGGAGGTAGAGATTAGAATGATATCCAAAAGCCAAGAAATGCCAAAAGTAGCTACTAGCCTCCAGAAAGTGGAAGAACAAGGACTCGTCTAGAGTGTTAGGAGGGACTATGACCCGGCAGATGTCTTGATTTTGGACTTCTGGCCTCTGGAGCTATGTGAGAATAAATTTATGTTGTTTTCAGCTACCGAATTTGTGGTAATTTGTCAAGCTGATCTTTAGAGACTAATAAACTGCTATACTAAATTCCAATACCTAATGACTTAGCATAATGCATGCTCATTGTTTATTTACATCTCCCAGTGTATTGTGTGGGCAGGTGAGACACTGCTTCACGCAGTCATTCACAGACGTATGTTCCTCCCATTGTGTGACTATGCTCTTCTCAAGAAGTAGTTCCTCATATCTCTGCAAAAAGGAAGAAAGAGCATATATAATCATATAAGTGGGTTTTTTTTTGGCATGTGTGGAAGTGGCACACATCAATTCTACTCACATTTCTTTGCCAGGTTTCAATCATATGATCCCCTCCCCTAGCCCCCAAGCTAGGGGGCTAAAAGGATTTGTGAATAACCCTAGCCCCCAAGCCAAAAGGATCTGTGAATAACTTAGCCTTCCCATGTGCTAAGGAAAAAGGAGCATTTGGTGAGCACATAGTGTTTTCTCTTCCAGAGTCAGTCCTTCCAGTATGAAGTATCTGTTGCACTGTTTCTTCTAAATATAGAAAACATTAATGACCTCTCCAATGATGCAGATAACCCAAAGTTAATCCAGTCACTTCCTCCAGTTGAAAGTCTTGAATCTCCAGGTGATGCACTATCTATTCCACTGGGCCAGAATCTATAAATTGAAAAAAGTGTTTATATGGCTCCCATCTTTCAAAACCCAACAATGACATAATAACATTCTCATATGAAAAGGTGAAGAATGGCCTCCACAGAACACTCTGGAATAAATAAATACTGAAACCTGCTTAGTGAACATTATGAAGGCCATCTCTCCTTAATGAGGTCTTAATTCCATTCTCTGGGAGGAATCTCCTGAACTATCTTCTCCATAGAGATTCCCTGGCTCTGCCCTCTGAGAGGTTGTTTCTTGTTTATTGTCTTCCTTATAGACATCTGAAGTAAGTGTTAGGGAGCATGTTCTTCTTGAGGACTACTAGGTTTGCCACCTGTGTAGCCTGATGATTGTCATTTACTTTCCCCCGCAAATCCTCCATTGTTTTAGACCAGGCTCATGTTTTACTTTTTTGTCGGTAGAATTCTTTCACACATTTTGTGTCTTTTGACCTATTTGGTTTTTGTCACTTCCATGTGCCAGTATTCACACCTAAAGATCTTCCTTAGATATGTTACTGATGAGTCTGTGTTGTATGAATGGAGTTCCCAGTTCTTGGATTCCCCAGAAAAAGATTTATGTGAGGATCTACATTTGAATAAGGACAGCCAGAAGGAAAGTAGCAGGTGCCAAGCCGTTTATTAAAGGGCAAGTGCAGTTGCAAGGTGGGAGGGCAGGCAGGTTCTCCAACATGGGACCAGCTCCTAGGTTGTTTGGGGGTTGGATATTACTGGGTCTCTCTGGGCTGGAAGGAGAGCTGTGACTTACAGTGGGGTGGTCCCCAATAGAGGCCCCTTCCAATCCTTTGGGGAACTCCTCCCACAAATTGGGAGGGGGAATTTTTGACTATACAGGGTTTGTACCTGAATGTCATGGCCTTTCTCCAAGGTGGGGAGGGCTATACCCACAATGTAAATGCATTAGAATGAGTCTAGATGTTATCCTGGATAGAGGTAGAAGCGGAGAGCACATGCTCTGCACCTCTGGCTCTTGGTCTGTCAGCCCTAAGGTCTTGGAAGCCCCAAGATCAGGATAATACGCCCTGGTGGCTTCTAATGTGTAACCTATTTGTCACCATCCTTGCCTCCAACTTCTTCCTGTGTCTACGATTCCCCCATTCAAGGACTTGGGACTCTGCCTCAGGGCGTTCCTTCCACTGCACATATCTAGCTTCTGTCTAACAGATATAGCTCACAAATCTGTTTAATTTTCTTTCTTCTTCATCTTCAAGCCTCTGACTCTGCTAATGCCAGCTCTTTTGAGGCTATCAGGCTTCTTAGGAAGGTTGGATTACAAATCTGAATTTGGGCATAAGACTGAGTCACTCTGTTCAAGAACTTTATGAATTCCACCTCTTACTAGTTGGAGTCTGGAAGCATATAGCAAGGCCCCACCTTTCTAAATGTTCATTCTCTTTTATTTTTGCTTGCAAACTTAGCTACTTTTTCTTAGTCCATCTCTTTATTAGAACTATCACCAAACACAGCAGAAACAACTGGCGCATACTATTAGTAGTTTTGTTTTCTATCCTCTTTCCCTAGAATAAGTTCAGCTGGCACAGAGTGTAGGCGACAATTTACGAAATGTGTTCCATAGATAATATGGATCTCTAGCACTCAGCCTGTGATATGTGTTTCGTCATCATCTACCATCTGGCCACTAAACCAATTCTATACATTTTATGCTTCTGTTATGGCAATACCCCACTTCAAGTTTTTAGTTTCTGTATTATTTAGAGGAAGATCTCTGCTCTGAAATAAGCAACTTTGAATTCAGTAGCTTATTAATAAGTACTTATGTCACAGTCAGTTCAAGGTACTCCACTTGGTCAGTTAGGGACCTAGGCTCCTTCTGTCTTCAATGTAAACCTCCGAAAGACTGCAGGGGAGAATAGGGAGAATGCAGGATCATGTAAGGTGTTTATGGTTGTGTTTGAAAGTGGTATACATCAATTCTACCCAAAATCCACCAACCAGAACTAAGAGATATAAACCCATCCTAAGAACAAGGCAGTTTCAGTATTATATCTTCCTGTATTGCCAAGAAAATGAAGTGGTTTGGGAAACACATAACATTACTTCAAATTTAGGCTTCCATCTAATCTTTTTTCTCTTTAGCTCAGTAGTCAAAGGTGGTTCCAAGTCAGGGGATAGGAGCTGGGAAAGGGTCATGATCCGTTCCTTCAGCTATTCAGGGACCAGGCTGCCAGCAGGTTTATCAGCTTCCAGGTCACTCTGAGCTTTATATCCAGCCAATAGATTGAAATGGAAATGAGGAGAAGGCATACCTGTTTTTCAAATATCTAGGCCAAGAAGTAATACACATTGCTTCCATCCATTTTCTATCATTTAGAACTGGCCCCATTTAGATAAAGGAGGGGTCTGGAAATGAAGTTCTGGGATGACAATCTGTTTTTTTTAGCAATGATGCTATGCTAGAAATTGAAGAAGGAGAATTTGGAAGATAGACTGTCATGAAGGGCCAAAGTGCCTGTAAGTAAGAGAAGTTTCAAGACAGGAAAACAAAGTAAGGCCAAAGACTTACTCACTTTATATTTTTGTTTAGAATTTGTCTTATGTGATTGATTCTTACAAAGGTAATATATTTGAATCATTATTTTAAATATATGATTGCCTGAGTTTATGACACATTATTATCTTAAAAGATTTGTTTAATTCACTAATTTTTTTTTATCTCACTGCCTCATTTTTGGGTAAATGGGGGTCTTGCCTTATCAGTTAGTCATGGGAGTGACTTTCCCTTTTGGTTATTTGGGTGTAAGTGTGCATGGCTATAGTGTGACCATTCTAGGCCACACAATGAAACATTTTTTTTTCCTTTGCACTTCTGTCTTTTAAATAAAATTTTTTTTCAACGTTTATTTATTTTTGGGACAGAGAGAGACAGAGCATGAACGGGGGAGGGGCAGAGAGAGAGGGAGACACAGAATCCGAAACAGGCTCCAGGCTCTGCGCCATCAGCCCAGAGCCCGACGCGGGGCTCGAACTCACAGACCGCGAGATCGTGACCTGGCTGAAGTCGGACGCTTAACCGACTGCGCCACCCAGGCGCCCCTGCACTTCTGTTTTTAAAAATGCACTTTTGTTTTAAAAATCAGGGGCGCCTGGGTCATTTAGTCAGTTAAGCATCCACCTTTTGCTCAGGTCATGATTTCAGGGTTCATGGGTTCCAGCTCCGCATCAGGCTCTGCAGGGACAGCTCAGAGCCTGAAGACTGCTTCCGATTCTGTGTCTCCCTCTCTCTCTCTGACTCTTCCCTGCTTGTGCTCTCTGTCTCACACAAATAAACATAAAAAAAAAATTAAACTGTAAATAATCAAAATGAGACTTTTCTAGGACTAAGAGTAAGATCCATGGCAGCAGTAAAAACCAGCAACTTTTTAAAAGCAGTTCCACCTAACAAATCCATAAGATCAACCAACCCATAGTTGCACCTTCATTGCTAAACATTTCCACTTGGTGTCTGAGGAAGGCAGAAATCCGACCCCACTGCCTTCACTCTTCTACCAGGTAAGTTGTACATTTATCAAGATTCAGCATGTGTTCCCAAACATGTTTATGCCTAGAGTATTTTTAATGCTAATTATCTATTATAACATTATTTTGCATACCGTTAAATATTGTTAAAATAATACTGTTCAATACTGTTAAAAAGAACATGACAGAATTAGTTGAGGGTAAAATGACTATACAGGTTTGAAGAAAACATAATATTATGAAAACTAAATCGTCCAAAAGAATCTGCACTTTGATTGCTTTCCAAGTATCTTTAATTTCTCACTGTAGAAATATAATTTCCCACTCTAGGACTGGGATATTATAGAAAATAGAGGATGGTTTTGGTGAAATCAAGAAAAACAATGAGAAATTCCAACCAGGGACCCCACCCACCCACCCTCCCCCACCCATAATAATAGCAGACTCTGGGGATGCTTGATGCTCCATTCACATCACTTTCCCTAGGTTTCAACACAGAGTACCCAACACCTTTACAGAATTTCAGACTAAGTATTTACATTTCTCTGACTTTCTGCCTAAGCGATTTCCTTAGGGCTACAGAATCTCGCTCAGTCCAAGGATAAGGCCACCCAAAGGGCTAGGAATTTAATACCCCAGGTGCAACCCTGATTCAGTGAAGCTTGAGAATCAGGGAATAAAAATACAGCCAGAGCCTATTTCTTCTTAGATGTACCACATAGTTTCTTAGAGGGTCTTCAGTATGGTTGTATTTCAGTAGCCATAGCTAAGACTACACATTGTTGATTTTCCTCCCTTCTCTGAATCGCTTCAACTGCATTCTTAGTTGTGTTTTCTGGGGATAATTTTTTCAAATAAACCACCTACACTTAATATTTAGCTCAGTGCCTGCTGAACACTAATATATCTACTGAGAGAAGACGTTTGGTCGTATATGGAAATATGGTCACCTCTGTGCATATCTAAGTCTCTTTCCATATCTGTCTGTTTATGTAATAAATTGCTTAAGATAATTTCTTACTTTAACTGACATTTTGATTAACTGATCAACTTCTAGTATCCATCATTTTATTGTCTTTATTTAAAAAATTTTTAAGTTTATTTATTTGGGGGGGGGGTGGGGTGAGGGGCAGAGAAAGAGAATCTCTCCATGCTGCCAGCACAGAGCCCCATGTGGAGCTCAAACCCATGAAGCCAGGAGATCAGGACCTGAGCTGAAACCAAGAGTCAGATGCTTAACCAACTGAGCCACCCAGGTGTCCCTTCTAGTACCCATCATTTTAGATAAGATTTCTATCAAAGATTTTTTGTGCGTTTTTATTTTTGTTTTGTTTTTGTTTTGTTTTCTATTTAGATTCATATTAAGCATAGTGACTAAAAACTCAGACTCTGGATACTTCACTGCTTTGTGTATATTAGCTGAGCAAATGGATCTTTTAATATCTTGGTATTTGGGGACAACAATCAGCCTAAACTTCTAAGAATATATTGATGAAATACACCTTTGTAAATGAATGTCAGGACAATTAATTACATCCTTTGTTTAAAATACAACAGGATATGGTAGGATCACCTGGAAGACCTAAAATTCTCATCTTTTTTTTTTTTTCCCCTCACAGTAAAATGACTTAAATTTATTTTTTGGTCATTGTGAGAATCAATATATTTGACTTCCTTTTCAACTCCTAGCATTTTTAATTTTCTGACGTAGGCCTTTATAGGTATATTTTTATAGCTTTTTTGAAACTATGCATTAACAACAATGGGACATCCACTTAGTTTAGGCCAGTGCTGAGCAGATTTAAACCAAATTTTATATCATGCTATTTTTATGTCACATGAATATCTACAGGATCTACAAAATTATTTCAAAATGATAATGTCCCTGATTTCAAAAATTCTGAAATGTATAGAACCTTCATGGGTTAACATACAAAAAAACATAGTTATGTAGCACCTAAAATTCACCATCTATTTTGCATGAAGCATGCGTAGCTCACTCCATGCAAGCACCTATAGGAAAGTGAAACGAGTGTTAATCCAGGGTTGTTTCACTGTAGGGTTGAAATGTGCCAGGGAGAAAACAAAATTAGGGGTGGAAAGATTAGCATTCTTTCTTTTGCATTTCTTAGTCATGAGGGTCTTTGTTAAGGAAGGGAATTTTAAAAGCCTTAGAACAAGAAGATAGAGGAAAAATGACAGGACTGAGCAACAGCAGTGATGAGCAGGGTTTCCTGAATGTTCTTGAGTGGAACAATTGGAAAGGCCAAGGAAGTCGTGACAATTCAGTGCAGTCACACCGGGTGGTTAAGTAAAGTTTCCTTTGTCGAAAATAAATGTAAAATGGAAATTAAATTCTAGCCAGATATTAGGCATAAAATGACTCTTTTTCTATTTAGTTATTCTGTGAAGTTGTACAAAACATTTTTATAGACATGTAAGACCGGAGGAGCAGACTATCCTTTCCCCGTCTATTACACGTTGATTTTTACATAACAAGAGAAAAAGGTGTTCAAACTATCATGAAATATCCATTAATATTTTGGCAGTCTTTGGGATGGGATATTTGAGAATATAAAGCAAGTTTTTTTTTCAGGAAGAATCCAACCCAGAGGGGCTATTTTCAAAATTTCATAATTCTGAGTCATTTTAGGCAAGTTATCTAAGCTAAACAATTATGTTTTAATTTAATAATAGCCACATCTTCCACTGTTGGAAGCAGAAATGCTACAGCTTTTATAAAAGTTCTTGCCTTATTAACAAATGCTAATTATGAGTAATGGAAGTCAAATTAGTTTCCATTTCTCAAATAGCTGTACTCTATTTGCAAAGAATTTTAAAGAAATTGAATTAATCTAAGTTTGTTTTAATTAGAATTTGTTTTCGTAGCAGCCAACTGACAGGTGATACTTACACTTGCTTGAATTACATCCACGGGTAATGTTTTCATGTTTGTAGCTGTATAAATTATTTTAGTTCAATGATAATATTTAGTCATAAAATAAAACATATAAATATTTAAAAAAGACTGAAGGTGTTTATTCCCTAAATAGATTATTACCTAGTGGGCATGTACTTAGCATTTGTGGTATCTAATATAAAATCCAAATTACCTTGAATGCTCCCTGTTACATTGAGTGAAGAGTTTACATTTTTGTGAATTGGGTTGCCACATTTAGCAAATAAAAATAGAGAATGCCACTATATTTTCCTACGTTTTTTCTTCCCCATCCCACTGTTACACAATTATTATAAGGTATATATTTTTACTTTATTTATTTTTATTTGAGAAAGAGAGAGCGTACGCACACGAGCAGGGGAGAGGGGCAGAGGGAGAGAGAGAGAGAATCTGAGCATGGAGCCTGACTCAGGGCTCGAGCCCACAACCCTGAGATCATGACCTAAACCAAAATCAAGAGTCGGAGGCTCAACTGATTGAGCCACCCATGCACCCTTTTTTTTTTTACTTTTTAAGATGGTTAGAACTTTAACAAAAAAGGAAATTCCCTTTTTTAAGTCAACTAATCATAAAGCTACCAAGGAACAGATGTGCCTCTTCCTTGCTTTAAAAATTGAGTTCCTCATTGGATACCCTGTGAATGCTTCTAGATAAATTCTAGATGCAGTGCAGAGGGGCAAGCAGAGAGAAAAGTAGTATGGCTAAAAAGAAGTATGGCTAACAAGGGCAGAGAGCATAATACATGCTTAGGGCCAGGAATCTGAAAGGTTCATTTTTTGTTGTTGTTGTTGTTGTTGTTGTTGTTGTTGTTGTTATTGTTGTTTTTTAACTTCCTTGAGAGGGGTATCTTATGTAATGAAAAAAAAATGAGATCTTAGGTTGTAGGAGTTAGGGAGGAGGTCTAGTTAAATATTGTGGGATAAATCATTTAATTTCCTTGAAGTTCAAATGGTGTCTCTGGGGATTCTAGGTATTTTTGTCAATCAACATTTAATGATTCACAGTTTTCTATACTAAGCAATAAGAATCATAGGAAGACAATCAACATGTAATGATTCACAGTTTTCTGTACTAAGTTATAAGATTCGTAGGAAGATTTGACTTCTATCAGGGGAGCTTGGTTGATTTCCAATCCTAATACTGTATAATAAAATCCAATTCTGTCATTTATTTACTTAAGATCTTTGGTGAGCCTTGATTTCCTTATCTGTGATACTAGACTGGGCCAATCTACTCTTAACCAAACAGAGATAACATTTCTTACTGAATTGAGGTCTTAACATGACTGAGATTTTAGATGAATTATATCAACAATAACTTACCGTTTGGATTTTCTTCTTGTTTTTTCACATCCTTTTTTTGTCTACCCACCCCAAGGTTTAACTTTGATCAGATGTTTGAACACAGAATTAATAAAAATATTGTGAGATTCACTTTTCCCTTAGAGTACAAGTTTGGAATGTAATTTACTAGCTCTGATTATTGCTATAAGAATCTCTTTGTCCTCCATCTTCTACTTCCTCTTCCTTTCCTGTTCCTTTTTAAAAGTCTTATACTCCTAAATAAGGGCTTACCAATAGATCAGTGATTTTTTACTATGTTTGCTAAATGTTTTATTTACTTAAACATTTTTACAAGTTTTCCCTGACTAAAGGGAAACAAACTCAAATAGAGCTCCTGCTGTTGGAGTTTACTCATTTGCTTATTAGATCTTTCTTTTGAAAATATTTTATTTTGATTCCTGAATGTATTTCAAAAGAATACCACATAAGATAAGTTAGAAATGATTAACTGGATAGGCACAGAATATGTAAATACATTAACTACAGATGTGATAGAATGTAATTGGTGTGAAATACTTTTACTCCAGAGGTATATGCCATTGCTTAGTAATCTAGATATTAAATATTTTTTAGAATACTTACAATAGCCAGATAAAATATCTTCCTTGACATTCTTTATTTCTAAAATTGTTTCATTATTTTAACCAGATGGTGTTTTTCCTGTGAATACCACTTTCTAATCTCAGATGGCTACTAACCAAAACCTCATTATTCCGTAGAAGATGGTTTAAGTCTCACTCTCCCTGAAATTTGCTTCTGGTACCTGCAGTGAACATCAGGAGTATGTTTTGTTTTGTTTTGTTTTGTTTTGTTTTGTTTTGTTTTGTTTTGTTTTGTTTTGTTTTGTTTTAAGATAAGAAATTGATCTCTACAGTCTATGTCATGGCTGAGTGCAGTGTCCCTACTCAGTGGGTCAGCTAGACACACTCTTCTATCCATGTTGACACAAGGTTTCGGGAACTCACCTCTGAGGAGCATTCATCATTCCCTGGAAGAAAGAATGGATAATGTTTAAGGATAAAATAATGAAATCATGATGAGATCTGGATTACTTTCATGAATGAAAACAAAACAAAGCAAAATCTCCGGAAGAGAGATCTTAATATTTTTCTGTTTGTTTCTAAGTTTCTATGACATTCAGGAAATATTAGTAACATAGCCACTTCCTAGTGATAATTGCCCTGCCAATAAATGTCCTTCTCTACCTTTGTGAAAACATAGATTGTTACGGGCTTATTATTAATTTAATTTTGTGAGATGTAACAATGATAAAGTTAAAGTATCAAATTTTCTTTCCACATGTTTTTTAAGGTCTTCACCAATTACCAGAATCTCATTTGAGGCACAAATAATTATATGGATGTTTTATTAGGGAAAAAAAGGGGAATCTGTTATCATTTTTAAAAATTTCTTTATGAACACAAATGAAATTATAATCTGGAATTCTGCCAAAATTCTATTCTTGAGAAAAATATTTGGGACCTGGGTTATCCATATTGGCTGCCTTTATTTTCACATTCATTCCACATTTACTTTTCTGTCCACATCATATTTCTTGAATTGACATATATTTAAAGACACTATATTTTACCTAGTATTAAACGTTTCTTAATAGTTAGCTTGCAGAGATATGGTACCATGAATTTAGTCATTCACCTGAAAGTATTTCTATGAAAATAAGCACTTTTAAATACAATGGACTACCTGTTTTCAAAAATTTACTACTGCATGGCCACTGGGATATTTACATTACTGGAGAAATATTCTTGAATGGTATTTGAAGTTTTATCGGTTTCTGACTGACAAGAAATAGCTTGGATTGGCTATGAATAGAATGAGCCAATAACCTAGATAAACATCTGATAATATGTGAGTCCTTAAGGCACTTTTGAGATATGATAAAACATGTCAGGGGGACCTATCTCAGTAACCTTCGAACCACAAAGTATTAGTTTTGAAAGATTAATCTTAATAGATTTTGAATCAATTTATGCCATTCCCACACATACAATGAGACAGCAAGGTGCTTCTACCTATTCTATTTATGTTCCCAGAAGGTTAACTTTCAAACTGTATGTGTACTTTGCATTTGGAGAGCTGTCAGATGATTTTTAAGACTAGAAAACAGATTAGATTTTGAGACTGAATTTCCTGTCCCACAGGGAATTTACATTTAAGCAGAAAGTCAATTTTATATATAAAAAAGTAAAAGGAATTTAAAAATTTCACTTAATTTTGAAAGATAAATAACAGAGATTGCATTAGGAAAACCATAAGTAGAAAACTAATTCCTTAAAGTTTTAAATATATTTCAAAATGGTCTATGTCTTCTAATTACATTGGGTATACAATTTAAAATATATGGCTTTAAAATCATGGAAAATATTCTGAGGCACATATTTTCATAGAAATTCTTGAACTAGTTTGTATGTTTTATGCATGAACACTTGCAGTGGCAAGCCAAAATGACTTATTGGGAAGGGTGCATTTCCCGTAAGCACCTGAGCACTTGGGTGATCTATGCTTTTGGTACAGCACTAGCTTAACTAGATGTGAGAGGGTTAGATATTTTGGGAAGTAGGGTTATTAGCATAATGTGGGTTCTTCTGAAGCAAGGGGAATATAGGTGATCTAAACGCAATCAAGGTCATGAAGCAGCCGCTGATGTTCAAGTCAGCTAACATTTTTTTTTTTTTTTTTATTTAGGCCACCTTGATAGAAGGATTTTTTTTTTCCTAAATATATGTAACCATGCTAAGCGCATTACAAGATTATATAAGGAAAGTGATCATTATACCATCAAATATGTCTTTGTAGAGCCTATCCTGTGAATATTTGTGATTTTACCCATGTGCAATTAAGATAGCAAATAAGCCAGTTTAAAGAAAAGGCAGATTCACTGTTGCACTATGAAGTCAGTCTTCTTAGTGTATAAAATGTCTAAGTGAGGATCCTTAATGATGGTGAATTAGAGGTGTTGTCCTTTTGAAAAAATTATTTTTCAACGTTTATTTGGTTTTGAGAGTCAGAGAGATAGAACATGCGTAGGGGAGGGGCAGAGAGAGAGGGAGACACAGAATCCGAAGCAGGCTCCAGGCTCTGAGCTGTCAGCACAGAACCTGAAGTGGGGCTCAAACCCACAGACCATGAGATCATGACCTGATCCGAAGTGGGACGCCCAACTCACTGAGCCACCCAGGTGCCCTGAGGTGTTGTCTTTTTTTAAGAGGAGGTTGTAGCAAGATAAGATGGCAACAACATGATTTGTGAAATTTTATTTCTGGAGCTTTTATAGTTAATAAGGAAACCTAATTATAACTCAGCCACAGTAAATTATGACAATATAAAGTTGATGACTGCTAAAACTCAGCAAGTTTGCAGTGTTTTCCAGAAGCTATTTCAGGCTACTTTATGAAGGGTGTGAAACAAAGATCAGTCAATCAAATCCGGATGACATTCATTTATAAGACTTTTGAGAAGACTAAAGATATGGCTAAAATTATAGTTCAGTTATAAACCTGATTTAGAGAAATTATATAGGCTTGTCTGTTCTTTTTACTCCTTGTCTTCTAGGTCAGACATGGTTTTATGTGTAAGTCCAAAGTTGTAATTTTCCATTGAAAGAATTACATAGAAAATTGCAAATAAAAAAATCCAGAAAACTCTAGGTTTGCACTTCTTCCCTCTGACACTGTCACAGGAAAAATGTACTTTTTTGTCATTACCTTTAGAAAATAGTGCCTGATTCCGTCCCAGGCTCATAGAAGAATTAATGATCAACACGGATATTATGTTTGAGGGAGGATTTCAACTGTTCCCTGAAGCCTCTCCTGGGTTTGTAAATATTTGTTTTAGACAAAACTCGGATGTAGACGAATCTAATATATATATTATTTACCTGCAAGATTTAATCTGTAATTGCACACAATTTTATTTCTAGGCCAATATCAATTCTTTTAGATCTCATAGACCTTCTTGACAAAGCATTTCCATTGCTCTATTCTGGACACATTCCAAGGTTTCCACAACTCTCTTAGTAGTGGAGACAGAGACAACACTAGTGATCTTTTTATGAGCAAAGCTGAAAGGAATCTCACTTGTTTTTCCCCCTGCTGCAAACAACTCTGTGAGACTGTCAAGGAGAAAATAAATATTTGTTACTTTTGGTAACGAAAAAGTATGTGTGACTCAGCAACACATGGGGAGCAGATGTGTTGAGTAAGAGCCCACTCCTGTGCATCAGACCTGTCACTGAGTGAGTCTATAAATAGAGAAAAATTAGGGGAGAATAAGCTGCATCCCTGATTCTACTCAATCGCATTGATTGGAAGTGCTAACTTTTGGGTTTTGGATATAACAATGATTCTGTCTGTATGGATGACTGGTCAACACATATTTAAGTGAGCCATGCAGCTGGAAACAACTGTCCCTCAAGCCCCATCACCACACACAAAGACAATCTGAATGATGAGGGTCTTTTGGATATAGAAACACAGAAATTCAATGGCGGATATCTTGCTTCAGAAATTGATAGATTTGGGGCACCTGGGTGGCTCAGTCGGTTAAGCATCTGAGTCTTGATTTTGGCTCAGGTCTAATCTCAGGGTTGTGAGATAGAGCTTGGGCTCCATGCTGGAAGTGGAGCCTACTTAAGATTTTCTCTCTCCCCTCTCCCTCTGCCCCTCCCCTGGCTCTCACTCACTCTCTCTTAAAAAAAATATGAAAAATAAAAAAAAAATTGCTAGATTCGCCTGGTTAAGTTGATCATCTCTGCCTTTTCCATTCTATCAGTTGAGAGCATAAATTTTACTTTGCCCATCCTGGACAAACTGGACTTGCTCTGGCACTTTTCACAGAGGTACAGAGCTTCTAGCTGACTAAGTAAATGCTTGAAAAAGACATTTTTACTGGATAGAATTCTGCCCTGTCAAGCTGGCCACCTTTCCCCCCATCCCCACCGGATAAATTGTTCAGTTTGGGAATTGACAGGAAAGCTAGACTTGGATTAATAATAACTCTTAAGAATTTAAATATGTAGAGTTTACAAAGGGGCCATTGCTTAGACAATAAATATCCTTTGTGTAGGATTTGTTGATTCCCTAGAAATAATACACTTGTAGTTTTGCAATATAACTGCTTTCTAGTTCATATTAATACTTCAATGCTTACAGTATGGATTTTTTCTTAACACTTGCAATGGGAAGTACCTGCTCCTGTCTCTTATAATTTGCTAGATAAATGCTCTATAAACATCAGAAAAAAGGCAAGGCAATTTGATTGATCCCATGACAAAAGCCTGCTATCTTCTCATCTTGAAGTCTAGGAACCAGGTTTAGTCATCTTTGTATATTATAAAACACTACTACATTCTCCAAACATAGTATATATTCAGTGAATTTTTGTCAGACTACATTAATAGTTCTCTCACAGCTAGTCACTATTTGAATGAAATTTTGAAGCCTTCTCTCAAAACCTAACTCAAGAGTGTCTTTCTCTTCCAAGCTCTTGGTCACTTCATGAAGTTTTCATTAGTGTAATAAGGTTCTAAAACAAATTGAGAAACCTATTAAAAAGTATATATATTTTTTTGTTTATTTAGGCAGTTTGCCTTAAAATTTACCTTAATTAATAAATTAAAATTTCAACCCTGGGCCTTGATATCACATAGCATATGCTAATTTATTTCAAAGTTGAAAATAGAAATAGGGGGGCGCCTGGGTGGCGCAGTCGGTTAAGCGTCCGACTTCAGCCAGGTCATGATCTCGCGGTCCGTGAGTTCGAGCCCCGGGTCGGGCTCTGGGCTGATGGCTCAGAGCCTGGAGCCTGTTTCCGATTCTGTGTCTCCCTCTCTCTCTGCCCCTCCCCCGTTCATGCTCTGTCTCTCTCTGTCCCAAAAATAAAAAAATAAAACGTTGAAAAAAAAAATAAATAAAACGTTGAAAATAGAAATAGGTAAATGGTCACTAGATTATGATGGAACATACTCACCGTCTAAAACCAGTCAGTAACCGAGACATTGCTTTGATATCTGTACTGCGGTCAAAAATTGATAAGAAATTTTTCTATATTGTGGCATTTAGAAGATGCTGATTAACTCTCATTTAGGTAGGAGTCTCATTGAGCTACAGGGTTGCATTTATTAGAGTGGTATTCTTTCCTTTTGCTCCCTACTCCCCACTTTTTCTTTTTTGCTTCGTTGCTGGAACCGCTTATTCACTGAAAATTACTAACTCTTTGACCTCTTGTTTGAGAATGCCTTACTGATAGACATGAGAAGGACAGATAATTTTCAGAATGACCTAACTAAACTGCATTGCAAGGAAATCTAGCGGCCAGTCTTTGTCAATAGCAGACACCTGACTTATTATCCTAGGAAAATGAGTTTTTGCTTCTTAGGCTCATGGACAATAGACATTTAAAAACTCTTTATCCAAATGCTGTAAAGTTAAGTTCAATAAACCTTTGAATAAACAATAGTCAGGAATAATTTTATTTTCGTTTTTTCCTGGGGGAAAAAAACTCTTTATAAATGTAAGCTTTCCCTCCTATGTTTAACAACCCCCAATTTTTCAGCCCCTTTCTAGTGTCTTGAGTAAACTTCCAATCTCTCATCTCACTTCTTTTTCCTCTTTTTTTCTATTTATCTTAGGCATCAAAGTATCCTAAAATAAATATGTCTTTACCATAATTTAATGTATTATTTCACTGTCCTTATTTACAAATCCCCTGTTTTCTTACTATATAGAAATAGAGTGTACAGAATAATTACCTATGTGCAAATTAATTATATATAGTGTGAAAACACATTCCACCATAATTATTGCTCGCTGACATAAATAAAATATATGGTCCAAATCAGAAGTTTCACTTGCAATTTTAATGGGTGTTTTATTTTTCTCTTAAGAATAGATACTCTTGTTTTCCTCACTGCTTCATTCTTAACTAAGTTTTATTTCAAGGGCTGATCTATTACTGAACCTTCTTGGCATATACACATGTGCTCTCTTCTACCCTAATATTTTGTAGTATATAATGTGTATCATCACCAGTTCCCCATTTGTCATCTGTCTTGTCCCAAACCAAGTCTTGCCCATGTTAAAAATTCTATAACTGCCATCATCTTGGAAATGTCATGACATTCATGGATCAATAAAATCCTTTCCCAGAGAGGATGAGAAATATATGAAAAGAGCTTACTAAATTCAAACGGTTTCTTTTAAAGGTCCGATGGATGAGTAAGAGATTTGTGTGAAAGTGATTTCAGAGAAGGGTTGTTAGATGAGCATCGGGTGACACTGACAAGGTAGGTTGTAGTGGTGGGAATGGCAGGGGAAAGAGGGAGTTCAATTTGAGATGCTTATAAGATTCCTTCATCCTAGAGATTATTTTCCTTAGAGTGCAAGTAAAAGGGTGAAGGAATCAGAACTGCATAGTGTAGAAGCTCCTCAGTGACCATCACGTCTCTGCAGTTTACTAGGCCACACCAAGATATAATGAGGTGCTTTGTATGCACTGTGTGTAAGAGAGAAAATCAGTTCACCAAATGCTTTTTTTTTTCCCTTTGGTGATGACTTACAGTCAGGGGGGAAGCTTTGTGAATTTGAGGGAACATAAGGATGCTGGAAGGAGCATTGTGTGTCCAGGGAATTGGATAGAAAACAAAAAAGGATTTTGATGTCCGTGCCCTCAATGTCACCCTAGAGCAAATAAGGAAAGGGAAGAATTGTGTGATAAAGGCTGTGACATCAGAAAAATGAGCAAAGTAATTTTGCAGTTATAGTTAGAAAATCATTAAAGTCTGATGTTTAATAGGTACCTGAAATGAAGAAGGTAAGCAGAATGTCAAGGTCCTTTTAAAGAGCTTAAAGATTACAAAACAAATCAAAGGTTCTGGCAGCTTCTCAGACACTTGCAAACTGGAGAATTCACAGAGCAACAAGGTGCATGGGGTTTCTCTTTTTTTCCTTTCCTTGAACAAAAGCAAATTTGAACAAAAAGGGTACAGTGTATGTAGCAAAAATGCTGCCTGATGATGTACATGATGAGACCTTTAAATTTTACCCATTTTCTGAAATCTATTATTGCTTCCTATGGATTTCAATAGGAACAGTTTAGATAGATATGTTTTTCAAAGTATTTTTAAAAAGTCAAAGTCAACCAAAAACATAAGACAGTCCTAAAATTCAACAGGATTCTCTCCAAGAGATAAGATTAATACTCTATAATTATGTTCCAAAGATTATAAAACACATGGTCTTTTACTAACATATTATTAAAAAAAATTTTTTAATGTTTATTTTTGAGAGAGAGAGAGAGAGAGAGAGAGAGAGAGAGAGAGAGAGAGAACATGCTAGTGGGGCAGGGGCAGAGATAGAGAGAGACACAGAATCTGAAGCAGCTCCACCCTCATCTATCAGCCCAGAGCCCTATGCAAGTCTCAAACTCGTGAACCACAAAATCATTACCTGAGCCAAAGTAGGACGCTCTACTGACCAACCCACCCAGGCACCCCTCTTACTAATATATTATTGATTCGTGATATATTAACAAATTAATTTCCAGAGGGATGGAATAAATTAGTAATTGGATTAAAGTTAACTTTTAATTTTTCAAGGTAACATAAATATAGAGATTTTGCTTTTCCATTTTCCATTGAGTGGAAAGAGAGGAATGAAATTATGCTTAATTCCAATTTTAAGACAAAGCTGATAAGAGCTACAAATTCATCTCTGTAGGGCTTTACTTAAAATTAATTCATTTCATAAACTATACTAAATATCATTTTCAGGTACTGTACTTGAGTTGTGTGAATTTCCGAGGTAGAAAAACAAGTCTAATTACAGAACAGAAAGGCGTCTTGGACCAGATGTCATTGGATCCATTATAAAAGATGAAGATAAATACTATATGATCTTACTTTTCTGTGGAATCTAAAAAAAAAAAAAAAAAGAAATTTTTCTAAGTCTGAGATGGCCATTTTCAGATTTTCGAATGAGAGTGATATGATTGAATTTTACAATGTCAATTGAATTTGCCAGTAGGGTTGTACAATAATTTGGAATTGGAGAGACTGAGACATGGAGGATAGTTAAAAGGCATAAGCCTAGGTGGTCATGGGAGGAAAGGGAATAACATTGGCTAGTGTTAGGAGGAGTGTTAGGAGAAGTGTTAGCAAAGTATAGGGGGCTCAGGAACAATTTTGACTTGAGTAGTTTGTTTGCTGTAGCAAAAAGAACATCCAGAGGACAATGGGAGATCATACTTAAAAGTTAGGTTAGTCTTGAGTGATGTGCTACAAACTTTGAAATTCATTTACTAGAAAGTTGAAGTTGGATTATTGAAGAGTTTTCAGTAGGTGAATGACATGATTAATTAATGGGTTTGTTGTCATGGAATATGGTTGCTAAAATACCATTAAAATGTGTACTGACTACAAAAAGCACATCCAAAACACATTAGTATATTAATGAAATTGAATCATCTGAGGGTGTAGGATTTCTTTATTATTGCTCTGTTACTACAGAACTGAACATCAACTTTGTGTCTATTACATGTATCTGTATGTAAACATTTATGTATCAGTCCTGAATTTCAAAAGATATTATTGAAAATGAGATCTATAGGCATGTGATTAGTGTGCAGATATTACTTCCTTTTCCAGTTGTCATTTATGACTCCACATTTTAATTTTCCATCCATTTCAAGGTATCATGTGATTTTTAATTGCTATACACCCAGATCCTCTTACAGACAGTCTTGCACACAAAGTTTATGGTCTTTAACTACATTCTGTGTGGAACCAGATGTTTTAGACATTATTCTGTGTGGACAGATTATATACATGTTAGACTTGCTTCGAAGTTAATCAGTGTCATCCTGTGCCAAATACTTGTTGTGGGTAAATTTGAGCCTACTACTATTTTTTAAAATAATCAAGTAAAGCATTTAGGAAATATAATCAAAATGCCAAAAAATATGTATTTGTATTCTGGCAATTTTGTCCTTTTACACATATATCATTTGTGTCAAAGCTCTGAGTCATAACCATTGTCCTCAAATTTTACTGAATGTGTTTTTGTTCATCTTTGTCAGATGTGCCTTCCTTGAACTACATGAAAGCTACACTCTTCAATGTGATGAATTGTGGATAGGTTTTATTATACAAAGGAAGACCCAACAATTCTTAAACTTGAGAATCTTTAGTGACAAGAATTATCTTTCACTTATATAGGAACATATGCTATTGACCAACATCAGTAGGCTTGGCATTTGAGTCCTTGTTGTGGTAAGAGCAGTGATGACTTTACAACTTTAACAGAACTCCTAAATCCAAATGTTTTAAATATTTTCCAACAATTTCAAAAGTATAAAAATAATGCGATAAAAAACTTAAAATGAAGTTTGTCAATCTTAACATCAATAACATTTACATTGGCTGTCATGTGAAATAAATAAATGTTAGATGTGGAGATAATGGGTCTTTTTTCTCCTTATGACCTGCTGTTTTTTGCTGTTTTTTTTTGTGATGTCCCTCAGCATATGTATGCATTGTTTGGATGGCAGCCAGTGAGCCCAGAAGAATTTGAGATCAGATTTTGGAGCTCACTTTTCTGTGGTTCCTTCTCTGGGAATTTGCTCCTCAAGTTGCAGTTAGTTTGGTTGTCTCAAACTCCAACCTATTTTCCTTCTCCCTTAGAGATCACTGCTTTCTGATAAGGTGTTTTCTACCGAGTGAATTGGAGTATATCTTCGGGAAAAAATCTAGAATAAATGTTGACCTCCTGTCATGCCTATCTTCGGTCAATGATAATGGCCTCTCCATTTCTTGCTCATAGGGATTCTTCAATGCTTTTGAAAAGCAATATCTTACATATCATATAGCTTTTACAAGTTTGGTGGGAGATCTATTCTAATAATATCTAGTGTATAAGGACCATATTCAATGTCAAATAGCATCTCTTTTAAGGTTATGGTTTCTGATTGCTTGTTACTAGTTTATGGGAATTCAATATATGAAAATTTTCATGAGTTAATGATTTGTAGGAAAAATGAAGAGCTTTCTCATTAGTTCTAATATTTTGCCTTTATATCCTTTTGTGTTTTCTTATGTAGCCAATTTTTTTTTCTGTAAATGATGGCAGTGTTCTGGTTCATTTATAGTCCTTTTGCTTGAAATTTATTTTTTTTTTCTTACAATTTTCCTAGGACATCTCTTTCAATGTTGAATAGATGATACTATACTGGGCTTCTTTTCCACCTTATTTCTGATTTTAAACATTATTTTCTTAAGTTTATTTATTTATTTTGAGAGAGGGGGGGAGTGGAGAGAAAGGTCAAGCAGGGGAGGGGTAGAGAGTGAGGGAGAGAGAGAGAATCCCAAGCAGGCTTCTCACTGTCAGCAAGGAGCCCTATGCGGGGCTAGATCTCATGAACTGTGAGATCATGACCTGAGCTGAAATCAAGAGTCGGATGTTTATGAACTGAGCCACCCAGGTGCCCCCTTATTTCTGATTTTAAAAAGAATGCTTATAACATTTAGAATGATTATATCTCTTTGCTTTTCAAGAGTAGTTATTATTACTGGGTACTTACTAGTAATGCTTCTTTTAACTTTTGAGAAGTCTCCAAGGACTTCTACTTCTGGGAAGGATATAGCAAATTATAATGGCAGGCCAATGGTCTCCACAACTAGAAAAAAATTGGAGAAATTGAAAGAATCCTATTTGTAAGGTATTATTGGGCTTTGAAAACAGTTAAGATAAAGTGAAATTATAGAGAGTAGAGCACCTTTGCAGGGTGAAATGATGATCGCTAGCCATTGTTTTCCCTATGTCAATTTGGGAATATTGAAAGTGAATGAGGTTTGTACTTAGACTGGTCGGGGAGCCTCTACTAGAGGGAAGAAAAATCAGGAAAAAATCAGGAAAGCTTTTAGATATCAAATACGGCTGGAACAACAATTGGAAATTTAAGGGGCCTTAGGTACACAACAAGTTTTAACAAATGTATGTTTTCTGGATTTTTATGATGTACAGGGAATAGAAGAATCAAGCCAAAAGGTGGAGTGAAATCTTTTGCATTAGCTATTGAGCAACATGACCTGTTAGGAAAGTGAGTGGACTCAAGTACATTGCTGGATTCATGCTCATTACATCTACCAGATTTTGAAACTTTGTGGGGAACATGCATTTTGCAAACTGTGAGAGAGCTCAGTCATCTGCGTTGTTTTACGATGAAAGAAACAAATACCCAACAATCTCTGTCAAAACATGAGAAGGTCACACCAGAAGAATGGGATGAATCAGAAGTAGACTCATTATCATTAAATCTTCAATCACTGAGCTTGTACCAGCTCAGTTTCTTGATTACATTGCTATAATCAACTCCTGATACCACCTTAGAAAAACAGAAGGGGCTCTTCCTGATGGAAGATAATATTATCTACTGCCCTTATAATTCTTTTGTGGGTCATTTCTGGAAAATAATAGAATATTACTAGGCATTCAAGGAGGAAAGAAGACATATTGATAATAAAAACAAAACACACACTAGAAGCAGACCTATATATGATCCAGATATTGGAGCTGGCAGACAAGAATTGTGACTGAAATATCAAAAATTAAGAAATATATGAGGAAAAAATCAATAAAAATATATAACTTCAGTAAAATAGAAATCTATACAAATAATAAAATGGAAAGTCCATAGCTGGAAAATATTACACAGAACTAAAGAATTCAGAAGATGAATATAATAACAGATTGTACAAAGCAGAACGCAGGATGAGATAATTCAAAAATAGGTCAGTAGAAAATACTATATGCAGAGAGAAAAAATAAAAAGTAAAATTAAAAAATAAAACATTATGAAACACATGGGGATACTAAAAAGTCTTAATATAATTATAATTGGAATCCCAGCAAGAGATGGGAAAACATGTATCAGAGGCAAAATTCAGAGAGCAAATAATTGACAATTTTCAAGATTTGAACAAGATACAAATTCAGCCATTCAAAAAGCTTACCAAGTCTCAGGCAGGACAAATATAAAAAAATACACTAAGCACATCATAGTAAAACTGTTAAGAATAAAAGGCAAAAAAAAAAAAAAAGGAGAAGCATTCAAAAAATAAAAAGTAAAAAAGAACACATTGCTTTCAAAGGAATATCAGAATGATAGTTGACTTTTAGAAGAAATGATGAAAGCCAGAAAAAAATTAGATGATATTTCTAGAAAATAAGTGTCAGCTAAGATTTCTATATCCAAAAATATGTTCTTTAAAAAATTAGAGTAAAATACATTTTGAGACAAAGCTTGTATGTAGAACTAAAGTTTGGCCAAAATAACATAAGAGGCAAGAGAGATAACTGTCTTTTGAAGTTCTATGCTTCCAGATGGTATCAGGAAAGTAGTAAGAATAAATATTTTGTTAGTTTGTAATAACTCAGTGATACTTGTTCTAATATCTACCAAAACCACTACAAGAATAGTAAAAGAATAAATAATCTATATGTTATTTCAAAACACCAAAGAACTAATAATTTGTTTTCTTTTATCCAGAGGTTAAGAAAGAAAAAGCACATGAAGCAGATGGACTGAATAGAAAAAAAATAGTGATAGCGTAGATCTAAACCAAACTGTACTTATATTTTATGTAAATGAATAAATATTGTAAGTAAAGATCATTTTGTTTGGATTTAAAATAACCTATATTTTTCTTATGAGATAAACACTTCAAATATAAAGACATAGAGAGGTTAAAAATCAATTAATGAAAATAAATATATTGTATTATACAAATTCTAAACAAAAGTAAGCTTGTTTAGCTATACTGATGTTAGAATAAACTTTAAGGCAAGAAATATTAAAAGTAAGAAGAGATACTTCATAATAATCAAGGGGCTAATCCAATATAATATATCATAATTTTAAATCTGCATACGACCAAAAACATAGCTTGAAAACATACAAAGTAGAAATTTGCAAAACTAAAAATAAAAAGAAACAAATCCACTATTATAGTGGAAGATGTTAATACACCTCTGTCAATGACTAATACACATACCAAAATATTTAAGCATATATGAGATTAGAGCTTATAGTTAACAATATGTCCTAACTGGGACACACTCACACACACACACACACACACACACACACACACACACACACACACACGATGACAGAATTCACAATTGTTTTCTAATCTTATACATTTACCTAAATTGTCCATTTGCTGGCATGAAGTTGTTCAACACAACTGAAAAGATTCAGGTAATACAGATTATATTCTATGATCATGATGTTATTAAACTAGAACAAATGACAAAAATATAACTAGAAAAATTCCCTGGACAGAATAACATATATTTGTAAGTAATGCATGAGTCAAAGAAGAACTCAAGTCCAAAATTATAAGTTATTTTAAGCTGAATATGAATGATGATGCAGTGTTCAATATGAATGATGATGCAGTGTATTAAATCTTATTAAATGTAGATAAAACAGAGATCAGAGGCAAATTTACTACCTTACAGGTAGGAAAGCATTAGCACCTCAAAATTAAAGAAAGTAAAATGAAAGAAGTAACAAATATAAGAGCTGAGGACAATAAAAGAAAAAACAGATGTGCAATAAAGAAAATATAGACAAAAGCTAATCTTTGAAAAAGTTAGTAAAATGATCTAAGCCTATCAAGACTAATTATGAAAAAAAGTGTAAAACATAAATTACCAACATGAAGAATTAAAGGGATATACCCCAATTCTTACTGACATAAGAAAGACAATAAAATATTATGAATAACTGTACACCAATAAATTTGACCATTATAAATTTCTAAAAGAAGAAATAAAACCATGTCTGTATAGTCTGAAAACTATAAAAGAATAGTATCTGTTATTAAAAATCTCACATTTTCAGGACTAAATGACTTTCTTTTATCTATTTAAAGAAAGAAATAATACCCATTCTGTACAAATTCAGAGTAGAACAAGATTGAGACCATAATAACTTGACTTGAAGTGTGACAGATTGTGAGATGAAAATTTTTGGACCGTCACCTCTCATAAATATAGACACATAGACTTATTTGAAGAAGATGTGATTGTGTATAGTGAAATTCCTAAATACTTCATAGTCAAACTATTATAAACAGTAAGTGAATTTATCAAGTTTTTTCAATATGTCAATATAAAAAACAACTGTTTTTCTTTCTATATTCCAGCAACAAATAGAAAATAAAAATTCAAAATTGTAGTAATTACTGTGACATAAAAACTTCTACATACCTAAAAATTTATATAATAACAATAAGCAAGAATTTTACATTGAAAACCATGAAATGTTAATTGAGAAAAAAATTTAATGCCTAAGTAAATAAAGGATATACCATGTTCACATAATTGGAAGACTCATTATTGTAAAGAGTTTTAATTCTACTATAAATTCATCTAGATTCAGTACAATCCCTATTTTTGAAGAAATTGACAAACATAATAAAATTTACATGCAAACACAAATAGAAAAAGTAACCGCTGAAAACTTCAAAAGGAATAATAAAATTGTAGGACTTACACTAGTATATATAAAAACGTATTTTATTTTTTTATATAAATACATTTTAAAGCTTTAATTTTAAAAGTATGTTATAGGCAAAATATTAGGAAAAATATGAAATAGTAGAGTTCCTAGAATCAGGCCTGTTCATATACAATCACCTGATTTATGAAAATATTAATTTTTAGGCTTATTGGTTATATGATAGTCTTTTTAATAAGTGACGCTATGTCAGTCAGTACCTATATAGGAAAAAATCCATCTTGGTATATCTTTGCCTCACCCTAGACACAAAAATTAGTTATCAACATATTGCTGACATAAATGCAATCAGTAAAACACTGACACATTTAGAGGAAAATATAGAACTCTTTTGTGGTCTTACTGTAAGCAGAATTTTTTTTTCAGAAAGAGACAAAAAGCATTAACTATTAAAAAAAATCGATAAACTGTAAAATGTAATAATTAAGAACTGCTATTGACTAAAAAATACCATTAGGAGAGTTCCAAAGCAACCCACATAGTGGGAGAATTTATTAGCCATAGGATATATGACATATGTCTCCAAAATGTATTTTTAAAATTTAAAATTTTTTAAATTTAAAACTACAGTAATAAAAAGACAAAAAGCCCCACTTGAAAAATGGGGAAAAGGCTTGAAGAGATATTATATAAATGAGAATATCCACGTGAAGATTAATTTTGCGACTTCAGTGTTTATCCAGGGAATGCAACATAAAACTCCTACCTACAACCATGGGGCAAATTGTTAAAAACTATCAAGTATTGGAGAAGAACTGGGCAATGGGAACTCTCATACTTTGCTAATGAAAATGTACATTAGAGCATTGCTTTAAAAAACTGCTTGGCTGTATCTGCCAAAGTTCAGTGTGTCCATACGTTATGGTTCAGCTATTCCTCCTTGGGATACAGAGGAATGTATGAAGACATGCAAATAGGTAATTACCTTAAATTGTGCCCTGTAGTGTTTATATCATCATCAATAATGATTTTTAAAAAATCTGTGAAAAAATCTGTAATAAGTGTTCATTAACAGGAGACTGACAAGTATACGGTGCTGCAGTTACACACTAGAACACCATATAACAATCAGTAATAATGCAAGGACTTTACACACAACGTGAAAAGTTCCTATTTGATCAGTCTGGTCACCCTTTAAGTTAAATTTCAGATTATATTTGATGTCACTTGCAGGTTAATTATAGATGGCTCCTATCAGATTCATTCCAATTTGTTACCAATTTTTAAAATGTGGGTGATATGTTAAATTTTTAAATCATTTTTATTGCACTGTAAGATACATAGAAAAAAGCACATAAATCATAGGTACACAGCCTATAACTTCTACATAGTTAAAACATCTATGGAATCAACCCCCAAATCAAGACGCTTAACACTATCACGGCTCGAGGAGCTCCTCAACTCATGCCCTTTTTCTTTCACTACCCACTACCCACACCTGCCAAGAATAACTGATATTCTCACTTCTAACACTGTAGGCTGGTTTGGCTATTTGGTGAATGCATATAAGTGGCATGACACCATATTTATTGATTTATGACTTCTTTTAGTCAGTATTATGCCTACATGTTGTTTTATGTATCGGTGGTTGTATCTATGTGGTAAATTAAAATCATATTTTTCATAACACCTATCTGAATTCCTAGGATACTCTTAATTCAGTTGTGATGAACTTTTTTATACATGGAAAGAATAAGTTTTCTAATTTTAAGAATCCTTTAATTTTTCTTAAGAAATAATCTCTTCCTGGGACGCCTGGGTGGCGCAGTCGGTTAAGCGTCCGACTTCAGCCAGGTCACGATCTCGCGGTCCGTGAGTTCGAGCCCCGCGTCAGGCTCTGGGCTGATGGCTCAGAGCCTGGAGCCTGTTTCAGATTCTGTGTCTCCCTCTCTCTCTGCCCCTCCCCCGTTCATGCTCTGTCTCTCTCTGTCCCAAAAATAAATAAACGTTGAAAAAAAATTTTTTTAAAAAGAAATAATCTCTTCCTATATTCTTTCTCATTTTGCCCTTAAGTGACTTTCATATTAATGTAATGTCCATTACCTAAAGTGAATGCTCTCTTATTTGAGTCTCAAGGACATACTTTTTAAGGGAGAGATTACTTGTTAATTTGTGGTTTTAGAGAGCTTATATAAATTGTCTCAGACAGTAACATTTTGAGTGTGTGTGTGTGTGTGTGTGTGTGTGTGTGTGTGTGATCAGTGTAGACTGGTGATTCCAGTGATTCTTAATTGGGGAGCCATTTTCCCCCAAGAGAACATTAAGGCAATGTCTGGAGACATAATTGTCACAACTCTGAGGGTGCTGCAGGCATCTAGTGGATAGAGACCAACTATGCTGCTAAATATCCTGCAATGTACAGGCAGCCTCTGGCAATGAATAATTACATCAATAGTACTAAGGATGAGAAACACTGGTATAGACTAACTGGTTACTTTAAGGGTTGTAAGTCTTTTGCTGAGCCATGTTTGCCAGAAATGAATTTTTCTAGAAATGTAACCCTTTTTATTAAATGTTCGTATTCATTGGCTAACTTTGTTCTTAGTTTTCCTTTACTATTTTTAATCTCTTCTATAATTAAAGCTCTGTTTGCTACTTATTGTTAATATTATGTTTGTGGGTGTTTGCACTGGCTTTTGCCTTGTGCCAGTGGTACGTTAGTCAAATTGGTGCTTTTATATTAACTTTACAGCTAAAGATTTGTGGGGCCATACAGTTTGATAGTTTGATTTAGAACTTCAGATTCATGTTAGGCTCAGGCCTATTTTGAATTCTCAGAAACGGCTCTTTATTCATCCAAAGTCCATAAGTTTACTTGTGGTCTCTCATTACCTATATGTATGTGTGTTTATATATGTATCTCCAATCTTTTACTGAGGGCACACTCTCAGCTTTATGAGGGAGTCTTGGTGATAATTCCTTATCTGGCTCAGACACAAAGCATTATCTTCACCTGAGCATTAAAATCCAAGATCCTTTGTTGTTAAGGAAAGGAATGAACTATTCTCCAAAGCCCAGCCAAATTATCAGCTCATGTATCTCTTCCCTTACTTTTAGCTTCTTTTTCCAATTTTGGTTCCTGAAAATTTCTTATAAGTATAATTAAATATTTTCCAGGTGGTTAAAAGTGTGCTTTAAAATGTTATCCTACATTTCTAGCTGTTTGGGATCAAGTGGATTTTCAAATTACTTAGATCATCATATTGCTGGAAACAGGAGTCACTCCATTAAAATAAATAGCATTTTTGCAAGTTGCTTGAAATAACTTTCTCATAATCTTGACTTAATGTATATGTCACTTGTCACTTCAAGAGAATTCCTTGATTTAACAGGGTATAGCTACAATAATGAAATGAAGAGAATAACATCTATGGTATATTTTTTGGGGTAGAAATAGTTTGGTTAGTGTTCTAGGACAAAACAGTCATTGCTAGGGGGTGCCTGGCTGTCTCGGTTTGTTAAATATCTGACTTCAGCTGGGTCATGTTCTCATGGTTCCTGGGTTCCAGCCTCACTTTGGGCTCTGTGCTGACAGCTCAGAGCCTGAAGCCTGCTTCGGATTCTGTGTCTCCCTCTATCCCTGCCCTCCCCCACTCATGCTCGCTCTCTCTCTCTCTCTCTCTCAAAAATGAATAAACGCTAAAAAAATTTTTTTAAAAAAAGGTTATTGCCAGGCCTTATCCTCTTATGTCAAATCAAGAATATATGTAAGTTATCTGATGTTGAGACATTTTTCTTTCTCTTTCTTTCTTTCTTTCTTTCTTTCTTTCTTTTCTTTCTTTCTTTCTTTCTTTGCTTGCTTGCTTGCTTTCTTTCTTTCTTTCTTTCTTTCTTTCTAACTCTTCTGGAGAAGTTCCCATTATAATAGGCAACTCCCTCCTCCTAATGAATTACTGTTATTCCTGGAAAATACAAACAATGCTAGATTTACTATTTTATCATTAACTTAAAAAATGGAGTCTTTGGGGCGCCTGGGTGGCGCAGTCGGTTAAGCGTCTGACTTCAGCCAGGTCACAATCTCGCGGTCCGTGAGTTCGAGCCCCGCGTCAGGCTCTGGGCTGATGGCTCAGAGCCTGGAGCCTGTTTCCGATTCTGTGTCTTCCTTTCTCTCTGCCCCTCCCCCGTTCATGCTCTGTCTCTCTCTGTCCCAAAAATAAATAAACGTTGAAAAAAAAAAATTAAAAAAAAATAAATAAAAAAAATGGAGTCTTTGTAAGAGTTAATGTTTTTCAGTTATCAGCAATTGAGAATTGCTAACTTAATTATAAATGTATGAATTTAATAAACAGTTACTGATTTACTAGAATAAAGGAAAAACCTGAAGAAGCAGGCTTGGGAAAATCAAGAACTATGGCAGTTTTAGGCATTTAGGTTTCAGGAATTATTGTATACTTTCTTCAGAACTCCCAGGATGAAACAGCTCCAACTCTTTTCAATCTGTGTCACTCAGGTTGATGGAAATTCTTTGGAAAGAAAATCAGATTGACCCAACTTTGGTCTTGTGCCCATCTCTTATCTAGTAGAAACAGAGAATCTTTACGGAAAGTCTCACAAGGACTCACAAAGGGAAAGCTTGGTTTTTGTACCTATTAGATACAGTAGCATGCCTCCACATAACAAACAACCACAGAATCTCATTGTCATATAACAATAAACAAGTATTTCTATTCATGTCTCAGTGGGTTGGCTGTGGTTTGACTGATGTTGGCTGGGCTTATCTGTACTTGGCTCTAGGATGGATGTTTTAGCTCTGCTCCACATTTTTCTTATTTTTCTGGGACTTGTGCATGGCATAGGGACATCTGTTTTTCATGGCAATGGCTGAAGGAGACAGAGGACACTGGTATAAGTGTATTTGAAGCCAATGTGTCATATCTTCTAACATTCTGCTGACCAAGGCAAGTAACCTAGCCAACCTTGCATCAGTGAGGTGGGAACTCACTATTGAAAGAACTGCCAAGGATAAGAATACAAGTTGGGGCTGGGGGAGGGATATTGAGAACAAAAATACAATCTACTCCTGCTGTCTAAAGGGTAATTTGGGTGCCTTAGCAAAAGATTGGCAAAAAGATACGAGACTGGGAAAAATTTCGTATGTAAACCACAATGTCTAAGATGTCACTCAAAAAGTATACTGCATAAAGAAGTGAATAACTTCTTTTATGCAAGAAGAGAAACTTGGAAAACTAATTTTTATTAACTATATTTTAGAAAAGGAAAAATTTATTTCTTTTAAATCATGCATAATTTAATTTTGTAACCTAATCAGGCTCCAGTTTAGTCTCTTGGTAAGAAATCTGGTAAAATAATTTTCAAAGGTCACAGATAGGGCTGAATCTAGAGACCATCATGATTCTGTCTCCCTTGTTTTACCCAAATACACTTCTTTCCTTTGAAAACATTTATGTCTAATAAATCAGATTAATATGTACATGATTTCAATCACAATGGAGGAAAGAAATGTTATGTATTTTGGGGAGCTCTGAGGTACAATCCTGAAGTCTCTTCCCACTGACTTTATTCACCAATCCTCCACTGTGCTTTAGTTTCCTGACTCATAATGGTAGACATAAAAAACACAGGGCCATTATAAAGAAACTACAGGTGAAAAGATGACAGATTGCATTTAAGATAATATGTGAAGACATACCCCTAAAGTGAAGTATTTTCAAGGGTTCTGCCCTTAGGTAAGGTCAAGGGAATGAATTTAAGAGTTTAGGAGGAGGAAGTAAGATGTAGGAAAGCATCAAAGTACTTATCTCTTCAAGAAGAAAGCAAAAGTCTCAAAAGCACCCTTTTTAAATTTACTTGGATGATGTCTTAATTGTCTGGACTCTGTACACTTGAGATCTGTTACTCTTGGAATTTTTCTATGTTGAGCATATTGTCCACCCAACATCTGCTTGCATTCCCATAGTGACATGGCTCTTCTTAAATATTTCTTAGGTTTCTTCTCTGGAAGAAACCTATCTGGGATCTGGACCTAATATCCAGGATAGTGTCTAGCACACTATGTGTGCGCTTTAAATTTTAGAGAAAGAAGGAAAGCAAAAAAAGGAAGTCTTCATTGTCAGTGTATTCTGAAGGGAAAACATTCTATCAGTGCCCATCTGTGGAGAACCTGGATTTTCCCAGGAGTACACATTATACCATTAGACGATGAGGACTTGGCAGTAGATTTCCACTTTAGAGATCCAGAGTTCTTGTTTGTTGTGCCTGTCTCCTCTTGGGCTTGTCTGCCTCTTCGTTCTTCTAAGCGTGACAGTGATATCAGCTGAATTTCATTCCAACTCTCCTCCTGAAATTGGAAAGCTTTGAATTTCCCCCTTGGCTGCAAGGATCAAGTTTAAATGCTCTTTCAGCCTCTTGCTGCATAGGGAGCCTACAGGATATATTCTGTCTTTGCCATGGAGAACAGGCCTCTCAAGCATGTGGTGGAAAACCTAAGGGGGTTGCTTGTATACTGGAATTGGCCAGTGTAGTGAGCAGCTTGCTTCAGCCCTTATTGCAAACATGTTAATTCAGGCTTAGTTATGCTAAAACCTCGAAGGCCTGCCCTTTAAAAATTAAATCTGTTCTTTCACACGATTATTGGCAGAATATAAATTATACTAAGGTCCTAACTAAAGCTTTACCACAGCTGTGAGAATAGTTAAGCACAAATCAGCTAGCTTAGCCTGAAAAACTGCCTGTGGCATGGGGGAAGTAGAACTTTGGTCACATGTGTTTTGCTTTTCAGTGTATCAAATTGCTGTCATGGCAAAGGACTGTTTCCTGAATAATATTTCAGAGGTCTGGGCTACTGTCCTTTTGGAGTGATCCACCTGCAAATTGGCCTATCAGAGAGATTTCGGGGGCCCAAAGCTGTATTTTAAAATGATCCAGGGTTATTAGTATGTCTGAATACTTCCTGTTTGGGTCTTCTCCTATGTTCGAATTGGCATTAACAATCTAACAATATATTAAACTTAACCATACGAAATTGACATTCAACCAGTTTTGATCTATAAAAATGGCAGTTTCACCATAGTTCAGCCTAATAGCTTTGATTTATAAAGTCATGTAAATAATTCTTATTTTAGTGTTTTAGATATTTTAATCACTAAAATATCAATCAGTTGATGAATATGAACAGTGGGGAAATTGTCTCATCTTGAATTCTCTTTTTGAGACCATAGAGCTTTGGGGCACAGTTTCGTTTTGATTGATGTAGTTCTTCTGAAAGGAAAGGAGTCTTCATGCTCTCTCTCTTTTTTCCCTTTCTTTTTCTTTCTCTATTTCTTCCTTCCTTTCTTTCTCTCCCTCTTCCTTTCTCTCTTTCTTTCTTTTCTTTCTTTCTCTCTTCCTTCCTTCCTTCCTTCCTTCCTTCCTTCCTTCCTTCCTTCCTTCCTTCCTCCCAAGGCAGATATCTTGATGGTTAGGGACTCCCTGTTTTTTCCCTTTTTCTGACTTCTTCCTTTCAAGAAAAGTCCTCACTTTGTTCTCTCTACTTAGTTGATAGTTTGCATTAGATGAGAAAAAAACATCTTCAGAGTTTTACTTAGAGTTATGAAGAGGAGCCTCGCCTTTCTTTCCATAACTTCTAGAAGCCAGAATAAGCTCAAGCAGCTGCTTCTTGCTTCTGAGCCAGGGCACTTTACTGGTAAGAGCTGCCACTGAGTCAGGCCTCCTTTTTACTGACGGTGTCATCCCGAACAGGTTAACCTACCTATCTGAGCAACAGTAACATTGGTAAAATGGGGTTACTTCCATCTACCTCACGGGACTAACATAACGACTACATTTATAATAGGCCATGAAGCGAGCTCTGCCCATAGTAGATACTCAGTAAAATGTATCCTTTTTATTTCTTTGGGTTCATTCAGCCCAAGATAAATTGCAAAGGAAGGAATATGCAGTTTCAGACTTTCTTTTCTTTTGCCACAGCTGATTGGGGTAATTAAAGGAGAAATTGCAAGGAGTTTTATCTTCTGCACTTCTTTCCATAAAAGTTTTATTCCCCTAGTGTAGGACTCTGTTCTAGGAGGGTAATGTTTTGTGCCTTTGTTGTCTTCCAGGGACGTGCCTGAGGAATTTTCAGTGGTTTGTGGAGTATAAGGGACAGGGAACTACCAACATGATTTTCAAAACACATTTCAAAAAAAAAAAAAAAGAATATTTGTGATTGTGCATATCACCTGTGTGAAAGCACTTTGCAGTATTAGTTATACTATAAGTTGAAACTGATAGTTCTAAGTAATATTATTACCATTCCCAAAATTCTAATGAACTCAAGTGCAGATTTCTGTATCCTATGGCTGTAGGTGTGTCCGAAAGAGCAGACCTAGGCTGGCCGACTAGTGTCTATGTCCCTGACATGGCCGCAGAAAGAGGTTCCCGCTCAAACCTCAGACCACGCCTCCTCCTCTTGAGTAACTTATGTTTTCTAAGAAAGCAGGCTACCGATTGATACATTCTTCTGAAGTCTGAGGTGGGAAGAAAGGAAGTGTGAGAGGCGTGGAAAGTGTGAGTAGAAGAGGGAGGGTTTCTCTCAGGTAGGGGCCAGAGGCAGGAGCCCTCAACCCTGTCCAGGCTAAGAATGACCTGGGAGCATTTTACCCCTCCCCAGACCAATTAATCAGAGTCTCTGGGGATGGTGTTTGGTGCTAGGTATTTATATAGCACAGCAAGGCTGACAGCCAATGGTTAATAGGTGACCAGTGAGAAATGTTCTGTATACACTGAGGCCAAACATGTTAGAGATCCTCAGACACAGTGGTTCTTAAACTTCAGGTGCATCAGAATCTCCTGGAAGACTTGTTCAAACACAGATCGCTGAGCCCCACCCCCAGAGTTTCTGATTCAGTGGGTCTGTAACCACCAGGCCCAACATTTGCATCTTTAACACGATCCAGGTGACACTGATAATTGCTGATCTGGGACCACACCTTGGCAGGCATTGTTCTATCCTTCCCCAGCCAATCGGCTGAGGCCATGATCCCTATAAAACCTTTGTGCTTTTGAAACTCTCTCTCTCTCCTGTATCTCACCGCTGCGTCGGTGCAGGTAGGGGATTGAGCTCGAGCTAGCTCGAATAAAGGCTCTTTTGCTTTTGCATCGGACTCGGCTCCCTAGTGGTCTTTGGGGATCACGAATTCTGGGCATAACATGTCCATGTGATTTATTCTGCAAGTCTTGAGGATTGGTAAGGACAAAGAGAGATGATAAACTCTTAAACCAGTGATTCTGCTTATAGAGTATATACGACATGGGAATGATTTTTATTACTTAATTCAGCATTTTTTTGGGATAGCTACTAAAAGTCCAGCACTATGCTAGGGACACATAGTCTCTCGTGCTGTTCTTGTCTTGGTCTGTACTTAACTATATTTCCTTACTCAACCCCTATTGAAGAAGCCTCTCTGAGAGACCTCTGTCAGCTTTCTGGAAAGTCTCTGCTCAGAAACAGAGAGCTCTCTGTGTTGTATCTTTAGGGAACAGAAGTGTGATAGTTGATAGCTGAACTGGGTGCAAGTACAGCTATAGAACTGAGTGAACTGCCAACTGGAAATAGCTCCCTCCTAATTCAAATGAACTTCTTTATTTGTTTAATTTTGCCTTTAACTACCAGTATTGCTTTGGGAAAATTCAATTCTCTTTGGAAACACAGGTTAGAAGGGAGCCTCAGAGTATAAAATGGAGGGACAGAAATACCAAAGAATCTATGTTTATTGTCCAAATCATACTTTTTTTTTTCTTTCTGTAGTTCTTGTATTCTCAGCCCATGAGAAGAGCTAAGAGAAGCAAATTTTGACTTCAAGGCTTGAGAATACATTTTACACATGTTATATATAACATTGCCAGAGGCGGGATTTAAACTATTTTGAATTTCTGTAATTGGTGTCCGGGTAACATAGTGGAGGGCTTCTGTGTAGTTCCAGGTGTTTTACTTGTATTTGCTTTTATTTTTTTTCTCATAATATTAGATCTTAATCAAAGTTTTCTTGTTAAGTGAACTTTGGTGTAGAGTTGATGTTTTCTACCCAGACTTCCCCAGAAAATGTAGCACTTGAGTTACTGTGGGACATATTACATAACATACATGATATACCTACTAATTTGTTAATGACCAAAATTTAAAAGATTCTATAATGTAGATTTCATTATTAATGTGAGATATAATAATGTGTTGCCTTACATTTTTCACAAATGAATTGAGAACATCCATTTTGGTTGAATGCAATTATTTATAATAACATGATTAAAATACGTGGCATAAAATATAAGTTTTACATAAAAGCAGGTGTTCCTTTTCAAGCAAAATTCTTTTTACTTTAGAAGTGTTATACTCTGAGCAAAGATAACTCAGATAATTGCACTATTATCTCAATAGCCAACCTATTTTTTTAGATTGATCTTTTTGTTTACAAAATGCAAGTATTACTTTGGAGGAATTTTCATTAGTTTTTCTGTAGAAACTCTCGTTCCTATTGCTGATCGCATTTTGTTAATGGTGCATTAAAAATATACAGAAGCTTTTAGGTTAGCTAAATGTTGCATAGTAAATTTTTGAGAGACAGGTACTAGCATATGCAAGTATATCTTATATAGGAGAGCGTTAACTTATTGCACCTCATGCCTTTCAGATTATTTGTAGTTTTTACCTATTGAACAAAGTGGAGATCATTGACCATTGTAAATTGTTTTGGTAAAACTACATACTATGTCTTAGGGTCCCTTTATCTTTCAGATGTGTAAGCATTCTAAACTCAGAAATGGAGGTATGAAGACTCCAAGTGATGGGGAGGGAGAAAGTCAAGAATGATTTGTGCAATGATTTTCTGGTGGGGGAAGCGACAAAAGGAGGTTGTTTTACTGTTAGACCTATCAATGGATGCAAACAAAAGTAAATTTTGTATTTGATATTAACAGGAATTTGGCAATGATGAATCATGGAACTTGAAAAATGTAAAGCAAAGGGATTCAGAAAAAGAAATAAAAGGAAGGAACAGAAAGAAGTGGACAGGATATATGGTTTCCTGGTCTCTTGGTTGCTTACAATGATTTCATTAAATTCCATTGAGAAATGAAGATAGAAAAAATTAGGTCATTTGTAATCTAATAATACTCAATTTATTTTGGTATATAGTATTCTAGATCTAGGTCTTAGAACAATTCCCAGGGGATACTCTACATAGACTCTTAAACTCTTCATCATTCAGTAAGAATAGCCTTTGTGCCACTAAGACCCCAGACAGAATCAGGAAGGTTTATGCCCAAAATCTGTGTTGGTTTGGTGACGTAGGGTCTCTACTGATCACTAATTTCATTTAGAATAAGAATTCCCCCCAAAGTGGCCAGTTTTAGCATATAGGCAACAGAATCCAATTTAAGAATACTTAAAAAGGTTGAAACAAAGAATGGGGTGGAAACCGCTGAGTACCTCATTTGAAATCGTCTGTATTGGTTATTCTAGTGTCAACTACTGAGCTCTCAACACCGGTATATTGCTGACATTTCTGGAAAGGTGTAGATGGGACATTAGTGTTTTGAGATCCAGTTCCCTCTTCCATTAACCTCAGATATGAATTGTCTCTCCTCAATATAAATGCTCAGCTATTCCTTGGAGAAAGCCTTACACCTTTAAGTTTCATCTTTATGGCATTTCTGCCTCACCAACTCAGATTTCATCAAGGCTACTAATACAGTTCTAGGTTTACCTAATGCTGTTTTACCATTCCATAAACATACACAATGCAAAAGATTTTTGAAGTCTGGAGGATGGTCTCTCTTTATCTGCAGATAGTTTTTTCAGAAGATTCTTTTAGTAAGCATCAAACTAACTCAATGCTGGAGCTGTCAACTGAAGCAGGAGAGTTCTAAGAGATTTTCAGGCATTCAATAGCTCTAATGGTTCTCCCCATTTATTCACACATACATTATGCTGTGGTTATTTCTTGCCTCTCAGTTTAAGCTGTCATTTCATCAACGAGGACTAGGATTAAAAACTATTTCATTTGCAGCATAATAGTGTCTTATTCAGCTTTTACATTGAACCATCTTATTTAAACTGAGTTTCAAAAATATTTATTAATAACTTACCTATGTGCTATTTGATAGCCAAAGGTAAATTAAGGGGGATTAACATTAACTGTACGGTATAGCACTAGAGTTAAAAAAAATTAATTAACCACCATAGTGAGACATATCAAAAAGTGAATAGCAGGAACAGACCAGAGTTTGGTTGTAATCTCATTATGGAAGCATGTCTTTGAATTTCACAAGATTTCTACATTTCAAACCCAACACCAAATTTCACAAATAAGTGACAATGGGTACTTGTAACGCATGAGAGATAAGTCATTAAGATAGATTTAGATCAGAACACTGTAAGTAAAATAAATACATAAAGTTCGGATTTCTAAATTTAGTGTTTTTATTTCCTAAGATTTAGGCAGTATTAACTGCTACAAGAGACAAGAGCTACAAGAGATAGATAGTAGACATATCTAGACAGGGAAATGTCTGTTTCTATACTAGAACTCTCATAGATCCTCATGATTCTGGGGAAATGTATGTAATTTTCTCTAAGTAGAAGGTGGGACAAATCAGTAGTTTCCAACAAATAACATTGCAGATGTAATTCCAATATCACCAGCTGCTCTAAATGAAACCCAGCGATGCCAGAAGACTCACTTTGTGTTCAGTCTTGCCCTTAGTGCACCTACCAACTCCCACCTGCTCCTGAGAAAATACAGTTTATAACATCTGTAATAACCAGAGTATGGCTAGTTTCATGTTCACAATGAGTTTTTAGTAAAAAGTTGCTGATGATTAAAAAAAAAAAAAGAGGACTGTGAATACAATGCACATTACACGGAAGGCTTGTGTTGGTGGTGTTTATTTCCTAAAGCAATGGTTATCTAAGCATTGCTTTTACAAATAATTAAATCTCCATTCAGAAAGAATTATTACAAGTTTTGCTGCCAGAGACTTTTTCTTATGAGTATTCTGATTAATTGAAGGGACACTTATGATCTATGAACACATTTTGAAATCACTTTTATAAATTAATTTTATAAATACACTGTATATTCTATTCTGTAAGTGGGTCAAATAATTCTTATCTCCTGAAAGTTCAGATTCACTATTCTAGCTTGTATTTTTTCATTATTTTGTGTTGTATAGCAGCTATCAAATGAATTCAATTATTTTCTTTTACTGGACGTTTGAAAATTGTTAGTTGTCCCTTCAAGTAAAGTGAACATATGCAACAGTAGCAATATCAGTATCATTTACTCTTTGTAAATTTCTTTTCTGGATTGAGTGTTGTTTAATAGTGTTCTGAAATCATAATTTCTGCTGCACATCATCGTCATCATAATCATTAATATTTATTGAGAGCTTCTAATGTAACAGGCTATCTATCTATCTATCTATCTATCTATCTATCTATCTATCTATCTATATCTGTTCCTAGATCCACATCTATATGTCTGAAACCGGAGTTTATATAATCTCGAATGAGACAGACAAATAATGGAAAAGTTTATCCCAAGGAAAGCTGGGTTAATAGCACATTGATTGAGACCATGGTCAGACTTAATAATACAATCCCCTCTGGGCCTTTGAGGTCTGTGGGCATGTGAGCACCCATTTTAACTTTCTGCATTCTCAGTTTCCCACTGGAAACAATTTTTTTCCCCTGTAAAAAAGACTAAGGAAACAGAATAAACAATTAGAAATTTTTTAAAAAGTTGTGTTCTTGGGCAACCGGGTGGCTCAGTTGGTTAAGTGTCCGACTCTGGTTCAGGTCCTGATCTCGCAGTTCATGGGTTTGAGCCCAATATTGGGCTCTGTGCTGACAGCTCACAGCCTGGAGCCTGCTTCAGGTTCTGTGTCTCCCTCTCTCTGTGCCCCTCCCATGCTCACGCTCTGTCTCTCTCAAATAATAAACATTAAAAAAAAAAGTTGTGTTCTTAATTATACTAAGTGGAATAAGTCAGACAGAGAAAGACAAATACCATATGATTTTACTTATATATGGAAACTACAAACCGAAACAAATGAACAAACTAAACAAAACAGAAACAGATTTGTAATTAAAGAAAACAAACTTGGTTATGAGAAGGGGGAGTGGCTTGGAGGGCAGGCAAAATAGTTGAATGGGATTAAGAGCTACAAACTTCCAGTTAAAAACAAATCATAGAGATGTAATATACAACATAGGCAGTGTAACGAATAATACTGTAATAACTTTATATGGTGACAGATGGTAACTGAACTTATGGTGGGGAGTATCTTGTAATATATAAAACTATTGAATGGCCATAATGTTTACCTGAAAGGAACAGAAAATTGTGTGTTAATTATACTTCAATAAAAAAAAAGTAGGTAACTATATAAAATTAGAAAAAGTACAGAGTGCATGAAACTGAATCAAAATTATTAGTTGAAACGAGTGCAATGAATAACAGTCATGATAATGCTGAAAAATTAAACCAATGAAGAAGTTGAAAAATTGGAGAAAAGATGTGATATGGAGGACAGACCCAACACAGAAATGATATCGGTTCCAGATTGAAAAATAATAACTTATGGAGATGTCATAATTAAAAAAATAATTACACTATACTATCCTAACTTGGAAAAACTTGAATCTTTGAATTGAAAAGGATTACTGTATGTAAATCAAAATTCACTTAAGAAATTTATATTTATATATGTATTTTTAAAAATACATATTTATGCTAGATATTTGTTTTACATTAAAAAAAATTTAGAGACTGCAAGCATTCAGTTAGGAATATAAAACAGGTTCAGACAAAAGAAAAAGGATAATCACACTGATTTCATATTTCTCATAAAAGATTTGGATTAGCATCCAGAGAGTTTCCTCAAATCTGAGAATTCTCTATGTAGAGACAACAGAAAAGTATTCTCAGATTTCTCACATTCTCTTCCTAAAGAATACATTCAAATAAAGGCATAAAAATCATGACTGGATGAAAGAGTAATGCTCCTACTGAGGGATTGAAGCCAATTAAATAAAGATCTGTCTTATAAATTAATGCAGTTTTCAAAGAAAATTTCCGAGCTGACAAAAGATGATTCCATAAAAGTAATTACAAGATACTGACATTTCACATTTTTTTTAAACATGAGAAAAGAATGGTGGTCACTGGAAAAAGTTTATAAGGATTGGCATACTAATATTGGGCGCTATGCTTGGTGTGTTAATAGATCGTTTTTTTATTATCACTGATAACTAGACAAAGTAAGGTGAACTAAATACAAGCAAACAGATTACAGTAAAAACATATCTTTCAAATCATTAGGAAAAAAAGTAATGAGAACACACATTGAGAAGGTTATAAAACAGATTGCAATAGCTAATCCCAATTTTACAGACACATTTTATACATATGTAAATATAAATTATTCAAAAACATTAGTTTATTCCATTGAAAGATATTATATTTAGGTGTTGGTTGGCAGATTATTATAGATTTTTCATTTGTTTTTATTTTATACATTTTAAAAATGACTATCAATTATATAATTATAAAACAATAGTAATTTATTTTATTAGGTCATAAAATTTAAAGTAATTTTATATACATACAATGACATGGGTCAGTACTGCCCTTTTTTTAATGTTTATTTATATTTGAGAGAGAGAGAGAGAGAGAGATAGTGCACAAGCAAGGGGAAGGGCAGAGAGAGAGAGACGGAGACAGAATATGACGCAGGCTCCAGGCTCTAAGCTGTCAGCACAGAGCCCGACACAGGGCTCAAACTCATGAAACGTGTGATCATGACCTGAGCCAAAGTCAGATGCCCAGCAGACTGAGCCATCCAGGCACCCTGACATGGGTCAGTACTTCCATAGAGTATTTTTAGTGATGAAACTAAAGAGATAAATTAAATCTGATTATTTTTTAATTATTTAATTAAAAAAATTAATGTTTATTTTAGAGAGAGAAACAGAGAGGGGGAGAGAGAGAGAGAATTCCAAGCAGGCTTCTTGCTGTCAGTGCAGAGCTGAATGTGGGGCTTGAACTCACAAATTGTGAGATTACGACCTGAGCTGAAATCAGAGTTGGATGCTTAACTGAATGAACCACCCAGGCACCCCTTGAATTATTTCAGTCAGTTATGTTTTAAAAAAAAAATTTTTTTAAACGTTTATTTATTTTTGAGACAGAGAGAGACACAGCATGAACGGGGGAGGGGCAGAGAGAGAGGGAGACACAGAATCGGAAGCAGGCTCCAGGCTCTGAGCCATCAGCCCAGAGCCCGACGCAGGGCTCAAACTCGCGGACCGCGAGATTGTGACCTGAGCCGAAGTCGGACGCTCAACCGACTGAGCCACCCAGGCAACCCCAGTTATGTTTTTAATATATAATGGGAGCAACACTTATTAAAGAAAGGCTTAGTTGTGTATTTATGATATATTCAACTTAATACAAAATGGGAATTGAAAGTAATATAATGCAAATGGAGAGAAATAGTTAAGGTGAGCCTTAAAATTGTACTGTAATGTAAATGCATGCATGCAACATTATCTTAAAGAGTCCAGGAAATTGCATTGAAAAAAAGTGTTCAAAGCAAGACCAAAATTGGGTTTCATTTTGTTTTGAGTTTTCCTTCAGAAAAGTGCACAAATACAGGAATGAACATTTTGGGAATGAGCATATCTGATATTGTTATTTTAATATTTTTAAAAATGTAAGTATAATTAACATAGTTTTATATTAGTTCCAGGTGTACACTATAATTCTTCCATATTTCTGTACATGCCTCAGTGCTTATGAAAGTAAGTGTACTCTTAATTCCCTTTATCTATTTCGCTCATTATCTCATTCACCTCCCCTCCTCTCTGGCAACCACCAATTTGTTCTTTGTATTTAAGAGTCTGTTTTTTGTCTGTCTCTTTTTATCTTTGTTTATTTGCTTGTCTTGTTTCCTTAATTCCACATACAAGTGAAATCGTAAGGTATTTGTCTTTCTCTGACTGACTTAATTTCACTTTAGCGTCATACCCTCTAGGTCCATCCTTATTGTTACAAGTGACAAGATTTTATTCTTTTAATAATTCTCATTCACAGATTTATAAGTGAATGAGGAAGGATGCTAAGAATTTGCCCTTCTGTTACAATTTCAAAAAGAAAAATTAGGTAGGAAATAACACATGTCTGAACTTTGGGCAAGGAAGAGTTTACCTCCAATTCTGGGCTGATTTAAGGGCTATTTAAAGTTGAGTTGGTTAATTACTAAAAAGTAGGAAGCTCATCTTAGAGAAAAGTTAATCGTATGTACTGTTTAAAATTGAAATTAGATTGAGAGATCAGAATACCTTCATATTTTAAAATTATATTGCTATAGAAACAAAGATTGCATCCTCTTGTAAAAGTACCCTTTCATAAAAACTTTGCATGGTAAATATTTTTTATTCCACAATTTCCTCAGAAGAGTTGAATAGAAGAAATCTTATGAGCTGGATGTGCTAGAACCTATTTTGGTCCTTGGAAATTGCATTTGTCACCCACTTTTCTCTTTCCAATACCCACCCACCACAGGCTGACTCAATAGGTGGAGCAGGTGTCATGAGTTCCAGTGAGCTCATGAAGTGTTGAGTGTTATTGCCACTGCAGGCACTACTGTGCTCTTATTCTTCAGTCCCAGTGGGAACTCACCCTTCTTTGTTGGCCCAGATATTTAGTTGACTTGTGCAAGAATTTAGACAACACTCATTTTCAGTTGTTTTATTTTTTCCTGGCCTGATTTAGCAGATAAATGAAATCAGAGGTTAGAGAAATGGTGATACTTTTTGACCAAATGTCAGGTACAGAAAGTCTCTTGAAATGTCCTTCTTTGTTATATTGGCTAAACATACAACTTCCACTTATGAGGCTTAAAAGCTTCTAAGAGTTGAAACCATTTTCTTCATAATTATACCACATATGAAGTTAGTTTCTCCTATGTCCAGTTTTAGGAGAAGGTATGAGGAAAGTCCTTCAGCATCTTCTTACATTTATTTAAAACAAGCCATGGTGAATTCAGGGTTTGAAATACATTGATTCTTATTCTATAAATTAATCTCCTTTTTGTTTAGTTAGACTTATGTGCTAATAAATGATTTTCTCTTATGTAGGTTAAGCGTTATGAAATTTTATTGTATGATTAAGAAAATAAAGCTAAGTCACAAATATCTGTATGTGTAGGTAATTAATTTTTCCTGCTCGTCCCCAAACTTAATTTGAGCTCACTAAAGGTGCTGAATTTACATTAATTGTGAAGACAGCCTGGTCTCATAGAGGAAATACTTAGACTTTCTTAGTTTTAAGCCTAGCTCTCCACCACTTTCATAAATTAGTAGGATAGAACATTGGAGAAATTAATAAAAGCCTAAAAGGTTCATATTTTTCATCTATAAATGGGGAAAAAAGATAAATACCGCATAGGAACATTTTGAGGGCTTAATGAGGCAATATATTTTATTTTTATTTTTTTTAACGTTTATTTATTTTTGAGACAGAGACAGAGCATGAACGGGGGAGGGGCAGAGAGAGAGGGAGACACAGAATCTGAAGCAGGCTCCAGGCTCTGAGCCATCAACTCAGAGCCCGACGCGGGGCTCGAACTCACGGACCGCGAGAGCGTGACCTGAGCTGAAGTCGGACGCTTAACTGACTGAGCCACCTAGGCGCCCCGAGGCAATATATTTTAAATGCTTGCCATTATTTAATTCATGGTTGATATAAAAAAATATTTTCTGCTTCTGACCATCTTTTGTTGAAAGTTCTAACCAGCTGTGAAATAAATGTTCTAAAGCAGGCACAAAGAGAAGAAACCTAGACAATTCATAGACCAAAAAAAAAAAAAAAAAAAAAAAAAAAAAAAAAAAAAGAAAAACCTAAAACAAAATGGTCTCTGGATGATCATCTGCAGTTATAGCAGTTGAGATAGATACTATCTTTCTTACTCTTTTGTAAATGACTTTGAGAGAATTACCAACCTCTTATAAACATATTCAGTTTTATTCTATGTAATATTCAAAGTAATATTCTATGGCATTTAGGATTTATGTATGTATCCAAACTAATCAAATTGTGTACATTTAATATGTGCAGATTTTGTATATACATTCTACCCCAGTAAAACTAAAAAAAAAAAAAAAAAAAAAACCCAAAACTCAGTAAATAATGACTCAAGAGATTCTTTGAAAAATACAGTGAAGTATGTTTCCAGTGTATTATTCTTAGTGTATTCTTTCTTTCACTAAATGTTACTAGATTTCATAATTCTCTTAATATTTAGCAAAGTAAAGCAATGTCTAATGTAAGAATTCAGGCAAATACCCCTGAGAATGAGGTTCAGTGAGGTATTTTAAAATTATCATTGCTCACAGACACCAACTGTTGCAAAGACTGCTATGTATCTGTATCAGTTAGCTACTGCTATAATAGTGATATATAACAAACAGCTCCATAGCCCTACCTCCCCCATCTCAGTAGCTTGTAAGAACAAGCTTATTCTCACACTTAACAGGTTTGGAGGCTGATCTAGGCTGGGCTAAAATGAGTTGCTCTGATTCAGGCTGTGGGTTGGCTGGCTTGCTTCCAGACTCCTATCTGCTCAGGTTCTGGTCTATTTCACATGTCTCTCATCCTCCTTGGGGCATGTTCTTCTCAAGGTTAAGGAAGAAATACAAGGGCTAACTAAAAATCCCTCACCACATTTAATTTTTTGCTTTTATCGCTTCTGCTAATTTTTCCTCTGACCAAAGCCAGTATTAACGGAATGGGAAAATATATAGTGGTCACTCCCCTGAGATGTACTGCAAATTCATATGACAAAAAGAGTAGATAGATACATGGAGAGAGTGAAAATGTGAGAAGAATGATCCAATCAATGTACTGTGGTGTTCTCCAAACTTTTTTCCCTAAGCAAACAATCAAATTGCATTTTCCTTGCAGATAGGTGGTCCCAAGTATCTGAATGATGCCAGTGCAGTGTGGTTAGAAGTGAGGAATGCCACTTACATGCTTGGCTCATATAAAATATGTCTGTCCTGCATGCTATTCTCCATGCTCTCTCTTTACTTGTCTGCTGGCCGAATGTAGGGGAGACCAAGGCCCTAGAATAATATGTCTGAGTTATACAATGGAAGGAAACTGGACCTTCATTTTATATAATGGACTCTCTAAATAGCCTCACACTGGTCTATGACATTAGGGATAAATAAACTTATTGTGTGAATCTTCTCATATTTTTGGCATTATATGTAATAGTAGTCTACCATATTTGACTCTGCAACTTATTAACATCTATTCTAAATATTCAGGTGTCTAAAATAATTTCATGATGCTTAAAATAAGAGATAAGAGACCGTTCTCAACAATTCTGTCAAGAATGTGGGGGATCTAATAGGACATGACTCTGGAGCTGCATCATTTGGTGAATTGAGGGGAGAGAGTGGTTACAGACTTAGAAAGCTATTATTTATAGGGGTAGGATGGATTTCAGTGGATGCATATGCATATTTAAAGGTGCTTTCACACTGAGTAACAGCTTAAATATGACAGAAGTGGTTGGGGAAAAACTTGAAAAGCTGCAAGGATAAATTTTGTTCCTTAATCTAATTACTCTCCCCCCACCAAAATTATTACATATACATGGCAAAACAATTCAAATTGTGTAAAAGGATATACAGTTAAAAGCTAAGCCTCCATGTCTTCTTCTTAGACGTAACCAAGTTAATGATTTCCTATATAAATCCTCAAAATGTTTTTCTGCGTGTATACCCTACATATGTCTTGTGGTAATTCTTAATGCTGGTATGAATATTGATCTCTATACTTTCAAGAATTAAGCGTTAAAACCTACACCTTTTTTTATCCACTGCTGTATAACTAATGCCAGATGGTACCTTGACAATATCTGAGGTGATGCTATGTGACAGTACCTATTGTGATGATCAGAATTTATGCTTCAAAGATTTTATGACTTGCAGAAGATGCCAAATTTCCATCTAACCAAAAATATTATGTTCATTCCCAATGCAATGTTAAAATATTCAAATTTACTTTGATTTATTTCTGCTTGGGAATGCAATCTGGAATTTAAGGAATGTGTGTTTTCTGTAGCAAAATGATGCATGATTGCAGGTGAAATTATGTAATTTCTGTGAGTAGAAGAACGAGGGTGTACAATCTGAATCTAAACTATTCCACTCACTTTCCTGTAAGTGCCTTGGGTTAGAGATTATTTCTCTTCAAGTGACAGGGTCTTTTGTGTATCTCTACCTCTGCCCTCAGTAGGAGCTTGTTTAGGGGACTGAGAGTCCAGTTTCTAAAGCTGCAAACCACCCTTTGTGTGAAGAGGAATTGTGAGAGGTCATTTGTACCACTGGCGTCCAGATGGCTTTGAAATTTTGAAGAAGCTCGGTGTGGAGGCTGTTTGGAATCAAGGGCAGATTTGAAACCATATGGGACTGTTTTAGTCTAGAAAAGTTAAAATTTATAAAGAGGAATGACTAAAAATAAACCCACTCTTGGGCAGTGGCTAGGGGAGGAGCCATCCCTCAGAGTTTGGAATACTGGGTTCTTGGCTTCTTGTCACAAAAATGCGAATTTTCTCCACCCCTCTCCTCCCCTTTCTTGGCCTCTTGTGACCCTCCATCACTTTGTTTCCTGCTTGCTTTTTCTGAATGGGGACTTTATAATTTTGTTGTTTACTGTCTGTGGTGCAGGGACTGTTACTGTCAGGTCTGTTGAAAGGCTGCCATGGAAAGGGTCAGCGTAGTCATTTGTTTTTTATGGAACCTCCTTTCTGCGCCGGCAAAGCCCTAAATCATACCCTTGTTCTAGTAGACAAAGTAAGTGACAAAATGGGTATTTAAAACAGGGGAAATAAAACATCACTCAAAAATCCCTAACAGAATTGTTTATTTTACTCTCACCTTTAATCACAAGTAGAATTATTCTTTATTCACAAATACAGTGAATCTAAGCTTTTAGCTGAGCATTTAGTGGAACATCTACCCAGTAAGCTTTGCTTATGTTGCAGACAGCTACCCTGAGGAGTGATTTGAATTTAAATGTGATTCCCTTATTAGTTTCTGCTAACTGCAAATATCCCAGGCACTTAATTAAGTGGCTGAGTAATGTATGAATGCTCACTTCTGCTTGTCATGCAGAACAAAGTGATGTATTTATATTCCATGCACAATATGAAATTTAATGACACGGGCAACAGTAATTTAGAAAACCTTTGTTTTTATTGTCCTTGTTTTTGCTTAAGCAATTTCTCCGCTTTGTCATAGTTTGGCCAGGACAGTGATATAAGACTTGGTCCAAATGTTAGCTGCTGGCAGGTGACATTTCCTAATAAACCAGAGGTTCTGTGCCATCTAATGACTTAAAACATTGGTGGGTTTTCATTAACTATGTTATCTTGGCATTTGTTCCTTACTATAATTTTTAATTTAGGAACAGAGAACACTTGTTTTATTTAGCTGTTTAACCATTGAAACAGAAGGGAAAAGGTAGATTCTCCTAGGGTTTGAATGAATACATTGGATTGCAAAGTAAACAAATAAAAAAGCAGCCAGTACTGCTTTTTGAACACTAGATTGTGGGGACAAAAACATTGAGGCCACGTCTCCTGATAAGTATTTCAGAGAACGCTTTTCATGTCTGTAAGTTTTCAAAACTTATATATATAATATATATATATTATATACATAAATGTACATATATAGATTATATATATGTTATATAAATATATATAAATTATATGTTTATAAGTATATATGTAAATTTCAGGAATCCGAAAAAGCCAAGAGTGTTTTGTTTGACATTCAAGGTCAGTCCCAAAGGCAGGACCCCGGTTTCCCCTTTCTCCCAATTTCTTTGGGTCTCTCTCTCTCTTATGTTTGCATAGTACTTCAAATACCTCTAAATTAAATGTTTATGTTTGGGGCTGTGCATATGTTTGTTCATTTGGACAGCTGTTTGATTTGTCAGATGGTGCTTTTGTGGTGCAAAGCAGAAGGAATTCATGTCCTCTCTATTTCAGTTCCTTTGCTCTACGTGTGGGGTTGGGAGGCTCCTTTAATTGGAATCTCAGCTCTCTCTGTCTGTTCTGGAAATCCTAACCTCAATTAGTCGATTCTCTTTATTTAGACAATTACATTTGTTTCCTAATGGACTTCGGTAGGTGATGAATTGGGTCAAAGTTGCAGCATATGACTTCCTGGTATAAAATGTGTTTTATATCCTGAATTCTTTACCGCAAGAAAGCTGCAGCCTTCATCTGAACTATAATTCCTGACTGGTTGGGGAAGTGTGTGTAAATTATGTAGTCCTGCTTTCACAGACCTGCATCATCTCATTCCTGCCAGCCCCAGGCACACCCTACCCAGGACCACCCTACCCAAGGCAGGTTTGCTGGGAGAATGCGGGGTTCTCACGGTTACTGACGGAGAAGCCCCACTGCATGGTCAGTTCTTGGCAGTGCTTTTCCTTGGTGTCTCACTAATCATAAACTGTTCAGTGTAAAATGATTCTTACATTCGGCAAAATTCATAGTTTTGATTTGGACATATTTCAGTCTTTGCTGCTCTTCTCTTATCAACCCCCCAATTTTAGGTGTGCTGACAAGTCATTGAGCAAGGGAGTGGGAAAACACTATAAAAGCAGCAAAAATGCCGGGAGCTGTTCTGATCTCCTAATCTCTGTGCGCTTGCATTTGATGGGCTTTCTCTTGCTGGCTCTGAAATCAAATCTTCTGCCTCAGCCCTTTCAGCCACTGTGACCTCACCATATGCCCCTGACTGGAGAGAAGCCCAGGTTGGCTGCTTGTGATCAGAGTCCACATATGTTGAGGGGAGGGACCCCGGAAGGCGGCTGACAGTATTCCTTCAGTTGGCAATCCCTTTAGGGAAAAGAAAGGTGCGTCCTATGCCTGCTTTTATGCTACAGACTGTATTCAAACTCCAGTTCAGAGTGACCATGGCCACTGATAGCACCTTTCCTCAACCCTCCAGCTAGAGAGCTCGGCTGTGGACCTTATTCATCTTGGCAGAGAAGTAACTTCCTTCTTTGCTTTTCCTTTTTTTTTTTTTTTTCCCCTTTGTATGAAGAGCAGTGTAGTTCAACATTCAACTAATCAGCAGTGACAAGCCCCATTTGACTGCTCACTTCTCCAGTGAAGCTTCCAGCTTTTAGGCATCAAGATTAGTGAGGCTCTCCTCTGGGTGGACCAGTTTGTTTCTCAGTGACATAAGAGCATTGCCTGGGGTGTGCACTGCGTAAGGCGTGTCAGTTGAGATATAATTTTGCTCTTTTGATGGATTTTTCAAAAATTTCTACAAGCTAAAGAGACTAGAAATATATATGACCCTCTGTCTCTCCTAATCATATTAGATTATTTTTATTTAAAAATTTTTTAACGTTTATTCTGAGAGAGAGAGCGCGTGCGTGTGCGTGCATGCGCAAGCGAGAGGGGGAGGGGCAGAGAGAGAGGGGGACACAGAATTCCAAGCAGGCTCCAGGCTCCAAGCTGTCAGCATAGAGCCCAATGCAGGACTAGAACTCACAGACCTCGAGATCATACCCTGAGCTGAAGCTGGATACATAACCCACTGAGCCACCCAGGCACCTCATGCATTAGCTTCTTTTTATTTGAACATCTGGTCCTACCATAAGGGCAGAATATCAGGGTTGGAAAGATACTTAGACGTTTAGTCTATACATCCATCTGGTCTTTATTCATAACCATAGTACCTTTCTAAATGTTATCTAGCCTAGATTTGAATGCTTTCAGAACCAAGAGACTCATTTTCTTCAAAAGCAGACACTTTTGTCTTTGGATAATTTTGTTAAATAGGGCATCCACGCACGCACACACACACAGACACACACACACAGACACAGACACACAGACACACACACACACACACACACACACACACACACACACACAAACACACACTGTGCCCTTGCCACTAAATCACCTCTCTTCTTTCCTTGCATTGTACCATGGGAATCTGGAGAATAGATGTAAAATGGAACACTTACTGATTCTTGCTAAAGTCCAGCTCCAGCTTCCCATACCAGCCTATCAAGATATTTTTTTATCTTAATCTGATATGCAAGGTATTTATTCTCTCCCCTGATTTGACATCAGCAGGTGTGATTGATGCATTTTATTGACATGCATGGTAGACTAGTACTTAAGTGGTGTTGTGGGTGAGATGAGTCTGGGTTCTAAGCCTGGCACCATGCATAACCCGCTGTCCAGACTGTGAGTCTAAGTTTCTTATTTTATGGGAGAAGTTCTATTTATTTCCTCCAAACTTAGTATAACCTTTAAATTTTTTAACAAAAAGAAACACAGGATAAGTTTTGAGTTACCTTCCAAATGTGATTGTTACACCATCAGAGTCAAGTTTCATCTTCTTAAAATCACTTTATTAAGGTATGATTGACATGTAAAAAGCTGTACATGTTTAATGTATACAACTTGATGAGTTTGGGGATGAATATATACCTGTGAAACATCATTACCATCAAGGTCATAGACATATCCATCGCCTTCCAAAGTTTCCTACCATTCCCTTTGTTATTATTACTGAGGTTTTTGTTTTTTTGTTTTTTTGGCTTTTGTTTGGAGAGCCTAAGTTTTGTATCTATAAGAAAAGGATACGATGATAGTACTGCTTCATAGAGTGGCTTTCGGGAGTGCAGGGGATGATATAAAAAGGATGCTTTGCAAAGTGTTTTGCACATACTATTTAATAAATGCCATTATTATTGCTATTATTACTACCTATCCTATATTCACAATGAGGGGCACAATGTTTATAAGGAGTGAAGCAAGGCCGGGCCCTTCTTATTATATATCTAGATATTTCTCAGATTGGTGTGGGATCAGTTGGTGTGGGATCAATTAGTAAAATATCTGGACATAATTTTTTAATAGTTAAGAGCATAGCTGCTTCTAGCCTCCAGATCATTTTTATCCATATTTTTCATATGGCTATTTTAAGAGATTTTCAATCTGCAATAAAGACTGACAAATAAAGGTAGACTGTTAGTATTTGTTCTCCATGAAACTAGATTATTAGGACTCACCCTTTTTTTCCCTTCATCTAAGTATTTCTTTTATTAAGTTCTCTGTAGTATTTTACAGAATATATTTCAGGCAGAATCTACCTATTTTTTGGAAGTGGTAACTATATTACCCATCTCCATTTTTCTGTCATCTTCAGTATTCTTCTGTGGTTGCCTGTCAAGCCAGTAATCTGCTTTGCAAGTGCTCTCCTTGACTCTGGTAGGCATTCTTTAAGCTTCTCTTCCATGAATGTCATTTTAGGATTCTGATAGTTGAGAGTTGTTACGCCAATTTGGCATTGTTAAATGATGAAAAGACAGCTACATCAATTTTATCTTAAGAACTCATGGACTTTGTATCTCTTTGGAACCTGAGATTCAGTCAAACAAATGTTCAGAAAGGGAAGAGGACACACACACTCAGGTACTCTTTGTGGAGTATGTTCATTAGTTATTGGGATATAAATCGAAGTAAGGAAAATGTATTGAGCACTATGTGCAAGGTATTGTTTGAGTTCATTTCATACACCTTATTTTATTTGCTTTTGAAAGCAATCTCATGATGTACAGTGATGTTACTGACTTTTCATACAGCAACAAACTGAAGTTCAGAGAGATTAAAGGGGCTTTTCCAAGACACTTGTATAAGTAAGTAGCGGAGTCTAAATTTAAGGTCTTACAGTCATTGGGCTCTTACAGACTTGAGAAGAGTGTATGCATTATAAACGAATAAAATACTACATATATGTGGAAATTTGATATTTCATAAATTGGTGTCTGTAGTCAATTTAAATTTCATTTTATTCATGCTCTTGGGAGAAGCATACAGAGTGTGTGTGTGTGTGTGTGTGTGTGTGTGTGTGTGTATATATATATACATATATATATATGGTATACATATATACCATATGTATACCATCAATCTAGGAGGGTGGTTCTCTTTTCCTGGCTCTTCTGAGATAAAACTGGCTTGGGGAATTAAAATAGTGGTGGTGTTGGTGGTAGTGGTGATGGTGGTGTTAAATATTTTAGAAAAAACCCAACTGTAGCAGAGTGTACTAGTTTCAACTTACTTTCAGTTTGCTGAAATCAACCAGACTAAGCATGGAAAAAGATTGTTTAGTGTTGTGCTTGTTTACAAAGTGAATGACATTAATTTACTCTAAAGTCCATCTTCTTTGAATAAATTTAGACAACAGGTCAAATTCAGGATTATAAATGCCATAGGCCTAAATACAGAAGGGATTTTATCTAAGAAGCCTGCACCTTCACTAATCTAAGCTTTCTATTTATTGGAGAGAGAAAAGTGTTAAGAGGCAGTCCTACCTGCTAGTTCAAGAGTACTTTATACTCCCGACAAGTTTTTGCAGAAGTCTCACTAATCACATGTTGGTTAAAGCTGGCAACCCTGCTTTTTTAACTTTCTCACTATGCAATGCAACATTCTCCATTTCTAGGAGCATCTTGGGGTATAATCCAACTGTCTGATCTTACTTGACATATATATATATATATATATATATATATATATATATATATATCATCAGATACCAGATTGAAATTGCTAATGCATATCCTGCTTTAGCAAATTAGCATGACTCTAATGCATATTTACATTTGATGATACAGAAATAGCCTCACATGGCTATAGAGTAACAAGAGGTTGTTTCCCAACACGTGGAATGTACTGAAAAGTTTTAAATGAGTTGTTGTTCTCCTTGCAAAGTAAAGGTACCTCTGCAATTGTAAATTCTGTCAAGTTCCAAATAAAAGGCTCAGTGTTGTTAAAAGATAAACTAAGGCACATTAAAATTTTAAGGGCTTATTTGAGCAATCATCAATTCAAATCGGGTAGCAGCAAACCAAAAGTGGCTAGGAGTACTCCTAGACAGGAGCTGGGAAGAGGTTTTCATAGAGCAGATGGAAGCAAAGCAAGGAAATTATTTGATTGGCCATAGCTTAAGTGATCACCTTTTTTAGGAAAATCTAGTTGACTGTTTGTGATTGGTTTCTTGAGTTTCATTTTCTTGAGTTTCATTTTCTTATATACAAGTGTACTGACTCTGGCTTAGTTTTCTGTTTGCTTCCATAGGCTACCAAGGCATGAGAGCCACCCCAGTCTAATGGCCTTGTTTAATTACCGTAATGATGTGAGTCTGGGAAATAGAGAAGGAAAGCCTCATTGCTGCTGCTTATAATTTTCTTCTTTCACTAATAACAATAGTATGAGGCCATTCAGTATTTACATATTACTGAACTTGGTTCCTTCATAAGCATTTTGAAGTTGCTTGAATTCTAGTTTAACAGCAATATTTTATAGGAGTGCCCTAGTTCCTGCCTCTGTCAATGCCCTGCCCTCATGCTTCCATGCCATGACCAAAGATCTGAGCCAAGGGCCAATCTCGATTCTACTAAACGGAATTTGGAGTTCTGATTTCATTGTCCACTCTAATCACTGACAATCCTGACTGACTACCAGAACACTTGTGAATCTTTCTTTTCAAAAATCACTCAGACTCTTATTTCTGCAGGTCTTAAAGAAGCACTTCAGGCAATTCTCTTGAGAAGCCACTAGTCTAGTCAGGATTGGACAATACCATTCCCCTCCCTAGCTCTCACTCTCCCTTTCTCTTTCTTTTCTTGCCCATAAATATTTTTAAACATTTAATTGTACACTGGGCACCATTATATAAAGACCACTAAGACCTCTCCTGCCTTCAAAGAAATTATGGTCTCTCTTACCATGTGCATTGTCATCTATTAAAAAAATTTTTTTAATGCTTGTTTATTTTTGAGAGACAGAGTCAGAGCACGAGGTGGGGTGGGGCAGAGAGAGAGGGAAATACAGAATCTGAAGCAGGCCCCAGGCTCTGAGCTATCAGCACAGAGCCCGACATGGAACTCGAACACATGAACCGTGAGATCATGACCTGGGCCAAAGTCGAATGCTTAACTGTCTTAGCCACCCAGACACCCTACCATGTATACTGTCATCTTCAAGAAGAGTTGTACCCTGCCACAAACAAAACAAAACAAAGCTCTTTTGAATCTTTTTACAGAGCTGCTTTCTAGGCCTTTTTATCATTCTTATTCTCTTCATGGTTACCCTATATGCTACAGATGATTACCATGACTCATAAGTAGATCCAATATGTATATTTGTAATTCTTTTTTTATTTTTTTAATTTTTTTAATTTTTTTATTTTTTTTATTTTATTTTGTTTTTTTTTATTTTTTTTATTTATATATGAAATTTATTGTCAAATTGGTTTCCATACAACACCCAGTGCTCATCCCAAAAGGTGCCCTCCTCAATACCCATCACCCACCCTCTCCTCCCTCCCACCCCCCATCAACCCTCAGTTTGCTCTCAGTTCTCAACAGTCTCTTATGCTTTGGCTCTCTCCCACTCTAACCTCTTTTTTTTTTTCCTTCCCCTCCCCCATGGGTTCCTGTTAAGTTTCTCAGGATCCACATAAGAGTGAAACCATATGGTATCTGTCTTTCTCTGTATGGCTTATTTCACTTAGCATCACACTCTCCAGTTCCATCCACATTGCTACAAAAGGCCATATTTCATTTTTTCTCATTGCCACGTAGTATTCCATAGTGTATATAAACCACAATTTCTTTATCCATTCATCAGTTGATGGACATTTAGGCTCTTTCCATAATTTGGCTATTGTTGAGAGTGCTGCTATGAACATTGGGGTACAAGTGCCCCTATGCATCAGTACTCCTGTGTCCCTTGGATAAATTCCTAGCAGTGCTATCGCTGGGTCATAGGGTAGGTCTATTTTTAATTTTCTGAGGAACCTCCACACTGCTTTCCAGAGTGGCTGCACCAATTTGCATTCCCACCAACAGGGCAAGAGGGTTCCCGTTTCTCCACATCCTCTCCAGCATCTATAGTCTCCTGATTTGTTCATTTTGGCCACTCTGACTGGCGTGAGGTGATACCTGAGTGTGGTTTTGATTTGTATTTCCCTGATAAGGAGCGACGCTGAACATCTTTTCATGTGCCTGTTGACCATCCGGATGTCTTCTTTAGAGAAGTGTCTATTCATGTCTTCTGCCCATATTTTCACTGGGTTATTTGCTTTTTGGGTGTGGAGTTTGGTGAGCTCTTTATAGATTTTGGATACTAGCCCTTTGTCCGATATGTCATTTGCAAATATCTTTTCCCATTCCGTTGGTTGCCTTTTCGTTTTGTTGGTTGTTTCCTTTGCCGTGCAGAAGCTTTTTATCTTCATAAGGTCCCAGTAATTCACTTTTGCTTTTAATTCCCTTGCCTTTGGGGATGTGTCGAGTAAGAGATTGCTATGGCTGAGGTCAGAGAGGTCTTTTCCTGCTTTCTCCTCTAAGGTTTTGATGGTTTCCTGTCTCACATTCAGGTCCTTGATCCATTTTGAGTTTATTTTTGTGAATGGTGTGAGAAAGTGGTCTAGTTTCAACCTTCTGCATGTTGCTGTCCAGTTCTCCCAGCACCATTTGTTAAAGAGACTGTCTTTTTTCCATTGGATGTTCTTTCCTGCTTTGTCAAAGATGAGTTGGCCATACATTTGTGGGTCTAGTTCTGGGGTTTCTATTCTATTCCATTGGTCTATGTGTCTGTTTTTGTGCCAATACCATGCTGTCTTGATGATGACGGCTTTGTAGTAGAGGCTAAAGTCTGGGATTGTGATGCCTCCTGCTTTGGTCTTCTTCTTCAAAATTACTTTGGCTATTCGGGGCCTTTTGTGGTTCCATATGAATTTTAGGATTGCCTGTTCTAGTTTCGAGAAGAATGCTGGTGCAATTTTGATTGGGATTGCATTGAATGTGTAGATAGCTTTGGGTAGTATTGACATTTTGACAATATTTATTCTTCCAATCCATGAGCAGGGAATGTCTTTCCATTTCTTTAAATCTTCTTCAATTACCTTCATAAGCTTTCGATAGTTTTCAGCATACAGATCCTTTACATCTTTGGTTAGATTTATTCCTAGGTATTTTATGCTTCTTGGTGCAATTGTGAATGGGATCAGTTTCCTTATTTGTCTTTCTGTTACTTCATTGTTAGTGTATAAGAATGCAACTGATTTCTGTACATTGATTTTGTATCCTGCAACTTTGCTGAATTCATGTATCACTTCTAGCAGACTTTTGGTGGAGTCTGTCGGATTTTCCATGTATAATATCATGTCATCTGCAAAAAGCGAAAGCTTGACTTCATCTTTGCCAGTTTGGATGCCTTTGATTTCCTTTTGTTGTCTGATTGCTGATGCTAGAACTTCCAGCACTATGTTAAACAACAGCGGTGAGAGTGGGCATCCCTGTCGTGTTCCTGATCTCAGGGAAAAAGCTCTCAGTTTTTCCCCGTTGAGGATGATGTTAGCTGTGGGCTTTTCATAAATGGCTCTTATGATCTTTAAGTATGTTCCTTCTATCCCGACTTTCTCAAGGGTTTTTATTAAGAAAGGGTGCTGGATTTTGTCAAAGGCCTTTTCTGCATCGATTGACAGGATCATATGGTTTTTCTCTTTTTTTTTGTTAATGTGATGTATCACGTTGATTGATTTGCGAATGTTGAACCAGCCCTGCATCCCAGGAATGAATCCCACTTGATCATGGTGAATACTTCTTTTTATATGCCGTTGAATTCGATTTGCTAGTATCTTATTGGGAATTTTTGCATCCATATTCATCAGGGATATTGGCCTGTAGTTCTCTTTTTCTACTGGGTCTCTGTCTGGTTTAGGAATCAAAGTAATACTGGCTTCATAGAATGAGTCTGGAAGTTTTCCTTCCCTTTCTATTTCTTGGAATAGCTTGAGAAGGATAGGTATTATCTCTGCTTTAAACGTCTGGTAGAACTCCCCTGGGAAGCCATCTGGTCCTGGACTCTTATTTGTTGGGAGATTTTTGATAACCGATTCAATTTCTTCGCTGGTGATGGGTCTGTTCAAGCTTTCTATTCCCTCCTGATTGAGTTTTGGAAGAGTGTGGGTGTTCAGGAATTTGTCCATTTCTTCCAGGTTGTCCAATTTGTTGGCATATAATTTTTCATAGTATTCCCTGATAATTGTTTGTATCTCTGAGGGATTGGTTGTTAATAATTCCATTTTCATTCATGATTTTATCTATTTGGGTCATCTCCCTTTTCTTTTTGAGAAGCCTGGCTAGAGGTTGGTCAATTTTGTTTATTTTTTCAAAAAACCAACTCTTGGTTTCGTTGATCTGCTCTACAGTTTTTTTAGATTCTATATTGTTTATTTCTGCTCTGATCTTTATTATTTCTCTTCTTCTGCTGGGTTTAGGCTGCCTTTGCTGTTCTGCTTCTATTTCCTTTAGGTGTGCTGTTAGATTTTGTATTTGGGATTTTTCTTGTTTCTTGAGATAGGCCTGGATTGCAATGTATTTTCCTCTCAGGACTGCCTTCGCTGCGTCCCAAAGCGTTTGGATTGTTGTATTTTCATTTTCGTTTGTTTCCATATATTTTTTAATTTCTTCTCGAATTGCCTGGTTGACCCACTCATTCGTTAGTAGGGTGTTCTTTAACCTCCATGCTTGTGGAGGTTTTCCAGAATTTTTTCTGTGATTGATCTCAAGCTTCATAGCATTGTGGTCTGAAAGTATGCATGGTATGATTTCAATTCTTGTAAACTTATGAAGGGCTGTTTTGTGACCCAGTATATGATCTATCTTGGAGAATGTTCCATGTGCACTCGAGAAGAAAGTATATTCTGTTGCTTTGGGATGCAGAGTTCTAAATATATCTGTCAAGTCCATCTGATCCAATGTCTCATTCAGGGCCCTTGTTTCTTTATTGCCCGTGTGTCTAGATGATCTATCCATTTCTGTAAGTGGGGTGTTAAAGTCCCCTGCAATTACCACATTCTTATCGATAAGGTTGCTTGTGTTTATGAGTAATTGTTTTATATATTTGGGCGCTCCGGTATTCGGCGCATAGACATTTATAATTGTTAGCTCTTCCTGATGGATAGACCCTGTCACTATTATATAATGTCCTTCTTCATCTCTTGTTACAGCCTTTAATTTAAAGTCTAGTTTGTCTGATATAAGTATGGCTACTCCAGCTTTCTTTTGGCTTCCAGTAGCATGATAAATAGTTCTCCATCCCCTCACTCTCAATCTAAAGGTGTCCTCAGGTCTAAAATGAGTCTCTTGTAGACAGCAAATAGATGGGTCTTGTTTTTTTATCCTTTCTGATACCCTATGTCTTTTGGTTGGCGCATTTAATCCATTTACATTCAGTGTTATTATAGAAAGATATGGGTTTAGAGTCATTGTGATGTCTGTATGTTTTATGCTTGTAGTGATGTCTCTGGTACTTTGTCTCACAGGGTCCCCCTTAGGATCTCTTGGAGGGCTGGTTTAGTGGTGACAAATTCCTTCAGTTTTTTGTTTGTTTGGGAAGACCTTTATCTCTCCTTCTATTCTAAATGACAGACTTGCTGGATAAAGGATTCTCGGCTGCATATTTTTTCTGTCTAGCACACTGAAAATCTCGTGCCAATTCTTTCTGGCCTGCCAAGTTTCAAAAGAGAGATCAGTCACGAGTCTTATAGGTCTCCCTTTATATGTGAGGGCACGTTTACCCCTTGCTGCTTTCAGAATTTTCTCTTTATCCTTGTATTTTGCCAGTTTCACTATGATATGTCGTGCAGAAGATCGATTCAAGTGACGTCTGAAGGGAGTTCTCTGAGCCTCTTGGATTTCAATGCCTTTTTCCTTCCCCACTTCAGGGAAGTTCTCAGCTATGATTTCTTCAAGTACCCCTTCAGCACCTTTCCCTCTCTCTTCCTCCTCTGGGATACCAATTATGTGTATATTATTTCTTTTTAGTGTATCACTTAGTTCTCTAATTTTCCCCTCATACTCCTGGATTTTTTTATCTCTCTTTTTCTCAGCTTCCTCTTTTTCCATAACTTTATCTTCTAGTTCACCTATTCTCTCCTCTGCCTCTTCAATCTGAGCCGTGGTGGTTTCCATTTTGTTATGCGTTTCGTTTAAAGCGTTTTTCAGCTCCTCGTGACTGTTCCTTAGTCCCTTGATCTCTGTAGCAAGAGATTCTCTGCTGTCAGCTATACTGTTTTCAAGCCCAGCGATTAATTTTATGACTATTATTCTAAATTCACTTTCTGTTATATTATTTAAATCCTTTTTGATCAGCTCATTAGCTGTTGTTATTTCCTGGAGATTCTTCTGAGGGGAATTCTTCCGCTTGGTCATTTTGGATAGTCCCTGGCGTGGTGAGGACCTGCAGGGCACTTCCCCTGTGCTGTGGTGTATAACTGGAGTTGGTGGGCGGAGCCGCAGTCAGACCTGATGTCTGCCCCCAGCCCAACGCTGGGGCCACAGTCAGACTGGTGTGTGCCTTCTCTTCCCCTCTCCTAGGGGCGGGGTTCACTGTGGGGTGGGGTGGCCTGTCTGGGCTACTTGCACACTGCCAGGCTTGTGATGCTGGGGATCTGGCGTCTTAGCTGGGGTGGGTAGGCAAGGTGCACAGGGGCAGGAGGGGCAGGCTTAGCTTGCTTCTCCTTAGGTGATCCACTTCAGGAGGGGCCCTGTGGCAGCAGGAGGGAGTCAGATCCGCTGCCGGAGGTTTGGCTCCGCAGAAGCGCAGAGTTGGGTGTTTGTGCGGAGCGAGCAAGTTCCCTGGCAGGAACTGGTTCTCTTTGGGATTTTGGCTGGGGGATGGGCGGGGGAGATGGCGCTGGCGAGCGCCTTTGTTCCCCACGAAACTGAGCTCTGTCGTCAGGGGGCTCAGCAGCTCTCCTTCCCTTTGTCCTCCAGCCTTCCCGCTTTCTGAGCAGAGCTGTTAACTTATGACCTCCCAGCAGCTAAGTCGCGCTTGCTGTGGGAACACAGTCCGTCAGGCCCCTCTGCTTTTTGCAAGCCAGACTCGGGGGCTCTGCTTGGCCAGCGAGCTGCCCCTCTGCCCCGGCTCCCTCCCACCAGTCCGTGGAGCGCACCGCCTCGCCGCCCTTCCTACCCTCTTCCGTGGTCCTCTCGTCTGCGCTTGGCTCTGGCGACTCCGTTCTGCTAATCCTCTGGTGGTTTTCTGGGTTATTTAGGCAGGTGTAGGTGGAATCTAAGTGATCAGCAGGACGCGCGGTGAGCCCAGCGTCCTCCTACGCCGCCATCTTCTCTCTCTCTCCTAAATCTCTGTAATTCTTTTTAAAAACATATTAAAGAACAATTAGACAATGAGAGCAGTCTTTGTAAATTACCTTCCTTTCAGTTACTTCATATCTGCTTTTTACTTATATACTATGGTTATCTTTTCCTGAAGTATTTTTCTTTTTTTTAAGTTTATTTATTTATTTTGAGAGAGAGACAGAGAGGGTGAGCCGGGGAGGGCCAAAGAGAGAGGGAGAGAGAATCTCAAGGCAGGCTCCATGCTGTCAGTGTGGACAGAGCCTAATGCAGAGCTTGAATTCACAAACTGTGAGATCATGACCTGAGCTGAAATCAAGAGTGGACGCTTAACTGACTGAGCTACCCAGGCACCCCTTCCCAAAGTGTTTCTAAGTCGTCCATTGTGTAATCAAACTCTCTTTGTAAGCCAGCACCTATTGCTATCAATAACTGCTATCATTACTATAAGGTCCACTACCTGTTAGGTACTTAATTAGGTATCTTGTTGATGTGTGGAGATGTTGATGAGTATACAGCATATACAGTATGGATCAGAATACCTCAAATATGAAATATAGGTTATGGTATAATAATAATAATAATAATAATAATAATAATAATAATAAAACACTATTTTATACTAACAATAATTTATACATTAGACTTAGTACCCATATTATATCTGGGCAAGTTGATTATCAAAGAGTGTTGTCTGTTGACTCATGGCTGAATATTGCTGCTCTGGAATTTGAACCTGGTTTCAGGAATTCCAAAATAATAAAATATATCATCTTATCACATGACTAGCAATTATGACAATTAATCTGTTCTTAGAGTCCTTGAAGTATTTCCAACTTTTTAATACCTGGAATTACTTTCACAAATCTTTGCATTTTATTAAAAAATGAAAGGAGAAAAAAAAAAAAAACTTAGGAACCAGCCATGTATATACATACCTACCCTAACAAATGAAGTAGTGAGTTTACAAAGAAATAAGGTAAGTCAAATAACGCTGATAGATTCATATTTTCTGATGTTTACTGCTATGTATTTTATCACTCATTAATTTCTCTCTTTATTTAAAAATATTTCTCAAGTTTTTACTATGTAAGATAAACAATATTATTCATTTAGGTTAGAAGATTATCTTTCTGGGGCACCTGTGTGGCTCAGTCAGGTAAGCATCCAACTCCTGATTTCAGCTCACATCATGATCTCCATGTTCATGAGTTTGAACCCCGCATCGGGCTCTGTGCTGGACAGTGGAGAGTCTGTTTGGGATTCTCTTTCTCTCCCTCTCTCTGCTCCTCCCCTGCATGCATGCATGTGCTTTCTGTCTCTCAGAAGAAATAAATTTAAAAAAAAGGTTACCTTTTCATAGGAAATAAGTGAAACTAAACTAATTTTCCTTAACTCCCACTATAATTACTAGCAAATTATACTGGAAATGTTTAGCACTTACTTGACTTCCAGGTACTGGATCGACAAAATATGCACATGTGACCTCTTCTTAACTACCTTGGTAAGTTATCACATAGTGAATGGATGCCCAAATATGTTTTAATTTAATTTAAAATGGTAAAAAAATAGCCAAAGAATGTATCTCTCCGAGAACTTTTAGAAAACAGCAGCAGAACTATCTTCTTTTGTTAATTTAAGAGCAAACCTGCCTACAAATAGGAGGGTAAATTAAAAGGTTTTCTGCTATCCTTTCCAGCCCTGGTATTGTACTGTTGAACTTATCTATGATATTCATTCCTGAAGCTCAGCAGACAATCACACATAGAGGTCTGCCTGAAAATAGAGATAATAAGCTTGAATGACCTGACTATCCATGTTCTCTCATGGTCAAATACAGACACACACACATACACAAATATATGCACATTCTCTCCATACATACCCACACACACTCTCCCCCCATACTGTAATTTGTAACACAGCTCTGCAAAGATTGGCGAAACTCACACTCTGCATAGATTTTATCGGGGCGTTCTGTGTATAGTTAAATGTTTCTTCTTGACCAATCAAGAATATCTCAACATATTCTCTACTTCATAAGTCCACCTCAGAAAGACAGCTGTGCTAGCAAGCATTCATTTTTACTATGAATTAGTTGGCTGCTCTATCTTACTGAGGTGTGTGGCTGGTTGTAACAAGACTGCTGGATACTTGATGTAACTAGTTTCGTTCCTGATGCAAAATACCAGGTATAATATTGAACAGTTGTGTTCTTGCTGATTTACTGTCACCCGTGTTTGAGGAGTGGTATATATGGCATGCTTTCAGAAATAAAATTGTGGTTCTCTAACAGTTGTTTTATTCTGTATGAAGTGAACAGTTTCAGAATATTTATTCATAAGAAAACAATTCTCTTCCTTCCTTCTCTCTCCCTCTCCCTCCATCCCTCTCTCCCTTTGTCACTCCCTCTCTCACTCCTCCCTCATACTCCCACCTCTTTTCTTACTTTCTCTGTTATCTATTTACCCCTCCCTACCTCCTAATTTTGAGTTCCTTGAAAGGTCAAGTACTTAACTAACAAAATTATTTTGAGGGAGATTTCATAGGTTAATATTTGCTTCAATTTTAGAACACCAAAATCTCAAGATTACAATTAAAGGGACATTTCTATAATTAGTAACTGCCCCTATTAAATAAAAATAAACACACATTAAAATTTTTTTTTAATGTTTATTTATTTTTGAGAGACAGAGACAGAGACAGAGACAGAGCAAGTGGGGGAGGGGCAGAAAGAGAGGGAGACACAGAATCTGAATGAAGCAGGCTCCAGGCTCTGAGCTGTCTTCACAGAGCCCGATGCAGATGCGGGGCTTGAACTCACAGGCCATGAGATCATGACCTGAGCTGAAGTCAGATGCTCAACCGACTGAGCCACCCAGGTGCCCCTAAACACACATTTTTAATTTAAACAAAAAAAATAGTTCATGCTCAAAGACTGCTCCATTGTCATTCAAGTTTTCAAAAACACCTGGGGAAACTGAGGTTCTAAGTTTTGTTTACAGAGTATATATATACTTCTCATTTTCTTTGTCTAAAAAAGCTGGGGATTTGAAATGTAAGTTTTTCCACTCTCTGTTTTTAATATTGTAGAGGATTAAATATAAACTTTAAGATTCCCTTTTAAAATGGTCAGGATTTTTTTTAACATAAATATGTTTATTTTATTTAGTTTACCTGTTTAATTCATAGCTCAAAGGTAATTATGTGGGGGGTTGTCTAACCAGACTTCTTCCTTCTTATTCTCCTGGAACTGAGAATAGAAATGAAAAGCTTTCTCCTGGTAATTTCCCACTGGATATTTGAATTCTCATGAAGGAATATTCTGTATTAATTGTCCTTTGGCTTAGAAATAGTTTAGTATAACTTTTTTCAAGCCCTCCAGACAGAAGTGGCAGTTTTCTTATTCTATTTTTAATAAGTGTCTTCCATAATTAAATTCATGTTCTTCTTCATTTATGGACAGATTTTATAAACTAAGAGACAGCTTCCATAGATATGTATCACTTAGTTCTGTTCGCAAACATGAATATATACATGTGAATGTGCCTCATTCTATTTTACCTCTCATACTATCTGTATTTGTGCTTTTCACATACTATTTTACATATTTATTAGATGGCCTATGGTTTTGTTTTATTTTTATAAAATTAAACCTAAATACCCTAATAGCCAGAATTCTACTTCTCTATGCTCATATATACCTACTGTACAATAGTAAATATTGTTCTATAGTCAGGTTGCCTCTCTTAACACCTCTGAAAACTGTAGCTGTGTCTAGACCCAGGACAGAAGCCTGTTCTCTCAGCTGGCCATGTCGTCACATCCCCCAAAAGCACTTTTCAAGGCTTCCTCCTCTCAGAAGGCATCCCTGCCCCTTCTGGTTCTTTTAGTGTCTCCTCCTCCTTTGAATCCCTTTTGCACTAGGACTCTGAAGCACAGATTTTAATTACTTTGTATTGTTAATGTAACTCTTCAATGAGATACTATGATTCTGAAGGACAGAATTTCTTACTATGCTTCTTTGATCAGAGAAGCAAGTGCAGTGGAATTTACACACACAAATTAATTGGAGTGTGCTACATTTAAAGTTCAGAAGAGTGCATCATATTGCCAAATGTACACAAGTTTTTTTTTATCTTGTTATGATTATTTAGAATATAATTCCTGGGCGCCTGGGTGGCGCAGTCGGTTAAGCATCCGACTTCAGCCAGGTCACGACCTCGCGGTCCGTGAGTTCGAGCCCCGCATCAGGCTCTGGGCTGATGGCTCAGAGCCTGGAGCCTGTTTCAGATTCTGTGTCTCCCTCTCTCTCTGCCCCTCCCCCGTTCATGCTCTGTCTCTGTCTCTCCCAAAAATAAATAAACGTTGAAAAAAAAATTAAAAAAAAAATAAAAAAAAAAATAAAAAAAAGAATATAATTCCTTAAAATTTGTAAGTTAGGAATAATTGGGCCACAGAGAAATTATTAATTAAAATTCTTTATTTTCTCTGATAAGGTCATACTTTAAAATACATATTTACTCAAATTATATACTGAAATTTTATATTTTATTTCAGTACTCTATGTCTAAATCACTTTTTATTTTATGGGGTAGTGTTGCCTGATGAGTCATTTCATATAAATAAAATTAAAACATCATATACCAACTGTAAGTTAAATATGCCTTATTATAATAAATCTTGACCTGGATTCAGCAGTTTGATGGAGAATGTTGCAATCCTATTATGACTAATAAAATACATATAATTGTTATTTCTTCTGCTTCCTCTCCATGTGAAATCACATAGTTTAAACTTCATCAATTGGAGCAGGGATATCTTTCTGGGAACCTTTAGTGTCGTCTATGCCAGATTAAGTGTCACCCAAAAGGTCCTAAATCAGACAGCCTTTCTTAACTTCATTCAGGTTTCTTCTAGCATTAGCAATTTCCTTGAAGTTATATGGTATTCTTTATGTGCGCTAGTGCAAAATGAAAGGCAGTACACATTTAATTTCCCAACTACTTAAAGCTTTGGATTCTAAATAGTAATAATGAGATTATACAATTTATGTATTTGTTTTTAAATTTTACTGCTTAAAATTTTTTTTAATGTTTATTTTTGAGAGAGAGCGTGAGTAGGGGAGGGGCAGAGAGACAGGGAGACAGAATCTGAAGCAGGCTCCAGGCTCTGCACTATCAGCATAGGTCTGACGCGGGGCTCAAACCCACAGACTGTGAGATCATGACCTGAGCTGAAGTCTGACGCTTAACCAACTGAGCCACCCAGGTGCCCCTACAATTTATTTTTAAATAAATTCTTTTATTTAAACTGTTTTCTGGATCTTCATATTTCCTGAGAATATGTATAAAACTCTTAACTCACTCCCTGGATCAGAGTTCTCAGTGTATGTTAACTATTATTATTCAAGTCATCTAGCTCTAAGCTGAATGGTATCTATATTAAAGAGAAAAAATGATGATTATATAAGTGCAAACTTTGCTTATCCTAGTCAGACATCAAAATCAAGGAAAACTTGCATGTATAGAATTTTTTACCTGTATAAATTCACTTTCTGAGATTGTTTTATTTGTAATGGTGTTAAGGTGTTATGCAAAGATCACTTCCTTGAGATTGAAAAGTTTGTTGCCATGGTTTTGGCTACATACTAACCTTAAGCTCTATATAACCAAATTTCTTTAGGCCTCACCTTTGTAACTTAAAAAAAAAAAAGATTGGGTTAAAGATAATTTTTAAGGTCACACTTAAAATTCTATTAGAGAACATGTGTGTTGTAGTGACACTGAACTGATCTGTTAGAGATGGACAATATGATTCTAAAATGTCTTTCTGCCATTCACTTCTGGCAATGCATTAAGGAAAATCTCATTTTCTTTGAACAAGTTGGAAGAGGGGAAGACATATATGCAGATATTTCTTGGTGTAAGAATTGGAGTGGATGGAGAGTACTAGGTAAAATATCCAGTCTAGGAATTTGTGTATTTCATTGTCTGTTTACAGTTTCTATTCATTGTGTTACGGCTCCTTTGATGCTATGAACATACCTTGCAACTCAGCTCTCACAGAGGTTTGAAGGGCAGCATTTAACTTTTAGTTAGCAGGCTCAATTCATTTATTCATTTATTCAAATTATTTTTGCCGAGTGTTTGTATGGAAACTGCCTGACATATTCCCAGCTTGTTCACTGATTACCTTTCTCATGTCAGACAAGTTATGTAACTTCTTTAAAACTATTCCCTTATTTTTGAAAAAAAAGATATTTTGAAGATTAAATGAGATTTATATATGTGTGTGTGTGCATGCACACACGCATACATACATATGTATGCATACATACATGTATTACTCTTGCTAATCTTTTAGGCTCAAAGTCATTTACATGTGTATATATGTATATATATAAGCAAGAGTATAACATATATTAGCAAGAGTAATACAGGATAAAACCTTAAAAAAATGGCAGCTATATGTACTTTTAAGTCAATGTTCTCTGTTCTGTCTGGAAAAAGTTTCAACAATATCTTGAATGAATGGAAAAGAATTTGATAGAGAAATAGGAGGGATAAACTACTCTAATACACCCTCAGTTAAAATATGTTGTAGAGAGGTTTATATCATTTTATTTTAAGTGGGACATTTTCTGTTTTTTTATTCTATTTTTCAATAGCAAACACAGTAAGACAAAAACACGAGTAGAATACATTTTAAATACATAAAATATGAGAGGCAATGAAGAGAAATTATAACAACAAAAAGTTGGGTGGTTGCCTGATGTTGTGAGAGTTTACTGAAATTTTTTTCTAGACATTAAGCCTCTCTGGTATTGGATTTACAGGGTTATTTGTCAAAGGAACATCTCTGTTCATTTTCTGTTGACAGAATTTTTTCTTTTTATTATGGAAATTTTCTATCACACAAATATAGAGAGAATAGTGTAATGAACCTTCATATGTACAATGTAATAGAATATTGATTTGTTAAAACATAAAGGAATTTCAGTATCACTCCAGAAACTCAATGTGGATCCAGATATTAAAGCTTACCTAAATAAAATCAACTGTGACACCAGGCCAATATAAGCTTTAGTAAATATTTTGATTATAAGATATTCTCAGATTATAGGACATAGTTTGCCCTGAAATTTATTGGGAATTGCTATTTATTGTTAATAGTTATTGTCACCAGCTATCTTCTTATTAGCCAACAAAAGAGGATAAGTAAAAGACAAAACAACTGAAGAGTTCTTAAATAGAACTTAGAACATAAAAAAGTATATAGACAAATATAAAATAATTATGCTGTGGGAAGACAAAATAGACACAATTCTTCCTATTACCCCTCTAAGTACAACTAAAAACATGAACAAAACACAACAAAAACAAAACAAAAACTGTGAGACATTGAAAGGTGGTGAGAAGAAGGAAGACTGGCCAGGGAGCTTAAGATCCAGGATGAGTTCTCTGTTTTCTTTTGCCTCATATATTCCCAGACCTGGAACAGGAGGAGTTCACAAATTGGAAATGCCAGTGAATGCAAACAGACAAAGAAAATGCCCCAACAAAAGCATGTTCTTCTAGCCAAAGACTCATGAAAGGGACAGCCTGTAAAGACAGAATGTTTTAGATAATATCTGCTCTACTTCAGCCAAACTCACAGAAAAACTATGGACTTATCCCGCTTAATCCCATGCTGACAAAGGCTAAGTGGGAGCCTAGTCTTATAGTCTCATGAACTTTTAAGGAAGCACCCAACAGCCCACCAGGGTGGTGTCAGTAAAGATCAAGAAGGGAGATGGCATATTCATTCTTGATGATCAGTAATGAGGCTCCCCAGTAATATCAGTGGAGAGTGCAGATGGTGAACCTTGATATCCACAAAACCTAGCACTATGGAAGGGACCCCACTCAGGTGGGGTCAAAGGACATTTAATAATGAGTTAAACTTATACCCTCACCCAGTGCTACCAGGGCCATCACCACCATGGTGTCAACAGACATGACTTAGAAGGCTGAAAATCTCACTGTTTTTTTGTTTGTTTGTTTGTTTGTTTGTTTGTTTAAGCAGTAAATAGGAACATTGTTCCTTCGGTTGTTAATGAAGGTGAGTAAGAAAATTGGACTACAGTATCTACCTAGCACTAGTCAGATGCCTCCCTGACTTTCCTTGTGAGAGTACTATACAAGAAAATTGTTTTTAAAAGTTTTAAATAAGAGACAGAGTCTCATAACACTCAAATGTATAGGTCTTAATTTAAATGTATAGGTCTTGCAGCAAGAACCAGGAATATCTCAAACTGGATGAAAAAAAGATTATCAATAGATATCAACACTGAGAAGATAAAGATGTTAGAATTATCTGACAAAGGTTTTACTTTTTTTTTTTTAATATTCTTTTATTTTGAGAGAGTGAGTGAGTGCAAGTTGGGGAGGGCCAGAGAGAGAGAGGGAGAGAGAGAGGATCCCAAGCAGGCTCCACCGACATGGGGCTCAATCTCACAAACTGTGAGATCATGACCTGAGCCAAAATCAAGAGTCAGACACTTAACTGACTGAGCCACCCAGGTGCCCATCTGACAAAGATTTTAAAGTATGCATGATAAAAATGCATCAAGGAGCAATTAAAAACACGGGATACAAATGAAAAAATAGCCTAAATAAAGAAATAGAAAGTCTTAACATTGAAAGAGAAGATATAAATAAGAAGAATCAAATGGAAATATTAGAAATGAAAAAGACAAGTGAAATGAAGAGCTCAGACTTCCAGGGAAGATGGTGGAGTATGAGGACCCTAGGCTCACCTTCCCCATTGATACAACTAGATAACACTCACATCAGTGTAAATAACCCAGAAAATGACCCGAAGACCAACAGAACAAACTCCACAACTAAAGGTAGAGAAGAAACGGCATCAAAGAGGTTAGGAAGGGCAGAGATGTGTTTGGAAACTAAATGGCCTTGTGGGACTGTCCTTGGGGAAGGAGGGATGCCAAATGTATGGAAAGGGGAGAGTAACAGACCCCCACACCTCGGGGGGGGGCGTGCCCACATAGGAAAGACAAATCTCTATAACATTTGGTTTTGAACACCAGAGGAGCCAAATTTTGTGATTTTTTTTACCACCAGTGGGACTTAAAACCTGGAATTAAAAAAAAAAAATCAGAGGGCTTGATTCTAGGAGAGCTGGTGGGTGAGAAAAACACAGTCCCCTCCCTTAAAGAGACAGTAAAACAAACAGTCCATGGAGATACAGCATAGAAGCAGCAGTTTGATAGGCACCTGGGGCATATGGGAGGAAGAATTATTCACTAACTTCACAGTGCATCTCTGAGGGATACAAGTTGCTGGAGAACTCCTCCAGGAACAAAATACCTGGCAGGCACCATTTCCCTTCCCTACTCTGAGCGTAAACATGGAGCCGCCTTTAGGACTCTGTACATAACTTGCTAGCACTGCCACCCCCTCCCCATTATCCCACACTGTGCTTATGCTAATCAACCCATCTAGACAGTCCGTCTCAGTCCCTGAGCTAACAAGTCTGTCCCACAGAGGAATGTCAGCTCACAAAGCTTACTAGCATCAATGAAGCATTGCTCTAGCCCCCTTGAGCTGTGCTTTGGGAGATCGGCCCTCTCCAATACACTCTTGGCCAGAGCTCCTACAGGGAGGTGCCATAGGCCCAGTAGCATGCAAGCAGCCCTGCAATGGCCAGCACCACTCCTTCCCTAGAGAGAGGAAAAGATAATCACATATACCCCAGTCAGACGGAGACTCTTTAGAAGAACTAAAGCTTCTTAGGGGACAACATAGGGAAAGTTACCTATAATTTGGTATTCATTTTTGGCAAATACCTGGTCTGACTCAACTCAAACCCAAATCATCCAAAGACTGGCCCAATAACACCATAGTGTTCAAATACTGCACATGACCGGCAAAGAGAGCCATTGTAGACAATTGAACTGAAGGAGGAACCTTCTCAACCACAACAGTAGGTCTCACACATTACACATAAGAGACACCCCTGAAGTGTCATGTTCTGAAGAACAGGGGACAGTGCCCAGTAGGGCACTATAGGACCTCTTCTTCATAAAGTCATTACTTTCAAGCACAGAGATGAAGCTGTCTTTCCTAACACAAAGAAACAGATGCAGAGAGTTAGACAAAATGAGAAGACAGAGGTATATGTCCCAAATGAAAGAACAAAACAGAATCACAGCAAGAAACCTAAGCAAAATGGAAATAAGTAATATGCCTAATAGGGAATTTAAAGTAATGATCATAAAAGATAGTCATTAGACTTGAGAAAAGAGTGGAGGACATCAGTGAGACCATTAACAATGAGATTAAAACAAACAAACAAACAAACAATCAAACTATAAGAAGAAGAATGAATCAGTGACCTGGAGGACAAAGTAATGGAAAGTAATCAAGCTGAACAGGTGCAAGGGAAAAAAATATACAAAATGAGAATAGACTTAGGGAACTCAATGTCACTGTCAGGTGTTATAACATTTGCATTAAGGTATCCCAGAAGGAGGGGATAAATAAAAGGGGACAGAAAATTTATTTGAAGAAATGGGTGAAAACTTCCCAAATCTGGAAGAGGAAACAGAAATTCCAATCCAGGAGGCACAGAGAGCCCCCAACAAAATCAACCCAAAACACATAGTAATTAAGATGGCAAAAAGTAGTGGTAAAAAGAGAATTATAAAAGGAGCAAGAGAAAATAATTACATACAAGAGAAACCCCATAAGTCTATCAGCTTATTTTTCATCAAAAACTTTGCAAGCCATAAGTGAGTGGCATGACATATTCAAAGTGTGAAAAGAAAGAAAAAAACCCAACAGCTTGCAACCAAAAATACTCCATCCGGCCAGGCTATCAATCAGAATAGGAGAGACAAAGAGTTCCCCAGACAAACAAGAGTTAAAGGAATTCATCACAACCAAAGAGACCTACAAGAATGTGAAAGGTGACTCTTTGGGTGGAAAGCAAAGACCATGAGCAAGAGTAAGGAAATTAGGAACCAGGAAAGCAGTAAAAATAAGCATATCTGTAAAAATCAGCCTAAGGACTCACAAAATAAAAGGATGTGAAGTATGACACCATATACCTAAAACATGGCAGAGAGAGAAGTAAAGAATGGGTTCAAATTTAAGTGACCATCAATTTAATATAGACTGCTATATACAGAAGATATTATGTACAGACCTAATGATAGTCACAGATCAAAAACCAATATTGGACATGCAAAAAATGAAGAGAAAGGATTCCAAGTATATCACCAAAGAAAGCCAATTAATCATGAAAGAATAAACAAGAGAAGAAAGAAATGGAGAAAAACTTCAAAACAGCCATAAAACAAGAACAAAGTAGTAATAAGTAGAAATAAGTTATTACTTTGAATGTAATTAGGCAAAATGCCTCATTCAAAAGACATACTGTGATAGAATGGTTAACAAAAAAAATTCATCTATATGGCACCTACAAAGGACTCATTTTAGACCTAGAGACACATGCAGATTGAAAGTGAAGAGATGGACAAGTGTTTATTATGGAAATGGATGTGAAAAGAAAACCATGTTAGGAATAGTCATATTTGACATAATAGACTTAAAAACAAAGACTGTAGCAAGAGACAAATATTGACACTGTATAATCATTAAAGGGACAATCAACAAGATAATTTACCAATTGTAAATATTTATGCACCAACATAGAGGCACCCAGATATTTAAAGCAGTTAAAAACAAGCATAAATAAATTAATTTACAATGATACAATAATAGTAGGGGACTTTAACACCCACTTACATCATTGGACATATCATCTAAACAAAAAATAAGGAAAGAGTGACTTTGAGTGACACACTGGACAGATGAATTTAACAGATATATTCAGGACATTCTATCCCAAAACAGCCGAATCAACAAAATACACATTCTTTTCAAGTGCACATGGAAAATTCTCCAGAATCTATCACATATTAGACCACAAAACAAGTCTCAACAAATTCAAAAAAGATCAAAGTTATTCCATGCATCTTTTCTGACCATAATGGTATGAAATTAGAAATAAATCTCAAGAAAAAATCTGGAAAGACTACAAATACATGGAAGTTAAATAACAAACTAGTAAGCAATAAATGGGCAAACTAGGAAATAAAATAAGAAATAAAAATGAACATGGAAATAAAATCAAAACACTATAGTTCAAAACCTCTGAGATGCAACAAAAGCTGTTATGAGAGGGAATTTTATAGCAATACAGCTCTACCCCAGGAAGCAAGAAAAATCTCAAGTGAACAACCTAACCTTACACTTAATAAAGCTAGAAAAAGAAGAACAAATAAAACCCCCAAGACTGCAGAAGAAAATAATAAAGGTTAGAGCAGAAATAAGTGATATAGAAACTTAAAAAACAGTGGAACAGATCAGTGAAACCAGGAGGTGGTTCTTTGAAAACATAAGCAAAATTGATAAACCTCTATCCAGACTCATAAAACAGAGAGAGAGAGAGAGAGAGAGAGAGAGAGAGAGAGAGAGAGAGAGAAAGAAAGAGAGGACTCAAATAACAAAATCAGAAATGAAATAGAAATAACAACCCAAGCCCACAGACTACAAAGAATTACAGGAGAATGTTATGAAGAATTATATATCAACAAATTGGACAACTTAGAAGAAATGGGTAACTTCCTAGATATATAATCTCCCAAAATTGAATCAGGAAGAAAAAAAATTTGAACAGATTGATTACCAGCAATGAAATTGAGTCAGTAATCTAAAAACTCCCAGCAAACAAAAGTTGAGGACCAGATAGCTTTACAGTTGAATTCTACCATACAGTTAAAGAAGAGTTAATACTTACTGTTCTCAAACTAGGTGCACCTGGGTGGCTCAGTTGGTTGAGCCACCGACTTTGGCTCAGGTCATGATCTCACAGCTTGTGAGTTTGAGCCCCACATCCGGCTCTGTGCTGACAGGTTGGAGCCTGGAGCCTGCTTCGGATTCTGTGTCTCCCTCTCTCTCTGCCCCTAACCCACTCGCATTCTGTCTCTGTCTCTCTCAAAAATAAATAAACATTAAAAAATTAAAAAAAAAATACTTATTGTTTTCAAACTATTCCAAAAAGTAGAAGGAAAGCTTCCTAATTCTTTCTATGAAGTCAGCTTGACCCTGATACCATATAAAGACACCACAAAACTATGGGCCAATATCTCTGATGACCATAGGTGCAAAAATCCTCAACAAATATTAGCAAACCAAATCCAGCAATATATTAAAAAAGTCATTTTTTTATGATCAAGTGGAATTTATTCCCAGGATGCAGGTGTGGTTCAAAATTTGCAAATCAATCAACATGATACATCACATCAACAAAAGAAAGGATGAGAGCCATGTGATCCTTGCATAGATGCAGAAAAAACAAAACAAAACATTTGACAAAGTACAACATCCACTTGTGATAAAAACCCTCAGCAAAGTTGGTTTAGAGGGAATGTGCGTCAACATAAGAAAGGCCATATATGAAAAAGCCACAGCTAACATCATTCTCAATGGTGAAAAACTGAGATCTTTCCCTCTAAGTTCAGGAATAAAACCAACATGTCCACTCTCACCAATTCATTCAACATAGTATTGGAAGTCCTAGCCAGAGCACGCAGTCAAGCAAAAGAAAGGAAAGGCATCCAGATTGGTAAGGAAGAAATAAAACATTCACTATTTGCAGATGACATGATACTATATAGAGAAAATCCTAAAGACTCCACCAAAATTCCACTAGAACTGTAAAATGAATTCAGGAAGATCTCAAGATAACAAAATCAATATACAGAAATCTATTACATTTCTATACATTGATAATGAAGCAACAGAAAGAAAATAAGAAAGCAATCTCATTTACAATTGCACCACAAATAATAAAAATCTAGGAATAAACTTAATCAAGGAGGCAAAAGAACTGTCCTCTGAAAATTGCAAAACGTGATGAAAGAAATTGAAGATGACACAAACAAATGGAAAGATATTCCATACTCATTGATAGGAAGAATAAATATTGTTAAAATGTCCATACTTACCAAATAAATCTACAGATATAATCTTTATCAAAATGCCAACAGCATTTTTCACAGAATTAGAACAAATGTTTCTAAAATTTGTATGGTACCAAAAAAGACCCCAAGTATCCAAAATAATCTTGAAAAAAAGCTGCAGGTATTAAAATTCCAGATATCAGGTTATACTACAAACCTGTAGTAGTCAAAATAGTATGGTTCTAGTACAAAAATAGACACATATATCAGTGGAAAGGGTAGAAAGCCCAGAAATAAACCCTTAATTATATGGTCAATTACTCTTTGACAAAGCAGGAAAGAATATGCAATAGGTAGTCTCTTCAAGAAATAGTGTTGGGAAAACTGGACAGCTGAATGCAAAAGAATGACATTGGACCACTTTACACCATACACAAAAATAAACTCAAAATGGATTACAGACCTAAATGTGAGACCTGAAACCATGACCATCCTAGAAGAGATCACAGACAGTAATTTCTCTGACATTGGCTATAACCAGACTTTTCTAGGTACATCCTTTGAGGCAAGGAAAACAAAAACAAAAGTAAACTACTTGATACATCAAAGTAGAAACCTTCTGCAAAGCGAAGGAAACCAACAAAACTAAAAAACAACCTATGGGATGGGAGAAGACTTTGCAAATGGCATATCTGATAAAGGGTTAGTATCAAAAAAAAAAAAAGTTATAAAAATCAACTGCCCCCAAACAAGTAATTCTATTAAACATGAACAGAAGGCATGAACAGGTATTTCTCCATAGAAGACATACAGATGGCCAGTAGACACATGAAAAGATGCTCAACATCACTTATCATCAGGGAAAGACAAATCAAAACCACAATGAGATACTACCTCACACCTTTTAGAATGGTTAAAATCAGCAACACAAGAGCCAAGCTTTGGTGAGGATGTGGAGTAAAAGGAACTTTCTTGCACTGTTGGTGGGAATACAAATTTGTGCAGCCACTGTGGAAAATAGTGTGGAGGTTCCTCAAAGAATTAAAAATAGAATTACCCTACCATTCAGTAATTACACTACTGTGTATTTACCCAAAGAATTCAAAAACACTAATTCAAAAGAATATTTACACCCCTATGTTTATTTAAGCTTATTTATAATAACCAAATTATGGAAGCAGCCCAAGGATTCATCAATAGATAAACAGTACACACACACACACACACACACACACACACACACACACACACACACACAAACAAACACTGTGGAATATTATTCAGCCACAAAAAGGATGAAATCATGCTATTTGCAATATTATTGATGGAGCATAAGAGTATAATGCTATGTAAAATAAGTCAGAGAAAGACAAATACCATACGATTTCACTCATATGTGGAATTTATAGAACAAAACAAATTAACGAGGGGAAAAAAAAGAGGGAGACAAACCAAGAGACAGACTCTTAAGTAGGGCAGATGGCAGGGGTGACACCAGAGGGCAGATGGCAGGTGATGGAGATTAATAGTACACTTATCATGATGAGCACTGAGTAATGTATCAAATTGCTGAATATTGTACACCTAAAAGTAATATAACATTGTATATTAAATATATTGGAATTAATATTAAAAACTCAATAAAATTACAAAAAAAAAAAAAAAAGGTCAATGGATGGGCTTAATGGAAGGATGGAGGGGCAGAGGAAAGAATCAGTGAACTAGATGTAGAAAATAAAAATAACCCAATCTTGAATGACAAGAAATAGACTGAACGACATGAACAGAGTCTGGGGGACATTAGGAACCATAAAAAACGTCATAAAAATTCATACTACCAGGGTCCCAGAAAAACAGAGGAGAAGAAATCAAGGTTTAAAAAGTACTTGAAGAAATAATTTTTGACAAATATCCACAGTGGGCAAATGACATAAACGTACAGTTTCAAAGAACTAGGGAAACCCCAACTTAAATAACTTAAGAAATCTATACCAAGACACATCATAAACTTCTGAAAAGTTAACACAGAGAAAAAGCTTGAAAACAGCCAGAGAAAACCAAGACCTTACCTGTAGGGGGAGGTCGGTAAGAATGATAGTAGAAGAAGGTAAAGAAAAGGTAAAGGGAAGTAGGTTTTCTATAGATAACATGAACTGGTGAAATGATGACACCTGTGAGCTAGGCTACATGTGTGTATATATAAAGTAATACCTAGAGCACCCACTAAAAAAGCTAAACACAGTGACATGCTCAAAAAACACCATTTATTGGGGCGCCTGGGTGGCGCAGTCGGTTAAGCGTCCTACTTCAGCCAGGTCACGATCTCGCGGTCCGTGAGTTCGAGCCCCGCGTCGGGCTCTGTGCCGACAGCTCGGAGCCTGGAGCCTGTTTCCGATTCTGTGTCTCCCTCTCTCTCTGCCCCTCCCCCGTTCATGCTCTGTCTCTCTCTGTCCCAAAAATAAATAAACGTTGAAAAAAAAAAACACCATTTATTAAACAAAATAGAATTCTTAATAAAATGTTTAATCCAGAGGAAATCAGGAAAAAGAAAGCAGGGAAACAAATAAACAAAAAAGTAAAATAGAACAGAAATAAAATGGCTAATTTAAGCCCTAACATATTAGTAATTACATTAAATGTAAATTGTTTACACCAATTTAAAGACAAACCGGGAGAGTAGATTAAGAAAATGACATAACTTTATGCTGTCTGAAAGAAACTCACTTCAAACGTAATGTTACAGGTAAAGTAAATGTTACAGGTAAAGTAGCTTTAACAAAAAAGAAAATTAGCAGAGATTTATTACATTATGATTAAAAGTCAATCCACCAAGAGGACATAGCCATCCTAAGTGTTGCACCAAGTAACAGAATTGTACAATATGTGAAGCAAAAGTGGTGCAATCGAAAGGAGAAATAGAAAAATCCACAATTATCATCTACCAATGGGATGTAGTCAGCAATAAAATGAAATAAAGTATTGATACACACAGCAACCTGACTGAATCTCCTGGAAATTGTGCTGAGTGAAAAAAGCCAATACTAACAAGTATGATTCAATTTCTGTAACAGTTTTGAACTGACACAATTTTTAAAATGGTGGGGGGTGGTAAGGAAGAGGTAGGGTTAGGAGGGAACTAAATGTGACTATAAAAAACAACATGAAGGATTCCTCAGGTGATGAAATTTTGTATATTTTGACTGTATTATCAGTGTCAATATCCTGGTTGAGATGTTGTACTAGTTTTACAAGATATTACTATTAGAGGGAATTGGGGTAAGTGATACAACAATGATCTTTCTGTATTATTTCTTATGACTGCACATGAATCTACAATTACCTCACATAAAAGTTAAATTTAAAAAAGTATATAGGCAAACTAGCAAACTATAATACTGAAAGACAAAGGTTAATATGATTAAAAGTGTTATCCAAAGAAGAGGAGTATGAAATGTCACTATAAAAAAATAAATGAAAACATCAAGCATGTTTTCAGCATTATGGAAGTCCAAACCAGAAGAAATGCATTTTTTTGTATGGGCCATTGGTTGTTTTATAAATTTGCATTGGAGACTTGGAAATCAAGCCAGAATGCTTCTCTTGTCATTTTTAATATTATGATTCTAAGTTACCTTATTTTTGTAGTGAATTCAAGAAGATCTGAATATTGAGTTTTCAAAGGTATTTCCTGCAAATTCTTCCCTTTCTCATGCATATTCTGTGCCCCCAATCAAGAGATAAGGTGAATTCCACCCTCCTCCCCCCATTCCTGAGACTGCTTTTATCAACAGTATGCCCAAGTGACCCTGATGTCAGTTTGGGCCTAGCATTTAATTGGCATTAGGTTTGTTTTTTCCTTTCTTGAAATTCTTTTTCTGGAGGAAGGTAGCCAATAAGTAAGTTTCTATCTGGAGATAATTGTGAGGTAGTAAGATGAGCAAATTGAGAAGCTCTGTGGCGAGAGGGAGATGGTCAACAAATATGCAAGTGTTCCTGCCCTCCCAGCAGAGGCACCAGATATGTAAGTGAAGAAGCCATCTTGGACATGACTGGTCAAATCTTCAGATGACTATCTCAGCCATCATCTTACTGCAAAGGCATCAGAAACCCAAGTGAGAAGTGCCTGGGTGAACCCAGTCAACCACAACAGAGCCCTGGAAGACAATACTGTATCGTGTTAAGCCCCTGGGTTCTAGAGTGATTGGTTGCAGTGTGATAACTAGAACACACTCCTGGTAAATGAGGCCAGGTTGAAAATATGTTTCACCGTAAAGAATTAAAACTATTTGTGCTTACGCCAAATGTCTGTGGTTCCATTTTCCATAGGTGTAAGAAAGAACTAGTCATTATAGTTACACGTTTTATGTATATACATATGCATATGTACAGCAACATATTTTTAAATTTTTTTTTAAGTTTATTTATTTTGAGAGAGACCTAGTATGAACTGGATGGGGTGGAGATGGAGAATCTCAAGCAGGATCTGTGCTGTCAGCGCAGATCCCGACGTGGGGTTTAAACTCACAAAACTGTGAGATCATGACCTGAGCCAAAATCAAGAGTCAGGTGCTCAACCAAATGAGCCACCCAGGCGCCCCATAGTAACATAATTTTTTTAAGTTTATTTTTTTATTTATTTTGAGAGAGAAAGACAGAAGAGACAGTGTGTGCAAGTGGGAGAGGTGCAAAGAGCAAAGAGAGAGGGAGAGAGAGAACCCCAAGCAGACTCCGTGCTGTCAGTACAGAGCCCAAACACGAGGCTCAGTCTCACGAGTCATGAGATCATGACCTGAGTGAAAACAAGAGTCGGAGGCTTAACTGACTGAGCCAGCCAGGTGCCCCAACATATATTTTTGTTTGGGAATTTTTAGTCCATATTATGCAAATCTGTTGCCATGTTGAATAATCTTGGCTTCTGACATCTTTCCAAATAAATGATATTTTTATACTTTTAGTAATTTTAAGTTCTGTTTTTTAATCTTATTTATAATGTATTGATTGATGATATTAAATATATTAATTTATCAATTGATACTGCAAAAATGTTCTGTATTTATACTAACAGAATATTTAAGTCAAAATTAAAAGTGAAAGAAATGGCAATTATCATTTTTTAATATTAAAACTGCATATCCATAGAAGAGGATTTTTTCTTATAGAAAAAACTCCTTGCATTTACACCCTTATTCTGAAGTAATGTGTTGGATTAAACTAAGATTTTGGACTTGGGTTCAACAGTTAGAGACCATTAGAGAATTGTTATGTTAGTTATTATCTATTACTTTTTGTTTATCTTTAGAATCACGGTGTTAGGTACTATCAATAAATGGATGCTTAAGGGGCACCTGGGTGGTTCAGCTGGTTAAGTGTCTGACTCTGGATGTCAGCTCAGGTCATGACCTCACAGTTCATGATTTCGAGCCTCACATTGGGCTCTGCACTGGCAGCATGGAGCCTGCTTGGGATTCTTTTTCTTTCCCTCTCTTTCTGCCCCTCCCCTTCTCACATACACACTCTCTCTCAAAATAAATAATCAGTAATTAAAAATAAAAAAATAAAGGCATAGTTCTTGCTAAACTAATATTTGGCTTTCTTAGGAGAAAACTTAAAATGTATTATCATTTTAAAATTGATCCTACAGATTATTTAGCAAAATTTTATTCTTGTTTGACTTTAATATGTATCTTTTAAAGTTTTGAAAACAAAATTATCTATTTAAACATTTATATAACTCATTATAGAAAGTGTGGAAAATTTAGAAAAGTTTAAAGAAGAAAATCATCCTCCATATTTTCATCCTCCATATTTGTCTCTCCCAGAGACAGCTGGTACTAGTTAATGCTTTGGCAATTATCCTAGAAGTGTTACGTAATGGTGATTATATGGAATCTACAAAATTATATGACCCTATTAAAATTAGATTTCTTATTATAAAGCAATGCATATTCACTTGAGAATATTTGGAAAGTAAACATGCAAAGTAAAACATTGATCATGTAGAATTCTAATTCCCAAAGATAGCATTCATATATTGGTATATTTAGTCACTCTATCTACATATTTTAATATGAAGATGATAATTCTGTATATAGTAATTTAAAGCATAATTAGCACAGTACCTCCAGGTCCTAGATGGATAATAACATGGAAAAAAAATCCTAGGAAGAAATAATTTCTGCCACTGAGTGGTGTATTAGTTTTTAACAATGACTCAGTTCATATATTATAAATCACATATATGTATTTTAAATTTTACTTTGGAGAGAGAGCATTCATGTGAGGGAGGGGCAGATGGAGAGAAAAAAATCCTAAGCAGGCTCCGTGCCCAGCGTGGAGCCTGACCTGAGCCAAAACAAAGAGTCAGACACTCAACCAACTGAGCCACCCCAGCTACCCTAGGAACCTCATACAATATGTGCTTCAGTGGCTGGCTTATTTTACTTAGCATAATGTTTTCAGGGTTCATCCATGTGTCAATATTTCACTCCTTTTAAAGGTTGAATGGTATTAGTTTTGATATGTTGTGTTTTCATTTTTTTTTCCATTTTAGTTTGGAGAGATTTTGGTTATTTTTTCTCAAATATATATAATATATATTTATTACATATATTTTTGCTATATATTATGTACTTATTAAATATATCCTAATAATTAATAATGTATAAATAATTTAAACATAATAAATAATATATTTATTATATATAATAGTGTACATTACTATGTTTTGAAGTTCACCAGAGTCTTTTAGTGTAATATCTATCCATTGCATTCTATTTTTAATCCCAGGTGTTGCATTGTTCATCTCTAGATGTTTTATTTTTATATTTTATTCTATCTCCTTTACCTCAACTTAACTTTTAGATCATATAATGCAGTTATAATAAGTTGTTTTAAGGTCCTCATCTGCTAGTTCTAAATTTTTTTATCAGTTCTGGGTCTGTTTTTATTCATTATTTTATCTCTTTGCGATGTATTTTCTTGTCATTTAGCATGCCTGTCTTATTTTGACGGGATGCCAGGTATTCTGATGTTGAACTTTAGAACGCTGAATATTTTTGTTTTATAATTAATAATCTTGAATTTTGTTCTGGGATGAAGGTAAGGTGCTTATAAAAAATTTTGTCCTTGTGAGTTTTACTTTTAAGATTTCTTGGGCAAGACCAGACCAGCATTTAGTCTAAGCTCAATTATTCCCTTCTATGGTGATAAGACTCTTCTGGATAGTCAATCCAGTGACCTAAGATTTATAAGGTTTTCAAAACTGGGTGGTGGAAACAGACATCATTGCTGTGCCTGAGTGAGTGCTGGGCACTGTTATTTCTAATCCTTTTGGGTTATTCTTTCTCTAGCCTCACATAGTTTCCTCCTATGCATCCACTGATACTTGACCACTAAATATTTGAGGGGTATTCAATCAGTGCAGATCTCCATCATTCAGTATGCAGAAGAATTGTCTCTGGTATTCTTCCATTTGAATTATATCTGTCCTAGTCTCCCTGGACTCTTTAGTTATGTTTCTTCAACTCAGAAATGTGCTAGGCTCTACCTGGTTTCCCCCTTCCTAATTTGTGAAAAATCTTGCAAGGCAGTAAGCTTTGTCAATCAAGGGGCACATCACATTTGTTTTCTTTCTTTCAGTGATTACTGTCCTCTGTTGCTTGATACATAGTCTCTTGAAAACCATTGTTTCATCTGTTTTGCCCAATTTTTTGGTAGTTTTATTCAAGAGAGTCAATCCAGTCTGTATTAGTCCATCTAAGCCAGAAGAGGAATTGATATTTCTTTTGATTTATCTCTTAGTTGGCTGACAAGAATATTTTGAGTTTTTGCAAGGGAAAAATTTGTGATTTATTTTATGAGCCCTTGCCTACATAAGCATGTCTCTAAAAGTTGCCTTAACTCATAAAAAAAGAATTACTTAACTGGGCATAAAAATCCTTGGATCCTATTCTTTTGTATAAAACATTTCTTGGAGATGTATTATATTGCCTTCTGTCAGAGTGTTTCAGAGAAATCCTGAGCCTAATTTACCTTCATTGTTTAGATATATTCTCTTCATTTTTATTGCGAAATAGTACTTTACCTGTATGTGCCCTAATTTAATAGGCCAATTAATTTTTTTTTTAAGTATGCCACACATGGAGTTAAAACTCAAGACCCTGAGATCAAGAGTTGCATGCTTTACCAACTGAGACAGCCAGCTGTCCCAATAAGCCAATTTTAATTTTGGTTCTCTTAACTCTTTCTTTGACGTAAGCCACTTACATCTCTAAATAATTTGATGATATTCTTGATATTTTAGATTTAGATATTATCTATTTATTGTGGAAGATGTTGATGTGCTTTTTTATCCCTCACTGTCATCAAAACACATACAATTCCCATCTCCCTACCTTCCCCATGTAGGGGTATTCAAAGTCTAGTTATTTCAGTATTAAGTGTTCATTATGACTTTATAAACTCCATTTAGAGCTATGTAAAATACTATCATTAATTTTTTTTTCTTACAGGACTTTTTGATCTTTCTGGAGTAGAAATTGTCCTTTTTGCTTATATTCTTGTCATGAATTTGTCCCTAATCTCTCTTCTAGTTGTGTAACTATTTGCTTAATGCATTAAAAATATCAGAAATTCTGTCAATTTTAGCTACATTGAAATGTTCCTGGAAATTTTGATGTTATCCAACCTGGTTGGTCTACTTTTAAGATGCAGTGTGAGATTGTGATCCTGAAGGTCTCTTTTGATAAACACTATTTCCTGCATTCTATTTCTTTCTCTTTTTTAAAATTATTCCTTTATTTTTGTGGAGAATATTCTCTAGTGGTTTTCTAAGTAGCCATACATTAGAGGCAATATATTTAAGATCTTGAATTTCTCATATTGTATTTTGCTACTCACTGATTATTTGTTTAGGTCAAGTGTTCTAGGTTGGAAATCAATTGCTCTATGAAGTTAGAAGGCAGAGCTACTGTTGAGAAGTCTGATAGCATCATTGTCTTAATCTTTAGCAGGAAGCCTGTTTCTCTTTTTATCTGTTTCTCTTTATAGCTTTTTGGATTAGCTCTTTGCTCTTAAGTTCTGAAATATCATGGAGATCTCCTTATCATGAGTCAACTTTCATTCATGGTTTGGGGTATTCATTCAGTGAATCTTTTCTGTCTATAAATTTATGTTTTTATATTTTGAGGCATTTAAAAGATAGTTTCCTTGATTATTTTCTCTCCTTTTTAAAAAATTATTTTATCTTTTGGAAATTCATTGCTTTTTATCTTAGACTTCCTGGACTGATCTGCTATTTTTTTGTGTGTTTTCTTTCATATTTCTCATTTTAATGTTTTTTTCCTCTCCTTTTTACAAAATTCCTTGAATCTCATAATCCAGTCCATGTTTTTCATTTCTGCTATTTTCTTATTTCCAATGTATATTTTCTGTTTTTAATGCTTTTGGAATGCTTTCTAAATAGGATCATTTATAAAATCGATATAATATCCCTTCTTAACTTTCTGAAAGTATTGATGAGATTTTTTTAAATTATGGAATAATTTTGCTCCATAAACTGTTTTCTCTTAGTGTATTTTTTTGTGTGTTTGCACAGTCATTGTCTTTTGTTTCAGAACTTTTCCCTGGATATCTAGTTGAAATCTCTGTGTGTGTACACGAACAGAGTTTACCATTACTTGCCTTCAGTGTAGGGTAATGTGGCCAGGTTTATTTGTTGAAAAATCTTCATGATCATTATTTTAAATCTTATCTCTTCTTTTGGTCATAGTCCTCAGAGAACATTTTAGTATCCTGCATGGAAGCCTCATTGTGCAAGCCAAAGAAGGACAAGTTATGAATATATAATTCTGAGTGAAGACTTGAACTTAAATTCCTTTTTTTCTTTCCTGTATTGTATGATTGCCTTTAACTTTGCTGGAAAGCTACCAGGACAGAGAGACTCCATCTTGTTTTCTTCACAGAATAAATATTCTGCCTTCTCACTGATGGGAAAAGACAGCAATAAAACTTCACTAGCTGGTTAAGGAGATCTGGGGATTTGACTTATTTTTGAACAGATTTTCGCATAAATGTTGTTTCAGACTTATTATCTTCCCCATTTCCAAATTTCTGTTACTCAATACCAGAGCTTTCCCCACTAACATCTTAGGATCCAGTTTCTCAGTACCAGGAAGTTAATAACCTCTTGTTTTTCTGCATTCTAGCTTGTGAAATTCTGTTGCTCTTTATAGTCTCTCTTGCTCTTTGGTCTCTCATACTGATGATATCTTAAAAGTTCTTGGCTCTTATTTTATTGGGATTTGGAGAAGGACTGAAAATAAACAAATTCAATAATTCTTCTCTAATGGACTTCCCTCTTCAAATTACCTCTTGTTAGTAACTGTAAAAATGTTTCCCAAATATACCTTAAGTTTGATTTATTTGCCAATTGTTTTATCTGCTGTATGTAGCGGGCATTGTCAGTTTTCATTTTCAGGGTATTTTTAGATCAGGAAATTTTGGTTTTCTTTATTTTACCGTACATTTTAACAGTATACTGATATTCTTGGGCCAGTTGTGTGTGTGCTGTTCCCTGTATTCTCCCCCTCTCTTTTCTTCTCTCTTACCATTTATTTTTATTTCCACTCTTGCTTTTGGTATCTAAGAGTTTGTCAGATTATCACTGACATCTCTGATTTACTTTCCTAAAATATAAGTTAGGGCTTCTAATGCTTCCATCGCAAATTCCAATTTTGTTATTGAAAATTGTTTCCTCAGCGCACTTATCATAGTGTGTTGTTTCTTTCTTTTCTTGTTCCCTTCTTGACTTCCTGCTCTTATCTCTACAATTTTTGTTTTTGTTATATTCTGTTAAGAAGTCAGAAAAAGACAGTTTGTCTTGTGTATGCTGACTATAGTTGTGTTTTGTTTGGCTGCATAACTTTTTATTCTTGTTGTTGTTATTCATTTGTTTTGTTGGTAATCAACATGGTAGGAAAGAAAAGAAGGAAAGGAGGGAGGTAGGATAGAAGGGAAGAAGGAAGGAAGGAGAAAACAGAAATTTTTAAAAATCCTCATATTTCCACAATCAGAAATCTATTAACAATAAGCCCTTACTCATGCTTGACATTTAGATGGTGCTGACTAGTGTCTGTGTTTTTATTTTTATTTTTTTTTAAATTTTTTTCAATGTTTTTATTTATTTTTGGGACAGAGAGAGACAGAGCATGAACGGGGGAGGGGCAGAGAGAGAGGGAGACACAGAATCGGAAACAGGCTCCAGGCTCCGAGCCACCAGCCCAGAGCCCGACGCGGGGCTCGAACTCACGGACAGAGAGATCGTGACCTGGCTGAAGTCGGACGCTTAACTGACTGCGCCACCCAGGCGCCCCAAGTGTCTGTGTTTTTAGACGTAGTCTGTAGTGGCCAGTTTTCCAATCCTTCCCACCCTCTATATGGTCCCTGTAGATATTGAAATAGCTGACTTTGTCTCTGTAGACTACTGAATAGTCTCACACACACACACACACACACACACACACACACACACACGCACACACACACAAACACACATACACACACACACATTTACTCTAACATGCACATCTTTTTTTCTTTTGATTCGTACAGTTGAAGAGGTACTATACTGTGTTCTTCCTCAGATTCTTCCAGTGTTTTCTTTATTTTCTTCTGCAGTATATTTTGTATATGTTTCTAGTTATTGTTTTTTATTTTCTCCTTACTCATCTTTGATTGAGAAGAGAGCTTTTTAATTCAGTGTCCCTCCACAGGTAGGGTGTGTGGCCATTTCCTTGGTTCTGTTCACTAACATTTGGAAGATGCTAGAATCCCCTCCCTTGCTCTAGAGTTGGAGGGAATAGTGATGAACACTGTGCCATGCCTAGTTTCTAGTACCCAGGAGGCTCTACTTGACAACTTACCTCTTATTTTGGGAAATCTCATGTACTAATTTGTTCTCTGATCCTCTAGACTGGAGTCCATGAAAAAGCATAAGATCCAAAATGCACTTCTAGGAATCTTGCGATTCCTCGCTTCTACCTAAAGTACTTCACATCTAGAGATAATCTGAATGAATATTAATGTTTATATCCACCATACTTTCTTCTTGTTTCTTTTTTGAAGTTTTAATATTTAAATGGATTAAAAAACATGAAGTCAAGGGGGTTGCAAACAATGATCTGGTCACTTCACAAAATTTCTCCCTCATACTAGGAAGGATAGCTGAGTGGTTTTCTATACAAAACTACCAAGAATATATTGAGGGTCTATGTAACATGTAAAAGAAAATGAATATTCCTACCTTCTGTCATGTGGTTGAGGTTACTTAATTTTATAAGCATGAGTTAGACACTTTCCTTTTCTCAGTATAGCTCCTTAGGAGTTAGTAAAATTTTCTTTCAAGTTCTGAACACTTTTGTCATCTCAGTTTTGGTAGTCCCTGCTTTTATTGATTTATGTTGTTCTTTTCTACATCTATTTATTGCTAATTCTTCATAGGTAGTTTAGAATGTTAGGAGAAATGTGTCTGAAACTAATTAACTCCCCTTTTTTATTTAAAAGAATTTTTTTTAACGTTTATTTATTTTTGAGACAGAGAGAGACAGAGCATGAATGGGGGAGGGTCACAGAGAGAGGGAGACACAGAATCGGAAACAGGCTCCAGGCTCTGATCTGTCAGCACAGAGCCTGACGCGGGGCTCGAACCCACGAACTGTGAGATTGTGACCTGAGCCGAAGTCGGACGCTTAACCGACCGAACCACCAGGTGCCCCTAACTCCCCTTTTTTTAAATAAAAAATGTTTTTATGTTGTCAGTATGGTTTCTTATTTCATTTTTGGTCATGGGATAACTGCATTTACCCATGATTAGAATTGTATATAAAGATATGTGACTACTAAAAATAAAATTTTTTGCCCTGTAGTAATTAATTACTGTTATAGTTTTAATGTAGTTATTTGATTATCTTCAATTGTATAAAGTGTATAAATGCATAGTATTCATAATATTTAAAGCACTGTTTCTTATTCTCACATTTAGGACCAAAAGATGGTATTTAAAAATTAAAGTTAAGCAGTATCATAACCAGAATATTTTTTAACTTAGGATCTGAGCATTACTAGGAATGGTATGTACAACAGACGAACTTGGGAGGTATGTGATCTTTGTGTTAGTACCTCCTGCTGCTGAGTTTATGATGTAGGCAAGAAAAGCCTTGCAGAGATTAATGAGGGATGATCCCTGGTAGCTATTTTGAAAGAAATGATTTTGCTTATTTACATTCAACAAAACTAAATCAATCTGCAAACAGAAATAGGGAAAAAGTCAGCCTTTCTTTGTGTTTAAATTCTGTATTCCAGTATCATTTGCTGAAATGGCCATTCACATGGAATTGGGCAAAAAAAAAAAAAAAGTTACATATTCGCAGAGATAAGATCTTTATTTGTCAAATTTCCTTTGTTTCTTTTAGCTGAATATTATAATGAATGCTTTTATATTTACCGGGGAAAATAGCCCTGATGAAGAATAGCTAGGCAAAGAGAAACTGTGCTTAAGTTCTCTCTGAAACATTAAAGACACAAACTAACAGGTTTATTCAGCTTCTACAAATGTTAGTTTATGAAAATATCTATATTTTCTGAGTTACCTGTATTGTTCTCACCATTAAAAATGCAGATGTTTTAACTCATCTTTTAAAATCGTCTTCTTTGGGTAAGGAGAGAAAGTCCTACATGGGAAGAGGGGGCAGAAACATGTTTACCAATAGGAAATAAGATTTGTTTTTTGTCTCATTTGCAGCTAGGTATAGCCCTAACAATAAATTCTGACCAGTATTTGACATTTCCAGGACATTTCTTCAGAAACAAAAAGTGTATCATCTTCATTTCTTGCTCCTTTGTACTTAGTGAAAGGCACAATAGTTGGAGTTCAAAATGCTACCTGGACCAGGAAGTAGAAGGCACGTATTGATGGTCATGGAGCACACAATGTGAAGGATTGCTTAACTCTTGAATGCTTATTTTTGGATTTCATTTATATGTGAGAGAAATAAGTTTCTCTCTCTCTTAGTTTTTTTTATGTGTTCGTTTTTTTTTTTTGTTTCTTTTGTTTTGTTTTGTCGCTTGTATTCAAACCCATTTTGCCAGATGCAGTTGTTCACTCTTCATTCTATTTTTCTAATATTATCTTATTTTCTATTACTCAAGTCCAGCCAGACTAGATGTTCAGTTTCCTTTAAGTAAGCATTATGCCTTTTCAGGCTTGACCTTTTGTTCAACTTACTCTTTCTGCATGATACAAGATATTCCCTGATATGTTTGGAATTCTCTTCTCCTCAAGCACATTTCAGCTTTCTTACATTGCAGCAGAGTGATTTTTCTCTAAATTCCTACAATATTATTTTATGGAATTTTCCATAAGTAGATTACATAATAGGTTTCCTGAGGGATGGAATAAGTTTATTGCAACAAATATACAGTGAGCACCTATTTCATGTTAGGTATTAGGTTAGAGATGACTGAGGTAGGAGGGTGATAGAGATTGTGTCTCTGCCCAAAAAGATTTCTTAATATACTGAAAGGAAGGTATTATTATTTTTAAAAAATTTTTTTAACGTTAATTTATTTTTTTTGAGTAAGAGAGAGACAGAGCATGAACAGAGGAGGGTCAGAGAGAGGGAGACACAGAATCTGAAACAGGCTCCAGGCTCTGCGCTGTCAGCACAGAGCCCGACGCGGGGCTCAAACTCACGGACCGCGAGATCATGACCTGAGCCGAAGTCGGCCGCTTAACCGACTGAGCCACCCAGGCGCCCCAGGAAGGTATTATTTTTACAAGTAATAGTAGAAAATGAACACAACATAATGAAAAACACATTGTAGAATTACAAATGAAAAAGTGATTAATTCTTCTGAGGACGGAATGGAAGGAAGCCTCAAGTGATTTCTCCAAGTAGATGATATTTGGGTTGACCTCAAAGGATCAATGTACATTTACTTAGAAGGCAATGTGGAGGAAACTGTATCATAAAGGTGAAAAACAGCTCTGCACCTCGAGAGAGCTCTGGATATCCAACCAGATACCAGAATCAACTGGATATCCAGTTGATTTTGTGATGAAGAGAGTTGGAAGAAATAAAGGCTTTGTTAGAAAAGAAAGCACTGAAAACGAATGTAAGCATGGGACAAAGGAATAAGTGCTTAACATTTGTATGTTTTGTTTTGTTTTTTCATAAAAAGGAAACATCTGAAGAAGAGATGAGAAAGATATTAAGTGGTGGTAATTGATGTGGGCAGACTGAAGGGCATGGATCTAACACATTGGCCAATGTGGCAACACATGAAACTGAGACAGTGGAAAATGTATCACACTTAAAGAGACTTTGAGTGAGAAACATAAGGAAGAAGAAAGACTGCTTCGGCTAGCTTCTGTTTTGAGTTTTTGTTGTGGTTGTTTGTTATTTGTTTGGGTTTTTAGTAAATTTGGAGACATACTAAGTTTCTAAGAGAAAGTTGCTATAGGATTGTGGGTTTGGAAATTAAGATGTAGAACAGCAGCTGTGGAGAGTTGGAAAAAGAAGGAAAGGAATGAAGAGGGATGGAGGAGGCCAGTGTGAGTGTGCAGTTAAAGTGAGGGGCCAAAGTATTCATGCCCAGGTTAGGAAGGAGACCGAGAGCTGACTAATGGACTAAGGAAATAAGTAGTGGCGAAGAAATTAGAAATTCCCTTAGAACAGATGTCGTAGGACTAGTGTACTTTTTTGCTTTCCTTCATAGTACGTAACATAATACCTTCTATTAAGTGAGTTGTCGTAAATGCTTATTGCATTAATAACATTGTCGCTCGTCCAAAATTACCTTGTTATTCTTATATTTTCATTTAAACTTTGTGAGTTCTTAGGGGAGAAAAACAAGAAAGAGGTTCTTCTCTAGAAGCGCTATGGGATATGGTGGCGCAGGACAAATTTATCTCCATTTGTGGTTGTTCAGTAACCTCATGGGCTGAATTTAGTCACGGTAACCTTCACTGTAGCTTTCTAATAGGGTTGACTATATCTCCTTTTTAACATGTATATATATATACATATATATAGATGTATATATATATATGTATATATATGTATATATATATATGATGAGAGTATCTATTTTTCACTTATTTTGTGAACAGAGATGAGGTATACAGAGGAAAACATAGATATAGAGAAGCATAGTCTAAGTTGAGCATTAGGTAAACAGCCCAGAGGCTCAAAGATTTGTCACAATATACGAGGCTTCTCTGAGATCACAGTATTGCTTCTTATTAGAAAAGATCTAGCATTTATAGAAAGTGCCATTTAAGGGACTGTAGCTCAGAGGGGAAAAAAAAAGCAATATTCCGGTAGGCTGCCTTTTGAAGCAATAAACACCTTTTATGTCATTTAATAATGGCTGGGATAGGTTTGAAGAACTATGTGTCACAGTACTCTGGAAACAAGTAATATAAGTTTGGTGAACTCTTTCAGTCATTTGAATCTTAAATCAACCAGCCACAGTGTCTTAAAACAGCTTATTTGGTTCATTTAATCTTGTGGGTATAGTAGGGATAAAATTCCCAGGCTTATTGTTTCATTTATAGTTGATATGGAAAATTAGTATACACTACTGTTTTCTCTTTTCTGTGGCATGTAGCAAACCAATATGTGGTTTTATGGAGAAAAAGCTTATGTTTTCCCTGTTTATGATAGACAAAACAAGCCATTTCTCAATATAATAGATCATAACCCCCACTGAGCTCTAGACCAGAGACTGATACATTTTGTTTGGTTCACAAAAAGTTGAACAATTTAGTGTTTAGAATATATAATTTATTTATCAACCTATAAAGCTTGGCCAGATAGAAATTTCTTTTCAAATTTTTGGGTTTTTTTTGTTTGTTTTTTTCCCATATTTTATTAATTTGAGGAATTATTGCTGGTAAACTGCCCCCATATTGGAAGTTAAAAATTGTATTTACTTAACCTATCTTCCAGTAATTTTAGGTGTTTGCATAATAAATAAGCTATCACCTTCCTCCTCAGCCTGCCTTCATTTTCTTCATATTGCTTTACATACTTACAAAATTTTTTTTAATGTTTATTCATTTTTGAGAGAGAGAGAGACAGAGCACGAGTGGGGCAGGGCCAGTGAGAGAGGGAGACAAAGAGTCTGAAGCAGGCTTCAGGCTCTGAGCTGTCAGCACAAAGCTGGATGTGGGGCTCAAAGCCATGAAATGGGAGATCATGATTTGAGCCAAAGTTGGAAGCTTAACCAACTGAGCCACCCAGGTGCCCCTCCCTACATACTTTTGAAATAATCTTATTCATGATATAGATTACCTGCCTGAGAAATCCTAAGTAAACCAGTCAATTTTCATGCAATGATAATATACATCAATCATTTCATAGGCTATATTCAGTATTATTAATATATTTTGCATTCAAATATTCAAACTAATTTTATTTGAAAATATTCAGGCTGGAGGTGAAAATCTAGCTGCAAGAGATTGTCATTAGTTTCCAGATTAACAACTGTAACCAGGAATGCTGAAATATTGCTTAGCCTATAACCTCATTGGATTGAGCTGAATTAAAAAAATAAAAATAAAAAATAAAAACAATAAAACAAAAACAAAAAAACCTACTTACAGTAGAAAATAAGTAGATGAATTTTATTTTATTTCAGAGTATTATATGTATTTGCCATGTCTGTTTAACAAATAGAGTAATGATTAATACCTCATCACATCTCCTTTGCTATACCATTAATCAGAGATAATTTAGTACTAGTGTGGGCAGAATAAATAATCTTATACATTGGTCTTGACTTTGATTCTTTTTACTTTTTCTTTTTCTTCTGTCAAGCTAGCATCCAACAGCTAAAAGAGTAATACTCCGGTCTAATGGCAACTAAGTTAAGAATGGATGAGTTATAATAAGTGAAACCTTATTGATATCTCACTAATAAGAATATGTGAATAGTGTGAAAATAATAAAGGCAAGGCAGAGTGTATGTGTTTATGTTTTTCAAACACCACTGATTAAAACACTTTAAAGTATACTTCTGTGTCTGTATGTATTTTCATAAGGACTAGGCAAGACTTTGAAAAGTTATCAGATATATTGCTGTGGAGAACATGACCACATCTAAACTATCACACAATATCTTGGATAAGAGTTCTGTGGGCTCTAGAGTGAAATATCCTGGATTTGAATCTCAATTCTGTCACTCATTAGTCATGGATCTGAATAATAATTTAATGTTTCTAGATCTATCTTGACATCTGTGAAAGGGACATAGTTATAGAGAAGTTGGGAAGATTGTGTAAAAAAATCCATTTAAATGGGCTTCCAAAGTCCACTCAGTAAACAATAGCTATTATTTTTGTTGGGGTAACATATCTTGTGTAAATGCCTTAGGAAAATAGATTCCCTCAGACCACTTCTATTTTGTCAAGCCAAAGTCCTTTGTGTTGTGTATTCTAAATTATTTCTACATAGTTTAGGTCAAAATCCTTCATGTGTCAAAATTAAAACAGAAAATTATATATGCTTATTTTCTCATCTTCCTATATAAAAGTTATCACTACTACTTACATTGTAGGTTTTACTATTCTACTCCTGAATGTCTCATAAAACTTGACTTGTTGCGATTTTAATTTGTTGGCAAAGGTAGCTTGCATAATTGAAATTCTTCTACTAAACAGTAGTAGAAGAGAAAGAAAAGAAGTGCTCCATACTCACACTTAACAGACTAGGTGATTTAGACCAGTCCTCCTATCAAAACAAGTAAAAATGTTGGGTAAAATAATTTGCGATATTTTTTGAAAGCTCTGAGATACTGAGAGAATGTCAGAAATTACAATTTCTAAATTTTTTTTTTCAACGTTTATTTATTTTTGGGACAGAGAGAGACAGAGCATGAACGGGGGAGGGGCAGAGAGAGAGGGAGACACAGAATCGGAAACAGGCTCCAGACTCTGAGCCATCAGCCCAGAGCCTGACGCGGGGCTCGAACTCCCGGACCGCGAGATCGTCACCTGGCTGAAGTCGGACGCTTAACCGACTGTGCCACCCAGGCGCCCCTACAATTTCTAAAAGAAAGCTGAAACTAGATAGGTAAGTGGACCAATGGAGATTTGCTGAGTCTAATGAAACTGAGATTAGCCTTTGATTGCCATTCAAGACAATAATGGAAGGGATCAAATCTCAGGACCAAGAAAAGTATATTAGACAACACTTTATGAAGCAGAAGCTCTAAAAGACTATACTCTCAGGGCAAGGAGGAAACAAAATAAACCTGCCTCCTCCTCACAGAGAAGTAAAATAACACATTATGGAAATTGTAACCACAAGCCCAGTAACTTACAAATATGCAGTAAAAATTAGTATTAACTGAACGTACCCAAAACTCTGAAAGCACAAATTTTGTTTAAAATGTTCCCAGACTCATGGTACTCCCAGGTGTGTAGCAGAAACTACATGAATCATCTCTAGAGGAATATAGTTCATCTTCGAGCTTAAGTAATTTACATGAATAAATTTGGGCAGAAAATGATAAAATCATAGGAAAAAAAGAAACATACATGTCAGCAAGGCACAATGAGTTAGAAATCAGAAAAAAAACAGCAGCGTAATCAGACTCATAAGTCTTCAAATTCTGACATAATCAGACACATAAACCAACAGTGGTTACTATATTTAAAGAGATCAAAATATCAGATCTCAAAATATGTCTAGAAAAATAAAACTGTTTTATGACCTGAAAATACAACAATGGAAATTTAATACCCAATGTACACCTTTTAGGGCTGATTGGACACAGACAAAGAGAGAATTAGTGAATTAGAATACAGATCAGAAGAAATTAAAAAGTACATAAAAGCAAAGGTCAGAAAGAAATATGAGAAAGGATAAGAAATGTAGAAGATAGAGTAAAAGCTTTAATCATTATATAGAAAGAGAAGGTCATGAAATGTGGCAATAAATAATATTTTATTACTTATTACCTGAAATTGGCCCAGAAGTGATGAAAGTCACTAAAGCATAGATCTAGTCCAGAGGATCTCAAGCAGGGAAAATAAAAAGAAATTCCCACCTAGCCATATTGTTGTGAAACTTATAGGTACAAAACAGAGGGGGACAAATTACAAATTAGCTTTAAAGGAGCAGCAGCTAATCTCTCAATAATAATGAAAGCTAGAAAACAATGAAATAATTTCTTTAATGTTCTGACAAAATAGTTATAAATGTAGTTTTCTGTATCCAGAAAAAGTATCTTGAAAGAAAGAAGGGAAAATAAATAATCAGATCTTCCCCCTCCAAAAAATCAACTGTTTTCTTATCTAATTAATTTATCTATACTTATTTTTTTGTATAAAAGCATTTAAAGTCTACCCGATTTAGATTCTGGTATCACTAAGAGATATGGAAATTTCTCTTTCAGCATAGAAACTAATGGGATATTATCATAGTCATTATAAGTTCACTTTGTTAAGATTCTTCTAAAGGAAAACAAGATTCTATAGCAGAATCCAAAACTTGGCACTTTTCCTGACACTTCTGTATCATCATGGAATGTTTCTCTGGTTCTTCTGGTTAGTTTGATAAGCTATATTAGGAATTATGACAATGGAATAAAGGTCATATACTCATTTCCAGTATAGGCCAGTATACTTAGTGCTTTTTCAGTGGTCATAGACCATCACTACACCCATAACATGTTTGAGAACAAGGATAAGAGTATAAATAAATCAGAATGAACATGTAACCACCATAAAAAAATCTTTAAAGGGCTTATCCTACCAACAGTAAAGAATCATTCTCAATCCATCAGATCAAGACAAAAAAAAATAGATGTGGAAAAAGTCAGCACCATATTTTAGAAGACTGAACCCTTTCTGATGTTAAACCCATATGACTTTGGATAGGTTTCCTCAGTTTCCCCATTTAGCAATCCAAAATGGACTACCCTAAATAGAAAATGTTCTGTAACACCTTCAGATTCTCTCAGATAGTTACTTTCAGTGTTATACAAAGTATTAAATTCATCTTACGGAGTTTGAAAGTACATCAAATGCAGTAATGAGGAAAGGGGGAAAATCTATGAGTTTCAGACATTTCCTCTGAGACTTGTAAAATATGCATTAGAAGTGAGCAATTTAAGCACCATGAATTTTATTACCAACCCAAAAGTTATCCTGAGCCTTATATTTTAGCTGATTTACATTCATGCTGTCTTCAGGGGACAATAATGAGTTCAGTCTTGCTTGTATCTGGGTCCAGGTTGTATGGTGCATACAGGAAAAGTTGCTTAGTTAAAGTAATGTAAGCAGAACCCTACATTATTATTTTATAATTTGCTCTCTACTTCTAAAGAAAAATTGTTAGCCAAATGTAATATTTTTACGAAGTTTTTCCCAAGCTGATGTCTTCCTGTTAACTTTTCTTAATCTTCAATTCTGGTTTATGTTTCTTGTAGATTTTCATTACAATTATTTTTTCCCATTTTTTTTTTAATTTTTCACATAATAAAAAGAAAGCATAATGGCAAACCTGTATCAATGCATTTTCATTTCAACTATGTCTTTATCTACACATCTATTTATCTGTCTATCTATTATCCATCTACCTTAAGATTGTGCCTATTGATAATACCATTGCTTAAATAAAAGAGCATATCAAACATACTCATTGAAATTATATAATGAAGAGTTTAAATTAGTTTCTTGGTGGATGGATAATATATATTTTATATGTCCTTTTATCTATTTCTGGGAAGAACACCAAGGAAACAAGAAGGTCGATATTATACAGAGTAAAACAGCCCGAATTCTTCAAGCTCTTTTTATCTCTGTAGTCAGTAGCATATATTCCAGTCACATGCAAAACAAAACACAAAAGCCGTGCAAAGCTGAGTTTGTTTCCTTATTAAAGGATAGACCATGAACTGTTGGTGTTATATAGAGCCTCAAGTTGCAATTGTTCAGCTGTCTCTTTTCTTGACTCAACCATCTTAGATTAGTAGCTTGATTTTCCAATCTCAGATCCCACAACAGTGTTATGATTCACACTTGTGATGTGCCTCCAATTAAATTTAGAATCCCAACTAAAATTTTCTTCAATATATTGCCTTAAATTTCCATAACTGCTTATGTAATATTATACTAAATACCTGATGGGTAAGCCAGGGGAAGGATCTGAGAGAAGCTATACAGATATTGATGACATTGCTGAAGCTACAACTAAGTAAATAATTTAATACAGGTTTTTCTTTTTGCTAGTATGTTTGTAAGTTTTGCATCAAATATTTTGAATTTCATCTAAGATGATTGAAAACACCACATAGAATCTACAGTCTTTAAAATTCAATCTACCTAAAATCTGTATCTTTTGAGATACATCCTTGATTTTCCAACTGGTTTGTTAATGTTCTCAAAACCAAGATTTATGATTCTGGCTGCAACATTCTCCAAAGAATATAAATATAATAATGTCATTATAATCCTGCAAAAGTAGCAGAAATGATGTGTACAATGATTTAATGAAATTTCCCCTATAGATGATGATCAACATTAAAATGGTAATGTTAATGGAATGCTCACTGTATGCCAAATATTCTAGGAAGCACTTTATATGCATTATATCATTTAATGTGAATCATCCCAATAATACCATTAATATATTCTTAATACTAAGAAGGAAACTATTATTTAAATATTGCATCACCTACATAGTGCTGGAGACTGAATTTGACTTTGTCTGATTTCAGAGTTTGTGTTATTACATTTCAATATGCTGTTGAATATTCTGGAATGGGCTTAAATATTTGATCTGAATAGGGAAATGTAGGGTTTTAAGGTCATTTAATAGCAAGTTTAACTGTTAGTTCTCAAAGCATATTCTCTTTTTTTCTCTGAAATTATAAAATGCAAACCCCATCTTGAATAATGACATCTTTGGTTGGTTTCTTAGCAGTTGTCAGCATCTTTGCCACATGGTTGGAGGGCAGATATCAGTTTGTCACCATATAATATATTCTCCCTATCTGGTTGGGAGCATAGAGCAGGTGCTTGGAAGTCTTGCTGTCATCCATTCTCCACACATGACTAGTCCATGTTCAGCTGAATTATGGTGAATATTTCTTAAGAGCTGCTGTAGTGGCTGCACTCCAAGACCTGTCTATAATCTTGCCTATGATTTGAAATTCAGCAGAGCACCTAGAGGAAATTGTTAAAACCACTCAAGAAATCAGATTATGCTTATATCTTTTTAAAGTCTTATCATCTTGTAATACATGGCAGGTGTATCAGTGTAATTCTGGAGAAGTGAAGCTTGACCTTGAGATTGGAACACAGTTGAAATACCTATTTGATGGTTTGCTATCAAACACTGTACTTTTTTCAAAAGTTTATTTATTTTTGAGAGAGAGAGTGAGTGAGCATACGTGTGAGCTGGGGAAGGGCAGAGAGAGAGAGAGTGAACTTCAGTCAGGCTCTGTGATACCAGCGAGGAGCCCAACTAGGGACTAGATCCCATGAAACATGAGATCATGACCTGAGCCGAAATCGAGTCAGACACTTAACCAACTGAGCCACCCAGGCGCCCCTTAAACACTGTACTTTTTACAAGTAATTTCTGATGTTTTTAATCTGCTGGGTTACAATAGGGAAACTCAGATTAAAATTGACAACAAAAGTTCATGTAAACAGACTTTCAGGAGATCATTTTTATTAATTCAGAGTATTTATATTAAACCTTTAAAGGATAAATCTTGCCTTGATTTGAAAATGTTTTAAATAAAAATAAGATATAAAAGTATTACAAATTAGAGAAGTCCTAGTCAGTCTGAAAAGTAATCCCCTTTAAATTTTTTTTAAAAATACGTGTGAACATCTTATAAATGACTTGATTGAAATACATTTATTACAATTTTCCTGTATCATATACCTAATGTATATAGCAGATATATGTGGATTCTGGAAACTTCATGCTAAGGTTTAGATTTTTAGATGTGTAGCAAAACTTCAGATGTAGGTGGACTTTGAATACATTTGAGAAGCAAGTGTGCTGTGAAGTGAAATATATTATTTGAAGAGACCACACTTAAGTTATATAAAAGGGAAGATTTTTTGGTTTCCAGAGCTCAGGTTTGAATTTTCTTCTGTTCATTTATTTCCCAGCAGGTGTCTCTATATAGCAGCTTTACTCAGAAAGAACAAGATGACAAGAACTAATTGTACAAAAAATAAAATAATGAAGCAACTAGAGGAATGAACTGGTTTGGGGGCATATCTGTGTTGACTATATAGAGTCGAACTACTTTAAAGATATGTACTATCCATAAGTAGTTAGATAGAATATTTTTATTTGGTTCTTGATTTTCTTTGTTTAAACAGCTTTTTCAGATGAACCTAGAGGAAGCCTTTGAAGCAGTTTATACTACTTATAATCTAAATACAAACACAGACCTTTTCTAACACGGTATTAATTTATATTTTGACATCTTGATCTGATAACTTCATCGTTGTGGATGAAACATATGAGAAATAAGGCTGAAATCTTTGCTGTGATCCTGGTGATTTAAAATTAACAGTGGGCAGTAGAGAGATTAAAAAGTAGAAAGAAATGTAAAATAATATTATACAAAGATGTCATTTATCCAGTTTTTCTTGACCAGTAGATTATAAAAGTTACTTTGTTCTATTTAGAATGAGATGTAAAAGATTGAACATTTTTAGTGCTTAATGGTCAATTGTAAGCTTTTCAACCAAAAAAAGAAATTAAGCTTTGATGGATTGCAATTGAATTTCTACCCTAATTTAAGTGTAATCAAGAATTTTAACTTTAAATATAAAAGGAATTAAGTGCTATCCTGTCTTTTTATTGTAATAGCAGGTGCAATGTCCCATAATTCTGAGACGAACAATGAAATCAATAAATACTTAAAAGTCTAACTAGTATTAATAGTTTCTAAGCTAAATTTAAGTGTTATCGTGTAGGATTTCTATTTCCCAGGAAATAAAAATGTACTTAGTTTAAAAATGTTTGAAAGTTATAAATATACATGTAATAATAAAAACATGAATATAAAAAGGTATTAATTTCATAAAAAGTTTAAAGGTGGATAAAATTCCTGACTGGCTTCATATCATGGATAACATTTGCTATTCATTTAGGAACTTTTAGTACATAATTAGAAATTTTAATGCCTCAGAACCAAGTATGTAACAAAAATATATGAATATTTTGGACAATTAGAAGTTATGGAATAATTATACTCGATCAGGTCCCAATTTTCCTTTCCCTCTGGTCTTACAATTTCTTTTATCCTTAGTGATTTAAAAAATAGATATGTTGATTGGTAAGGCCACTAAGAGATTTTGCAGTCTACCATTATACTTTCTGAAAGGGATGAATTTTTCCAAATCATTCTACTTAGATAATCTATTTAGACAATCTCTCTGGAAATTATAAGAAAATATCTTCTGGTTTAAGATGATGGACTGAAAATCCATTTGCCACTCTTTTCTACCAGAGCCTCTTTTAAATGATGAAAATATAATTACAAAAGCAAATTAGTAATGAGAAACAAGGAAGAGAGTAGTGAGAAGATTGGAAAATTTGAAAATTCCCAGGAAAAAGGAGACTGCATACAGTTTCTTTTAAAGAAATCAGAATATATAAGCTATATCCCAAGAATAAGCATGGGTTTGTCCAAGGAGCCAAGGAGAAGCTCCAAGTTCTAAGTCAACAAATAAAAGGAATGAATCATAAAGCCACAAAGATAGAGTCCATGAGGAAAAGGGTTTCATTTGTCTTGTTCATTGCTGTAACTCCAACATCTAGAATTGTACTTGACACATAAATCATTTAATACTTCTTACAGAATTTTACTCCTGGGTGGGTAAAGAAAGTCATCTTTCTTTTATGCCTCGTTTGTTCTTGTGATAGCTAATCAAGATGCAGAGTAGTAGAACCTAAACTTTGTTTATACTATCAGGCTCCATTTTTCCCTCTGGGAATCTTCCTAAGACATAGGAACAATGATGTGCTGGAGTTGGCCTCTAAGGCCTCATGAGAAACAGCTGTTGATTTTTTAGGAATGTTGAAAAGAAATTTTTTAGGAATTTTGTAAGAGAGTTTTGGATGCAGACATTATGAATTCTATAATATAAACTACACTTAAGTAGGTTATATTAAAAAGAGAGACAATAAATAGTCAAAATTCATTCTTTCCTAATTATTTTGCTACATTTTACTATTATTTATGCTTTTGGAGTTATTTACATCTATCTTCATAGTAGAAAAACCATAATGGTGTAGCACTGGGCACTTCTTTCCAATTCTGTGTTCAGTGCTAAAAATTCACTCTAAGAATATTAACATCACAAATACAACAACAAATGCTTCAAATAAGGGCTTTTATTCCCCCTGGGAGACCTGATTTTTAAGTATTTACCATCATATCAATACATAAAGTCCACTTCTTAAAAAAAATGAGGTGTCTTTCTCAGGCTTTGATCAGAAGATAAACACAATTCTTACAAACAATTTTTATTTTGGCAAGTTTCATAGTTACAACAGACAGAATGATAGAATAAATAAACCATATGCTCTCTTTATCTCAGTTCACCAACTGTTAATATTTTGTCCCAGTTGCTCTAATTTGCTCTTTCTTCATAAGCATTTCACAAATCCTTCCTCCCCCAATTCACTGAACCATATAAAAATAACTTGCTGATGTATGATGGACATTCTCTTTACATAACCACGAAAGTCAAGAAATGTGGCCTATCCCTTAGCCAAAAAATATAACCTTGGTACAATAACCTTATCTCATATTCATTCTCTACCTACTCTCAAGTGATGTCCAAAATGTCTTTGGTAGCTCTGAACTAGAACCAATCAAAGGTCACTCACTACATCTGATAATCGTGTCTCTTTTGTCTTCTTTAATCTAGATTAAAACCCCCATCTTTTTATGTTTCTTTGTTTGGTCTTTTACACTAATGACCTTTTAAATGAGCCTAGGCTAGTTGTCATGCTGAATTTTCCATTATCTGAATCTGTTTGATTGTTTTCTCATGATTAATCAATGTGCTCTACTTCACATTGTATTATATAAGGAGGCATGTAACATGCGTTTGTCCTACCATATGTTGTTTAGTTGCTTAAAGTGCCAAACAAAATGCTATTATAAAGGTGAAGTTTCCCTTAAATGAGTAAATAATATGTAGAGGAATGTCTAAATCGGAGGTTGTCTAAATTTCTTATTTCTCATAACCTTTAGCCCAGTAATTTTAACATCTATTACTGGTCTTTGTCTGAATCAGTATCATTATTGTGAATACTGATACAAGTGGTACTTTAAATTATATTTAATGGTTCAGAGTTCTTAGAATTATTTGACAAATAAAGCACACATGACACAACCATAATTATAGTAATTAAGAATGAAAATTTTATAAATCATAAAAATTCAAAACCAATAAGACAACAAAAATTTGATTTAGGTAAATGGAGAAATGATACACTTCCAATTACCTCATTTTTCATAGCAAGGAGTCATTTATATCAAAGATTGCTGTCAAGATTATTTTATGGACATTTTCTATAGTTGTACAGGCAAATTCTAAAACAAGATTTCTCAATAGCAGCGCTATTGATTCTTTTGGATGGGATCATTCTTTGTCGTAAAGGTCTGTCCTATGTAGGATGTTTAACAACCTCTCAAGTCTCTACCCATTCAATGCCAGTAGGAATCCCTAATTGTTGCAACCAAAAACGTCTCCAGACTTGGCAAATGTTCCATGGGTGGTAAACTTACCCTTGTTCAGAACCACTGCATTTTATAAATATATCTATCAACCCATGATGGGAGGGAAAAGAGGCAGATAGTATTGTAACTGTATTATGTCATTCCTTATAGCATAAATTCCTTATATAACTGCCTGTTTATGGCAAATTAAGAAAGAGTTATATTGGGGTGCCTGGGTGTTCAGTTGCTTAAGTGTTGGACTCTTGATCTCAGCTTAGCTCTTGAACTCAGAATCTTGAGTTCAAGCCCTGCGTTGGACTCCACACTGAGCATTAAGCCTACCTAAAATAAAAAAAAACAAAAGTTATATAATTTAAATTGATAATGGAGATAAATACAAGTATTAAAATATAAACTTTCCTATTTTCCTAATAACTTTTCCTATTAAAATATAAACTAAAGAGGATGGATGAGAGAGGAATGTATTTCCTTGCATGTTCAATTTTTCCACTTTATTTAATATTTTTCTTACATGAGTATATATCATGACTTCAGTGAGTTAAAACTAGAATGGGTGTGAATATACAAACAAATGAATACATTTCAGAGAACATAGACCGTTTTTAAGCAAAGGGCAAGATAATTAATTCTATCTCTCTTTCCCTTCTTCCACAAATTTTCCTAATTACAGTGATTCTTCCTCTTGTCTTCTCTCCCAGACTGGAACCCCCTGGTTCCACAATGCCCTTTTAAGATATTTGGTGCTACAAAAACATTATTTAGTGTGAGCTAAAGCCTTTTTCTCATGCTGTACCTTTTTCTCATGCTCGTTTGCTCCACTATATTGGAGTAGAAATACTAATAAGATTGGTGGGAAAGGAGGAAAGGGATCTGGTTCGCCTCTTGGATTTGTCACTAAGTATTTGATTTTTCAAACTTCAATAGATCACTTACATTTCCAGATGCTTGAGAGCTTGTCTTTAAAATAAATGCAATTGTTTAGATGACTCAATTCTCTAATGGCTCTAAAATTTCAAATTTCTTGGAAAAAAATGAAACATTCTCTTTATCCCTACAATCTATTATTATATTTGAATGAATGACAAAAATGCTATTTTTGCAGAAAACAAATCCTGAAGAAGAATAATTGCAACACTTTAAGCTTAAATTTTTGGGGGGGAGGTTAACCCATTAAAATAACATTTATATATATACTGATCCATATATTTATGTATTGAAAAGCATTATATAATGACTACTTAGATACATTTATTAGAATTAAATGAACAGATTGGTAAACTTACCTTTCAAAGAGTGAATCCAGTTTATATCTTTTTTCTTTAAACTAAATCTTATTTCTTACAAGTGGTTGGCTCTATTGGCTTGACTTGAGACGTACAAATATATATAGAACATTTTTCTGGGAGTTATCTAAAAAGAAGAAAACTTTCCTCCCAGGTAGGCACTTAGACTACATGGATGACACTACATGGATGACAAGTACGCACATTAATAAGATACTCAAAATCTGTAGTCGTTGGGGAAATACAAATAGAAACCAGGAGATACCGTTACACGCCTGTTGGGATGGCTAAGACAATACCAAGGGCTTTCAAGGATACAGAGTAACTGGAACTATTAAATAATGCTGGTGGGAATAAAAGTGATACAGCCATTTTAGAAAAAATAGTTTGGAAGGTTCTTAAAAAGTTAAACAGAAGCTTATCATATGACTTAGTAATTTTACTCCTAGATATTTACCTGAGAGAAATTAAAACGTCCGACCACACACAAAAACCCGTGCATGAATGTTAATAATGGTCTTTTTTATTACTGTCAAAATAGGACAAATCCAACTGGTAAATAGATAAATTGTGGTCAAGCTATACAATGTAATATTCCTCAGCAATAACAAAGGAACAAGTTAATGATAAAAACAACAACACAGGTGAATCTCAAATGCACATGCTAAGTGGCAGAAGCCAGATAAAAACTTATATACAGTATGATTGTATCTATATGGCATTCTGGAAAAATTTGCCATGAGCTAGGGTAGTGGGAGGGGTTGACTATAAAGGCAGCAAGAGGAAATTTTTTAGGGTGATGAAATTGTTTTGTATCTTAATTGCAGTCCTGTTTATTTGACGGTAAGCATTTGCCAAAAATTTATAGAACTGTACATTGAAAAGAGTGAAATTTATTTCATATAAATTTAAAAAGTTGAGTACTAACAATGACAACCATGATAACAAAAGTCTCAATGAGAAACAATGCAAAAAACTGACACAACGAGAGGAAGTGACTTATGGCATTAATACAAATTGTCCATTAGAAATTCAAATCTCAGCTTTTGTGTTATCTCCTCAAAAAGACTTCCTGATCATCGAGTGTAGTGTCTACCTGTCATTCTTTATCACAGCATCTTAATTCTCTGCCTTGCACTTATTTCTAGGCTAATGTTTTCTCACTTACTTATTCTTTAAATTATTTTTTTGAATTTATTTATTTTAAAAGAGCATGAGTGGGGAAGGGGTAGAGAGAGAGAGAGTGAGACTAAGAGAGAATCCCAAGCAAGCTCTGTGCTGTCAGCACAAAACCCCTTGCAGAGACTGAACTCACAAACTGTGAGATCATGACCTGATCCGAAACCAAGAGTTGGACCCTTAACTGACTGAGACCCCAGGCTCCCCTAAATTATTTTTACTTATGTGTATGCCTGTGTTAAAATGTAAGCTCAGTAAGAGCAAAGACTTCTCCTGTCTTATTCACAACTGGGAACCAAGGACTTAGAATACCACTTGGTATAAAGCATTATATATATATATGCTTAACATATATATATATATATATATATATATATATATATATATATATGTTAAATGACTGAATGGGAATAAAGTCAGTCTTGGTAATTCAGCGTTAGATAGGTAAAATTTTTAATGAAACGACCATGTCATGTGAAAAAAATTGATCACAATTAGGGGTGCCTGGGTGGCTCAGTTGGTTAAGCATCTGACTCTTGATCTCAGCTCAGGTCATGATCTCAAGGTTGGTGAGTTCGACCTCTGCATCAGGCTCTGTGCTGATGGTGTGGAGCCTGCTTGGGATTCTGTCTTTCTTTCTGTCTCTCTGCCCCTCCCCTGCTTGTGCAGTCTCTGTCTCTGTTTCTGTCTCTGTCTCTCTCAAAATAAATAAGTAAACATAAAAAATTTGATCCCAATTGAAATAACAAGTGGAAATGTCCAAAAAGCAGTATGTATTTAATAAATATCCATGGGTTATTAATATTAACTGAAAAGTAAAGTGATAAGGGATAAACTTGACTAAAATATTGAGTATATTAGGAAAAGATAAATGAAAATATAAAGTATAAAAAGAATTTGAACTAAAAGTTCAAGATCAATATGGAAAAACAGTTCAATTTCAAACCATCCAGGGGCACCTGGGTGGCTCATTCGGTTAAGTGTCTGACTTCAGCTCAGGTCATGATCTCGCTGTTCATGTATTCGAACCCCGCATCAGGCTCTGTGCTGACAGCTCAGAGCCTGGAGCCTGCTTGAGATTCTGTGTCTCCCTCTCTCTCTGCCCCTCCCCTGTTTGCACTCTCTCTCTCTCTCAAAACTAAATAAACATTTAAAAAAATTAAAAAATACAAAACCATCTGTAAGATGAAAGAAAGAGGGGCACCTGGGTGGCTCAGTTGGTTAAGCCTCCAATTCTTGATTTCAGCTCAGGTCATGATCTCTTGGTTCATGAGTTTCAGCCACACATTGGGCTCTGTGCTGATGGTGCAGAGCCTGCTTGGGCTTCTCATTCTCCCTCTCTGTCTCTGTCCCTCTCTCACTCACTCTCCGTCTCTGTCTCTCTCTCTCTCAAAATTAATAAATGAACTTTTAAAAAATGATGAAATAAAGAAAAGGGTATAGTTTTATGCATTATTTGGGCAAGAGCAACATCGTATAGTTTGCACATCTTGGACGAAAAGCAACTATTGTCAGGATTGTCACCAAGAAAGGACTGCACATATTCAAGATGGTACTGTTTAGGCTATGAGTCTACTCCCCACATTAAAATGAAATATTGTAAGGAGTTGGTTGTGTATCCCTGGCTTAGACATAAGAATAGGTGTCATGATGGAATCACCCAATTAGGACTTACTCTATTTATTTACTTATGAAATTAAAAAGGGGGACTAAGAAAAATTGGGTTTGGATTTTGTGTAAGTATGCAAATCTAAGCTTGCTTATTTGAAAACATCTGGTGTTCTACACATGAACATTTTTTTCTCAATGACCTATCACTATCAGTTTAACTGTGAAAAACTTGTAGAGAGCAGATTGATGTTATTTTGACTTCTCTGCTTATCAATATCACTGCAAAGAGTGGTTCCTAGATGGCAGACCTGACAGTTTCTTCTCCAGCAGCCCTGGGTTCTTATTCCTGGTTTGATACATTTACTTGCAGCTGAGGTCATTGGAAACATGTGCCAACATTCCTGCCGTTTACTTACACTCTTCATGTGACTCTTTTGACAAGGCTCCGAATATCTATCCTTAAAAGAGAATAATTTTCTAACAAAGGGAAATAATATCAACTACCAACTAAGTATTGCAAAATACTTATTAGATCAATCTTTTTCTATATAAAAACATAAAATGGTAACTTAAGAGATGGGACAGAAGAGGTTCCCACAAGAAAGAAGAGTTGCTGAACTAAGATGTTTGAAAGGAGAAAGAAATCTCACTGGCTGAGAGCTGGAAAGTATATGGATACTATCTGAATATAGGTTGGTATTTATTTTAGTGTAGAGAATAAAGGAGATGTTTTCTTTGAAAAAGAGTATGGTCTGTGTTGTATGGTATTTCAAAACTTAAAGCTTAGTAGAAAAAATCAAAACTAGGCCTGTCCAAGAATGGGGAGTTGTCTGTTATTTTGGCAATATTCTAAGATTAATATCCAAAGATCCCATTATATCTCTATAAATGAAAAGATAAGAAAAAGACAATGAACAATGCCTCAAGTATAGTTCTTTATGTCTCTAAAGAAGAACTACAGAGACGTGAGAGAGTTCACTTTAGAACACAGATCAGTTTCATATAGCATTGAACATAAATTTGGAGTATAAAGGTTAAGTTTAAAAAAGGTTTGAGAATCTCTTAGGGTTTGCCTCTGTCTCTGATTATATCTTATTTTTCCCTTCCTTTCTCCTGTGTTCATCTGTTTTCATTTTTGAATTCCACATATGAGTGAAATCATATAATAAATACAGAGAACAAAAGGAGGGTTGCTGGAGGCATATTCGGCAGGGGAATGGGCTAAATGGGTGATGGATGCTTGTGATGAGCACTGGGTGTTATATATAAGTAATGAATCACTAAATTCTACCCTGAATTAATTATTACACTATATGTGAACTGGGATTTAAATAAAATCTAAAAATTTAAAAAATAAATACAGAAAATAAAGATTTGAAATCATTCAGGAAATTTATTAAATATTTTTAAAAAAGCAAAGAGAAACATAAAAAGAAAATAAGAATGGGAATAATATTCATTGCATTCACTCAGTGAAGAAACCAAGGAATGACTCACAGTTTATGAGAAAAAATATTTCTCTCATTTAGAAAAAAAAAAATTAAAATAAGAATTAATTGGTGGACAGGAACTAAAAATAAAAATAACACTCAAATAAGAAATAACATTCAAGAATGCTTTTAATAGGATTTTAATTGTTGAAATTACATAGAGGAATTAGAAAACTTTGGGCTATTTAATGAGCAGCATGTGCACATTGTTATAACCACTATGCATAAGTAAGCTAAATTATTCTTCTCTCAGTGTTATTGACCTCATTCCATAATATTAATAATTATCACAATAGCAAGCATTTATGCAGTACTTACTATGTATACATCCTTTTTATGAACAGCAAGACCAGAAGTCAAATAGCAAAGCCACTTAGGCAATTATGTAGTTAAATTTATGTTTCTTAACTAAAGATCAGAAGCCTTATAGCATTAATGGATGATATACTGTATCTTATATCCTCATAGATGATTAATAAGCACAGATTTAGATAAATTAAGTAAATGAATAATACCAAAATATTTGTCAAGTATATTTACGTATAAAGGGATTTATATATAAATTCTCTTGAAAATTAGACATTGATCTTAACTTTGCTTCCCATTTTATATTCTTCTTTCCTTGACTTTTTCTGCACTATTCTTTTATTTGCCATAAAACTAAGAAAACATATGCATCAGCATATCCTATAGCCAGTGGATACTAATAGTTAATTTATTGGCAGGTTTCATGCAAAATTAATAATGGAAGAGAAATAACAGGCTGAGTGTATTAAATTTTCCTGTTAGAAAATACTACCTAATTTTTTTTTTTTTTGGTCTAGACATATATCTCTTTGGTAGAGAGCAGGGCATAAAAGGGCATGTTTATAGCTATTAAATATTTATTTTCAAACAAGAGAAAGTAAGTTCATATGACTGCCAATAGATATTTTAGAATTTTGAAGTTAAAAAAAAAAACCTAGAAACTTTAAGAAGCAACAGTTACCAACAGTTATTGTTTATAGTTTCATTCGCCCAAGAGATAAATTAGATGCAATGTGCATTTGTGAAAAGAGGATTGGATCAGGAATCCGCAGGCCTAGGTTGGAGCTCTAAACCCTGCAGCAAAGTACAGCTAAGTCCTTAGTCAAAGTACTTTACTTTCCTAAGCCTCCGTTTTCTTCACTTTTATGTAGGGAATGATTATATATATTTTGAGTATCTAAACTCGTCATTGTGAATAATGGTGTTATAAATGAAAACATTTTATACATTCTGTAAGTACTACAATATATTCAGAGTAAGTCCAATAATAAAGCAGGTGGCAGTTGTGCTAAGAGACTATAGACTTCCTGGTCCAGACTACAGCATTTGAGAGGACTACTCAGAAAAGCTAGAGGCAGTGTAATTAAGGGTGTATATATCATTCTTGTGGTCAAGGAGGGAAGCCAGAAGTCAAGGCCACAGAAGACATAGGAACCATCATTTCCAAAGTGTGAGACAAAGCTGTTAGCAGGAAATTATTTATAGAGTCAAGAGCCAAAAGAAACAGGAAAAAGACAAGAAATCTATCACCTGTGGGGATGGATGGTTGTGAGGGAGGCAGTTGACAATTGGAGGGCACAAAAGGCACTTTATTGTGCTTATTTTATGACCCTGAGCCTGGAGTCTGATGAATTAAAGGGGCAATACTGTGCTGGGTGACGTTTAAGAGAGAATACCCGTAGGCGATAACTTTCATATTAACCCTCATAAGGTTGGTACCATTCTCTCCTTTACATCATGAACAAGAAATATTATTATTACATCTCCCTGTAATGTACAGAGAGATAAAAGGATATACCAACTTTTGCATAGTTAACAGTTATAGTAATGTGACCTATGGAACCTGTGGTTTTAGTTTTCAGACTTTTTGGGAAAGTATGGTCACACAGAGCTACCTATGAAGTTAAAATTATCTATATCCCACAGTTATTAACTCAAAGCTTATTCTTTGATGTTATAAGCTAATTAGTTTAGTCTTGTAATGCACTTGTTACAGTGGTCTACAAAATCAATTAAAAAAAAAAAAAAAAGCAGCCAGGGGCGCCTGGGTGGCTCAGTCGGTTGAGCATCCGTGTTCGGCTCAGGTCATGATTTCGCGGCCTATGAGTTCAAGCCCCGTGTCAGGCTCTGTGCTGACAGCTCAGAGCCTGGAGCCTGCTTCAGATTCTGTGTCTCCCTCTCTCTCTGTCCCTCCCCCGTTCATGCTCTCTCTCTCTCTCTCTCTCTCTCTCAAAAATAAATAAACGTTAAAAAAAAAAAAAGCCAAACTCCTTTTTCTGTCAGAATCCAATAACTTTAAACAAGGTACACAGAAAAGTTTTGTATTTTTATGTAATAAAGAACTGTGTTCACAGTAATGGTTCTTACACATTAAAATTACTGGTTTTACCAATTACATGAAATAAAAAAACATTAAGTGAGTTAAAGAATTATACTCTGTACTAAGTCCTAAAGGCCATATACAGGTCAAGGCAACAGTTGGTATTCTCATGGCAAGAGAATATTTAAGTGTCAGTTCAAGCTAGGAAAAACAAAGCATAAGACTATGCTGGTCAATGACTTCATGAATGATACTAAGAAATTGTCAGAGGTAGATAAAATAAGTTTAACATATTTTTAATCCATTTTATAATACCTATGTCTTTGAAAACTGGTAACATGTAAAACCAGGATGATGTCGGAAGTCATTCATGAATATCTATTTATATATACACTGCTTTATTGAGTAGTTTATTGTTCAATTTATCATTTTCTTGTTAATGAGGACATCTTATATATTCCACATAAACTCAATACAGTATAGCAGTGTAAAAGGGAAGATAAATGAATTTGCACTATTTTAACTGCCAATTTTAGTATTTTGCTGTAAATTTGACAAAATGAACAAGGGAATATGAAGACTAGGTTTGTTCAGCTTGAGTGATGGCCATGTTTCACTGGTGGTTTTATAATAGCAAGATTTGAAACATCATCCAGGCATGCTTTAGTGTAGATTTTGAGTATAACATAGGCATCAAATACAATATCTATTCCATGAAATTTTTATTTATGACCTCTTTACCTAAATATAATTATGTCCACATCTTTTTCCTTCAGTACTGAAGAGTGAATTAATTATCTTTATTTTAAAAAGTCAAAGTTTCACCAAACTGTACATTTCCAACAAAGTAAAAACAAAATTCACAGAAGGAAAACACTAAATTGTTTTGTTAAGCACCACTGTTGTCGCCTGATTTGTCCTTTATCTCAGCCCTAATGTTTCTTGCTAACCATGTGAGATAATGAATATTCTCATAGTCCAACTGAATAGGCTGAGACTAATGGAAATTAATCATATATTTTAGATATGCAAAGAGGACTTTCTACCATACCTACATTAACTCCAGTTCTTTTTCTCTAAAAGGGTTGAAAATATTTTTTTTTTTTTTTTGCTGAAATTTAACCACACTTACTCTTCCTCTTAACTCCAAGAAAAAATGGTAAAGGTTGTTATCCTCAAATTACATATTTGAAGAACTTTATTGAATTAACCTCTTTCTCCTCCCCTCCTCTTTGTATTGATAAAAGAAAAAAAAACTAAACACATATTTATTCTTATCTTGGCACAGAATAATGTAAAAATTTTATTACTAAGTTAACATATATCAGAATGAACTTTTTGTATGAACATAATTTCATTTATCTAGAGTAAATACATAAGTATAAGATCGCTGGGTCATATGGTGGAACTTTATGAGAAACTAGTGAACTATTTCTCAAAGAACCCACACCATTTTGCATTCCCAGGAACAATTTATCAGAGTTTCAATCCTCTTCTTTCTCCTCATCCTCATTAACATTTGATACTATCAATATTTTTTTATTTTCATTATTCTTACTGATGTGTAGGTTTAATTTGCATTTCACAAAATTTTGAGTAAATGTTTGATGTTGAACATCTTTTCATGTGTTTATTTTCCATAAGTTCATCCTCATCAGTGATGTGTTTGTTCAAGTCTTTGCTCATTTTAGAATTAGGTTATTTGTTTTATTTCTTTTATTAGGTTGTCAAGAATTCCTAATATATTCTGGATATATTGTAGATATATTTTTGGTCAGATATGTGCTCTGCAAGTATAGTCTCCTTGTTGGTAGCTTGTCTTTTAATTTTCTTGGTAGTGCTTACATGAAACAAAAGTTTTTAATTTTGGTGAATTCTAACTTACCAATCTTTTTTTCAGTTATGGATTGTGTTTGTGTGTCATACCTAAGAGTTTTTTACCTAGCCATAGATCATGATGATTTTCTCCTATGTTGTCTTCTAAGATTTTTATAGTATTCATTTTATATTTATATTTAATTCATTTTATATTTATAATCCAATTTAAATTACTTTTTGTAAATGGAGAGAGCTGTAGATTGAGGTTCATTTTTTTTGCATATGGTTATTCAATTGTTCCTACACCATTTATTGACAAAATTCTCCATTCTCCACTCAGTTGCTTTTGCACCTTTGTTGAAAATCAACTGACCAGATTTGTTAGTTCTACTTCTTAATTCTCTTCTTGTTCCATTGATCTTTGTAACTACTCTTTTTCCAAAGTCTTGATTACTATAGCATTATTTTCAGTCCTAAAATCAGATAGTAGCATTCTTCTTATTTCATTCTTCTTTTCCAAAAATGTTTTGTCATTCTATTTCTAGTGTCTTTTCAGAGAAACTTCAGAATTAGCTTTACAGATGAATTTCCTTGAATTTTTGCTATACCTTTTGTTAAACTTCTAGATTTCAAGGTTGTACATGAGATGAATTGACTACAGAAACAAGTGTATTAAAAACACATTACACAATTTAAACAGATAGGAAACTTGGAATTCTTACTAATGAGAATCATATTAATATCTCATAATAGCATGTCAAAGTGATTTTTAAAGACTGCACTTAGGTATTAGAATTTATCCTCTGATATCCGCTACAGACTAGTTTCTAGAAACATGAAATATTTGTTTAAGAAAAGGAAAAGTATGAAATATATGAACATTAGAATAAAATACTCTGTTAATAACAGAACAAAGTGAGCATTCTAAAAAGGTTTAAAAGTACTGTGATCCCATAGAGAGTTTATGTGTATGAGAAGAGAGGAGGGAGTAAGAAAGGGAGGGGCTTCCAGAAAATTGGCTGAAGGAAAAGTACTAGCCATAGAATCTGCCAAATCAAACAGACATCTGATGTCCAAGAACAGCTTTGGGAATATTGTTCCTATTGCTCCATTGGAGCCCTAGAGTAACTAGCAGAGGGATATGCTGTTTCTCTTCATCACCCCCTGGAGACTTTAAATGAAACAAGTGCTTTCTTTCAGGAAGATTATTAAAGGAAGAAAAAGGTATTTGAGACAATGAAAAAGATGGTCCATTAGGAGGTTGGGAACATGACAGAGTAGGAGGACCCTGAGTTTGCCCTGTTCCATGTTTACAACTAGGTATCTTTCACATCCAAGTCAATAAACTGGAGAGTGATCTGAAGACTGACAGATCTTGATCCCAAACTGTACAACTACATATAAAGGAGCTGCATCTAAAAGGTTAGGAAGGTCACAAAGGCAGAGGGAGGCTGCCTGCAAAAAAGGAGGGAGCTGTGCACATGGAAAGGGCAGAGAAACAGGCCCTTGCATCAAGCGTCTCATATGGGGAAGACTAATCCCCATATCTTTTGGCTTTGAAAAACAGAGGGGCTGAATTCTGCGAGTTTGTAAAACAAGTGGGACTTGAAGTCCGGAACTTTAAAAATCAGCTGGCTCAGCACTGGGGGACCTGGGAGGGTGAGTGATAACTCGGGTTGCTGCTCTCAAGGAGGTAGCAGCCTGCATGGACAGGCAACATAAAAATGGCAGTTTATACAATCCCAGAAACAAAAAGAACACAGATATGTTCATACTGATTTCAGAGCATGTTGGGAGACTTACCTGAAAACAAGAGAGCTGGCAAGTGTATTTCCCCCACTGCGCACCCACCAGCATAAACACAGAGTCACTTGTAAGAGGCAGAGCTGCACAGATACCTGCTACCTAGTCTTCTAGCACTGTGCTACACCCACAAATTCTTCTGAGGACTTGCCAACTCCAAGCCTGCTGGCCTCTGCCTTGGGCAAAGGGCAAATTTTGTTAGAGCTGAGTGTGTGCCCTTCTTAGCCACAAGGTGCACAGTGGCTGCTATGTGCCACACCCAGCCACTGTGCCCACAGCCATGTGCTCCCAGCTGGTATCCCATGCAGTGCCCAACTGCCAGGCTGTGGCCAGCCATTGCATGACACCAATCATATCCCAGCCACCATGGTGCCTCCAGGTCCAGCCTTGCCAAGCCATCGAGGCACACTAGACCTACCCTCACACCCCTGGTTTCCCAGTACACAGTCCCTAGCTGCTGTAGCACTTTGGGGAATCCAGCGTAGGACTAGTGGCTAAGTGTAACTTTTGTTAAAAACACCACACAGCTCCCAAATTTCCCTGCAGGCACGCCCCCTCAGAGCTGGCCTATCTGGGCCCCACTAACACCACAGAGAGCAAGCAAAGCCAACAACAAGCAGAGAGTCAGTGCAAATATCTGCACTGAAAGGAAAAATGACTCAGACACAATAGCAGGTCATAAGCAGCACACATAGGATACTCTCCTGGTGTTAGGTTCTTTTGAACAGGGGACACTGCATTGCAGGGAACTTCAAGACCTCTTTATCATAAAGTCACTAATTTTAAGAGCAGAGGACACAGATGATTTTCTTTCTTTTTCTTTTTTTAAATTTTTTGGTAATTTTTTTTTTTTAATTTTTGAGAGAGAAACAGACAGCAAGAGGGGCAGGGGCAGAGTGATAGAGAGAGACATAGAATTCAAAGCAGGCTCCAGGCTCCAAGCTGTCAACACAGAGCCCGATGTGGGGCTCAAACTCACAAGCTGTGAGATCATGACTGGAGTCAAAGTTGGCTGATTAACTGACTGAAAAACCCAGGCGCCCCCACAGCTGACTTTCTTAATCCACGGGAACAATGCAGAGAGGCAGACAAAATGAGGAGATGGAGAAATTTATCCCCAAGTGAAAGAACAGGACAAGGTCATAGCCAGAGCTCTAAGTGAAACAGATATAAGTAACATGCTTGATAGAGAATTTAAAGCAATGATCATAAGATACTCATGGGATTTGAGAAGAGTGGAAGACATTAGTGAGACCCTTGACAATGAGATAAGGGATAACATAGCAGAGAAAAAAATTTTAAAAGCAGAAAGACAAAAGAAGTCAGTAACTTACAAGGGAAAACCCATAAGGCTAGTGAGAGATTTTTCAACAGAAACTTTACAAGCCAGAAGCGAGTGGCATGATATATTCAAAGAGATGAAAGGGAAAAATCTTCGGCCGATAATATTCTATCCAGCAAGGTTGTCATTTGGAACAGAAGGAGAGGTAGAGTTTCCCAGACACACAAAAACTAAGGGAGTTCATGATCATGAAACCAGCCCTGCAAGAAATATTAAAGGGGACTCTGAGTGAAAAGGAAAGTCCAAAAGTAACAGTATAGACGTAGGAAACTCAAAGGCAGTAAAAATGAATATTTCTGTAAAAAAATCAGTCAAGGAACTCACAAAGGATATAAAAAGGATATAAATCACAAAGGATATAACGTACAATAACATATACCTAAAATATGGGGAGGAGAGGACAAAAAATGTGTTCAAACTTAAATAAACATCAACTTTGTGCAGAAGAGGTTATATACAAAACTTATGGTTACCATGTATCAAAAACCACTAATAAATATGGAAAGAATAAAGAGGAAAAAATCCAATTATACCACTAAGTAAAATCAGCAAAACATGAAAGAAAGTCAAGAAAGGATGAGAGAGAGAAAATCTTCAGAAATAATCACAAAAAAATAATAAAATGGCAATGAGTATATCATAACAATAATAACTTTGAATGTAAATAAACTAAATATCCCATTTAAAATGCATAAAGAGACAGAATGGATATAAAAACAAGACCCATTTAAATGCAGCCTGGAAGAGACTCATTATAGACCTGAAGTCACCTGCAAATTGAAAGAGAGAGGATGGAAATACATCTATCATGCAGATAGATGTCAAAAGAAAGCCAGAGTAGAAATATTTATATTGGACACAATAGATTTTCAAACAAAGACTTAACAAGAGATAATAATCATTATAATCATTAAGGGGACAATACAATAAGAAGTTTTTTTTAACAATTACAAATATTTATACACCCAATATAGGAGCACCCAAATACATAAAACAATAACAACGATAAAGGAACAAATCCATAATAATACAATAATAGTAGGGGACCTTAACACCCCACTTACATCAATGGACAGACCATCCAAACATAAAACAAAGAAACAACAGCTTATAATGATGCACTGGAACAGATGGACTTAACAGATATATTCAGAACATGCCATGCTAAAACAGCAGAATACACTTATTTTCAAGTACACTTGGAACATTCTCCAGATATATCACATATTAACCTACAAAATAAACCATACCAAATTCAGGAGTTTGAAATCATACCATGTGTATTTTTTGACCATGCTATGAAACTAGAAAGGAATCACACACACACACACACACACACACACACACACACACACACATCTCTGGAAAGACCACAAATACATGGTGGTTAAATAACATGCTACTGAACAATGAATGGATCAACCAAGAAATAAGGGAAGAAATAAAAAACTACATGGAAACAAATGAAAATGAAAACAACAATCCAAAACCTCTGGAATGTAGCAAAAGGAGTTAAGAGGGACATTTATAGCAATATAGGCCTGTCTCAAAAAGGAAGAAAAATCTCAAGTAAAACCTACCCTTAAACCTAAAGGAGATAGAAAAAGAACAACAAATAAAACCTAAAACCAGTAGAAGTAAAGGAATAATAAAGGTTAGAGCAGAAATAAATGCTATAGAAACTAAAAACAAACAAAAAATAAACAATAGAACAGATCAATGAAATAAGGAACTGGTTCTTTGATAAAGCTAGACTTATCAAGAAAAAAAGAGAAAGGACTCAAATAAGTAAAATCACAAATGAGAGAGGAGAAATAACAACTACCATCAAAGAAATACAAACAACTATGAGAGAATATTATGAAAAACTATATGCCAACAAATTGGACAGCCTAGAAGAAATGGATAAATTCCTAGAAACATATAAACTTAAAAAAAATATATAAACTATCAAAACTGAAACAGGAAGAAATAGAAAATTTGAACAGACTGATTACAAGCAATAGAATTGAATCAGTAATAAAAGAACTCCCAACAAACAAAAGTCTTGGGCCAGATAACTTCACAGGTGAGTTCTACTAAACATTTAAATAAGACTTAATACTTATCGGGGCGCCTGGGTGGCTCAGTCAGTTAAGCGTCTGACTTCAACTCAGGTCACGATCTCGTGGTCCGTGAGTTCAAGCCCCACGTCAGGCTCTGGGCTGATGGCTCAGAGCCTGGAGCCTGCTTCCAATTCTGTGTCTCCCTCTCTCTCTGCCCCTCCCCCATTCATGCTCTGTCTCTCTCTGTCTCAAAAATAAATAAACGTTAAAAAAATTTTTTAAAAAGACTTAATACTTATCAAACTATTTCAAAAAATAGAAAAGGAAGGAAAATTTCCAAATTCATTCTATGAGGCCAGCATGACCTCAAATGGTCATGATACCAAAACCATCTAAAGACACCACTGCAAAAAAGGACTACAGGCCAATATCTTTAATGACACAGATGCAAAAACTCCTCTACAAAATATTCGCAAACTGAATCCAACAATACATTAAAAAAATGATTCACCACAATCAAGTGGGATTTATTCCTGGGTTGCACATGTGGTTCAATATTTGTAAATCAATCAATATGATGCATCACATCAACAAGAGAAAGGATAAGTACCATATGATCTTTTCCATAGATGCAGAAAAAGCATATGACAAAGTACATGATCCATTCATGATAAAAAAGACTCTCAACAAAATAGAATTAGGGGGAACATACCTCAACATAATAAAGGCCATGTATGAAAACCCCCAGGTAGTATCATCCTTTATGGTGAAAAGCTAAGAGCTTTTCCCCTGTGGTCAAGAACAAGACAAGGATGTACACTCTTATCACTTTTATTCAATATAGTACTGTAAGTCCTAGCCACAGGAATCAGGCAACAAAAAGAAATTAAAGGCATCCAAATGGGTACGGAAGAAGTATAACTTTCACTATTTGCAGATGACATTTATATACATAGAAAACCTGAAAAACTCCACCAAAAACCTTCTAGAACTCATAAACAAATTCAGTAAAGTCAGAGGATACAAAATCAATGTGCGGAAATCTGTTGCATTTCTATACACCAATAAGGAAGTAGCAGAAAGAGAAGTTTAAAAAATATACCATTTACAGTTGCACCAAAAATAATAACATACTTAGGAATAAACCTAACCAAAGTGGTGAAGGATCTGTACTCTGAAAACTACATAACACTGATGAAAGAAATTGAAGATGATACAAAGAAATGGAAAGGCATTCCATGCTCATGGGTTGGAGGAACAGATATTGTCAAAATGTCTAAATTACTGAAAACAATCTACATATTTAATGTAATCTCTATCAAAATGACAGCAGCATTTTTCATAGAGCTAGAACAAACAATCCTAAAATTTGTATGGAACCACAAAAGACTCTGAATAGCCAAAGCATTCTTGAAAAAGCAATGCAAAGCTGGAGCCATCAATTCCAGAAAATCCAGAAATAAACCCACAATATTTGGTCAATTAATATTTGACAAAGCTGGAAAGAATATTCATTGAGAAAGGACAGTCTCTTCAATAAACAGTTTGGGGAAATTGGACAGCTACCTGCAAACAGGTTGGGAAAACTGGACCACTTTATTATACACAAAAATAAATTCAAACACATTAAAAACCCAAATGTGAGACCTGAAACCATTGAAATCCTAGAAGAGAATACAGGCAGCAACTTATTTGACATTGGCCACAGCAACTCCTTTCTAATATGTCTTCTGAGGCAAGGGAAACAAAAGCAAAAATAAACTATTGAGACTACATCAAAATAAAATGCTTCTGCCTGTGAAGGAAACAATCAACTGAGCTAAAAGACAACCTATGGAATGGGAGAAGATATTTGCAAATGGCATATCTGATAATAGGTTCATATCCAAAATATCTAAAGACTTATAAAACTCAGCACCTCAAAAAATGGGCAGAAGACATGAATAGACATTTATCCAAAGAAAATACAGGGATGGGCAAGAGATACATGAAAAGATGCTCAACATCACTCATCATCAACACTACAATGAGATATTACCTCACACCAATTAGTTTTAAGTTTTTTAAATGTTTATTTTTGAGAGAGATAGAGACAGAGTGCAAGTAGGAGAGGGGAAGAGAGAGAAAGAAACACATATACAGAATCTGAAGAGGCTCCAGGCTCCAAGCTGTCAGCACAGAACCCAATGCAGGCTCGAACTCCCCAACTGGAAGATCATGACCTAGGCCAAAGTCAGATGCTTAAGCAACTGAGCCACCCAGGCACCCAGCCTCACATCAGCTAGAATGGCTAAAATCAACAACACAAGAAACAACAGGTGTTGGCTAGGATGTGGAGAAAAAGGAGTACTCATGCACTCTTGGTAAGAATGCAAATTGGTGCATCCACCTTGGAACATAGAATGGAGGTTCATAGAAGATTAAAAATGGTGGGGCACCTGGGTGGCTCAGTCAGTTGAGCATATGACTTCTGCTCAGGTCACAATCTCACAGTTTGTGAGTTCAAGCCCCTCATTGGGCTCTGTTCTGACAGCTCATAGCCTGGAGCCTGCTTTGGATTCTGTGTCTCCTTTCTCTCTGATTCTCCCCTGCTTGTGTGCTCTCTCCCCCGCCCCTGCAAATAAATAAGTAAAACATTTAAAAAACAAGACAATAAAAAAATGGACTACTCTATTATTCAGTAATAATATTTGGGTATATACCCAAAGAATACAAGAGCACTAATCAAAAGAGACAGGCACCCCTATGTTTATTGCAACATTATTTTCCATAGCCAAGATATGGAGGCAGCCCAAGTTTCCATTGATAGATGAATGGATGAAGAAGAAGTGGTATGGGTGTGTGTGTGTGTGTGTGTGTGTGTGTGTGTGTGTGTGTGTAATCATGCAATGTTACTCAGCCATAAAAAGAATGAAGTTGTGCCGTTTGCAATAACATAGATGAAGCTAGAAAGTGTAATACTAAGTGACATAAGTCAGGGGAAGACAAATATCATATAATTTCACCCATATGTGGAATATAAGAAACAAAACAAACAAGTAAAGGGAAAAAAATAAGAGAGAAATCAAGAAATAAACTCTTAATTATAGAGAACAAACAAATGGTTATCAGAGGAGAGGTGTATGTTGAGGATGGATTAAATAGATGATGGAAATCAAGGACTATATGTGTCATGAAGAGCACCGGGTGATGTAGTAAAGTCTTGAATTACTATAGTGTACACCTGAAACTAGTACAACACTGTGTGTTAACTAACTAGAATTAAAACAAAAACTTAAAATTTCAAAAGCACAATAAGGGGCACCTGGGTGTCTCAATTGGTTATGTGTCTGACTTTGCCTCAGGTCATGATCTCACAGATCATGGGTTGAGCCCTGCATCTGGCTCTGTGCTAACAGTGTGGAGCCTGCTTGGGATTCTCTCTTTCTCCCTCTCTCTCTCTGCCCCTCCCTTACTCTCATTTTCTCTCTCTCAAAATAAATAAACTTAAAAAATATTTGTAAAAAGACAATAAAAAATAAAAATGGCCAAATTGCCTTATATTTTCTGTGTTGTTTCATCTTTTAATTGTCACTTTACATGGTCCATGTGGTGCTTTACTAGATAGACTAGCACATCTAGAGCAGAATATATTTTTTTAACATGATTATTTATTTATCTTGAGAGAAAGAGAAAGAGAGAACATGAGTAGGATAGGGGCAGAGAGAGAGGGAGAGAGAGAATCCGTAGCACAGAGCCCCACACAGGGCTGACCCCACAAACCGTGAGAACATGACCTGAGCCAAAATCAAGAGTCAGATGCTGGACCTGAGCAGAAATCAAGAGTCAGATGCTTAACTGACTGAGCCACTAGGGACTCCTAGAGCAGAATATTTTAAAGAAAGATGCAAAAGAATATTTTCTGGAGAACTAAAAGAAACAAAAGGAAAGGAAGCTCCTAGTTTCTTTAAATTTTTAAGCACGGTAAAACCCCTTTGTTTTCTGTCCTAATATATCACATCCTTATACAAATTATCAAAGTCCATGTAGGTATAATTTTTTGATTGGTAATTTTTTCCATATAATGTAGGAAACACACAGTTTTTTCCCTCTCCATTAATACCATTGTATATGTACAAAAATCTTCAGGCAACAATAAACTTCATCCCTGTTTTTCTAGCTCTTTTCTCGTTTAGTTTGTAGAGATTAATTTTAAAGGGAGAACACATACATTATATTGCTAGATGCCTGAATGTCTATCAATAGTGCAATTTGATGAAACACGGAGCAAATATCAACACAGTGAACTCTGAATTGTTACCTGGCACCCTTCCACTAAAAAGGATTTCTGCCTCCTTTTCAAGACTGATTCGTCTGCAGTTCACAAACAATCTAGCATTGAAATATTTGAGGCACCTACTCCTTTGAGGTCACTGGAAAGGCAAAGAATGAGATCACTCCATATAAAAGAAAATTGTGGCACCTTCTCAGCAAATAAAATGTTCAGTCTCAATTTCGTGCTGGAGTATGAAGTATAGTCTCTGAAGAGAAAGCCAGTTTGGTTTGTTATAGTAGGATTTGTAACTGCAGGTGGAAAAGTTTTTCCAGTCTGTGAAGTATACTGCGAAATATTTACTGTGAAGAACCTGGAATAATGCTAGCCAGTAGCTATAAAAATAAAAGAGGTTTAATTTGAGAAGCTTTATACTTTTTTTTTAAAATAAGAACTGCTCCATTATTCTTAGTGCAGACAAAGGTTGAGTCAAGTTTGTGATGCAGTAAATGAAAAGTTAACAGTTCAGCTCATCACTTCAAGCGAATCCATATAGATTCACTGCATTTGTTTCTCTCCCTGTTCTCCCTTGCCCTGCACTTCTTCATTTTGATTAGCTCATTCTCTTAGCTGGTGAAGCAAGTATTTGTCCTTCAAGTCCAATAAGTTCTAACTGTCATTAATCACAAGTTTCTTTGGTAAGTGTTTAAAAAGTCTAATCAGAGAGGAAGAGCACTAAAGAGAAAATACACAGCCCTTTCCAGTAAAAAAAATCCAGTAAAAGGGCAAGCATGAAGATAGCTGAGGTTTGAAATCTTAGATAATATAAAACCAACAATCAAACTATATGTCTTTTAATTTTATTTTCAAATACATTTATACATTTGAAAAATCAGTTATATCCCCTGATCTATATATGGAATAGTATAAATCAATTAATTCTGTATTGAATTCAGTCCCCTTTTGTGTCAATTGCACATCATCTTTAATGATAGTAAAAGTTTTATGAGGAACATTAAATAGGCAATGGTTTTGGAGACGTAATATCAGATTCCAAGAAATAAAATGCCAGACCCAAATAATACATTGTTATTTTGTATCTTCACACATACATTATTATTTACTAATTGGAATTCTCTTAGTGCCTAAATCCTAGAAGCTGGAAATTAGGCTCTAAAGGAATCACAATATAATTGGAAACATGGGGCGCCTGGGTGGCTCAGTTGGTTGAGCATCTGACTTCACCTCAGGTCATGATCCTGCAGTTTGTGAGTTCAAGCCCCACATCAGTGCAGAGCCCACTTTGGATCCTCTGTACCCCTGTGTCTCTGCCCCTTTCCCATTTATGTTCTCTCTCAAAAAGTAAAGAAACATTTTTTTTTAATTGGAAACATGTATGACAAGGTAAGGAGCCTCCTTTAGCTGGAACCTCTGTCTGGTGTATGAATCCCTTCAATATCAGCCATGAAGAGGATGGTGAAGAGATAGAACAAGCATTGGAATATGTAAACATCTTTTAGTATTTCCAGTGAAGGCATATCTCTACCTTCTTAAGACAACCCATGTCAGCTGCTTTTTTTCCCATTTCATTTCAACCGTCATTTATTGAGTAATTATCAGGCTATGCTCATACAAAGAAGAATAAAACTTGTTATGAAATCTTAATTATTGTGAAGAAAGGAGTAAAAAGAGAGAGGAATATAAAGCAATATTTTATTATAATTATCAGAATGTCAATACGTTGTGTTCGAATGTTGTGGAAAAATAGATGAGTTTTCATTAAACTACTAAGGGAGAAATGTTAGAAGAATTTCTGGAGTAGACAACATGTGAGCTGAGTCTTAAAAGACAAGGTGTTGATTATCAGAAGAAAGGATGGTGTGAGGGAAGAGTTTGGGCAAGTGATGTAATCCTGAGCCCTGATATGTAATAGGGCTCAAATTATTAGCATAATTTGTTCAGTGCTTTTTAAATAATTGTTGCTTAAGTGGAAGGACATAGGGGGAAACAAAGCTAGAGAAGCATGTGGAGCAATACCACATAAATCATTGTATATATGTATAAACATTTCGATTTTTAGATAAACAGAATAATTTGGAGGATTTTAGGGAGATGGGTGTCATCAACTATATGCTTCAGATAAATCAGTCTTTGGTAGTGTGGGGGATGGGCTTCAGAGACTTGGAATGTAAGATGAATAGTATATTTCAGTATTTTGGGCCAAAGAAGTTGAAAGGCTAAGTGGGCAGAGTGGGCCCAGAAATAAATATGATTATCCAGATTCAGTCAATACTTCCTAGGTAAATTTGTCCAGCCGAACATACAGATTAGGAGTAAGGCTGAGGACTACTAAAAATAATAGTAAGACCCAGGGGTTTCTGGCTAGGTGTCTGGACTGTTGGTAAAATTATGAATTGGCATGTGGAATTTAGAACAGAAACCAAATTTGGAAGGAATATGAGTTCCATTTTCGGCATCTGGACTTCAAAAGAGCCCTGATATATCAAAGTGAGGAAGTCTGAAAGGTAAGTATATGTACATGTTTAGTGTATATCTCTGTTAGGAGAGATCATGGTTAATCATGGTTAATGACTGTTACTTTTGAAATCATAAGAGCATAGGGAATAGTTAAAAATCACAAAAGCAGTAGAGATAACTTGAGAACTTTGGTATAATAAAATTCATGTGGTGGAGAGGAAAGGATTGAGTGTGCCAGCACTTATGAGATAAAAAAGAAAAGGCCAAGACATTACTTAGAAGAAAATTAGAGGAGTTTAGTGTTATAAAATGAGGGGAGTAGAAAGTGTCAAGCAATAGGAAGTGGTCCTACAATATTAAGAACAGCAGGTAAATCAACTAACAAAAATTAAGACTGAAAATATCTGTTGTATTTAGGAGTTAGTAATGTCTGGGTTAAGAACAGTTTTAGTGGAGGCACAAGTGAGACTGCAGTGGACTGACGAGGAATGACATGAAGAAGAAGAGCAATTATAAAGGCAAAACACTCTGTCAAATATTTACCATAAAAAGGATGTGTGATTTCACCGATGCAAAGGAAATGTAATCCATTCGTAAATTACCTCACTTTTCTGCTACCTAACATCCAAAGTTTTATAATGAAAGTTCTATTGTTTGGTGCGAGAGTTTTTCCATAAAGTCAAACCTTCTTCCACCAAGAGTGGTAAATATTCTGAATAGTATATGTTGTATTGCCATAATATATATTTTATTTTATCCTTTTGTGAAAGTTGATTTTAATATTTCTGATAGAAGGGATCGAAAAGGATTTTACAGAATCTTGACTTTGTGTTTTTGAACCACTTTCAATGATTTTTTTTTTTAATCTCAGGCAATGGGACCAAATCTCCTTTTGGTAGGTTTTTATTAAAGTGTATACTTAACAATTCAGGAACTATAGCTGGCTATTTCAGACATCTCTGTTGTTTAACACTAAACCAGTGTGCTTGATTTCTTAAAAATCTGTTATTTTCACTTACATTGATATATTCCTGATAGCCAGAATTCAGTGCAGAGTGATAGGCTTTCTTTTTACTCTCTCTGGCTATATTAGAAGAGGAAACTTGCAGCTCAGCAAGTCTGCAATTTATGAGGTATTGTATGTATGACAACCTCCACCTACCGTGGGTCTTACTGTTGCTACTTTCCTTTTCCTCCTGTATAATTCTATTCCTAAACCTTACCGAATGTAATCTCTTCCATGCCTTACATGTAGTCTTAACAATATTCAATCTACTATATTTGGAGTGATCTGTTTTTATTGTTACATAAGATTGCTTTTATTTAACCAACCTTATTTTTTCAATTGTTTAAAAGAAGCTTTTTAATTAGTATATAAGCTAAAATGTAATGAATATTGTCAACCTTTCACTTTATGGCCTACTATTTATGTATGTATATATGTATGTATGTATGTATGTATGTATGTATGTATGTCTGGTAAACAAAACAAAACCCTTGCTGCCTTCTGTGGCTTAATGTTTACTCCTCAAATTTTTTTTTTTTAATTTAGTGGAGAAGGGATTGACCACAAAGGAGAATGTGGGAACTTTTGAGTGGGATGGAAATGTTTCATTGTGGATGGCATCATGCATTGGTAAAATCCATCAACTATATTTCAAAAAAGGATGAATTTTGGTGTATGCATGATTATACCTCAACAAGCCTGAATTCTAAAAATGTGTCTTGAATTCAGACAATTAATTTGGACATTGCAAAATATGTGTAGGATATCGAGAAAGAAATTAGCCTACCAAATACTAAAAGTATTATAAAATTTCAATGAAAGCATTATGGATGTGGTCCATGAATCAATAGAAAGAACAATTGGTTAGACAGATATAGAACTACCTAATGCATAAATACATAACAATGCATAAGAATTTAGTTCCAAAAGAAAAAAAAAAGCAAATATGCAGGTCAACTTGCCTCTGTTAGAATCCCCCCTCCACAGTTTACCCATTGTATGGTTCAAATCAATAGAAAGATCCAAACTATCCTTCAGTTTCACCATCAGTTAAATAATAATGCTTACTTTACAGGGGTCATGTAAAAATTAGATGAGGCAAAACACATAAAGCAGAGGCTCTTAACCATTAAGGTCCATGGATAGATTTTAGGGGCCTGGAATTTGATGAAAAAATCACATTTTCATTTTGTTCAAGGTGTAACTAAAATGTACTGTTCCCTCTGATCATGAGTATAGGCACTAAATTACAATAGTATTAGAAGGAGCTGTGACATAACCATTAGATATTTTTATAATGCATTACAACTTTTTCAAGTATCTCAAAATCTTTTTTACATTCATCATTACCCCAAAATCTGGTTTTTATGAAACATACCATCAAATCATATGCTACTGAATTCATTGGTCAAATATTAGGCAACTCTGTATCTAGTAGTAATTCATCCACCAAGTGATGAAGTCAGATGGTCTTATATCAAGTGACCCAGTCACTGACTGGTAACTGTCATTTACAGTTCTCCGACTACAATTGTTCGTTGATCAACACAGAAAGGAGCTGAGTCACTTTTTTCATTGTCTCAAGTTCTCAGAATTGGGCAATTCAAATAAAAAATGTGAACTCCTGTAAGAGGTAAATGTAGGCATCCGTATAAGCCATAATATCAATTTGTTCCGTTAATTCTGGATTTGTGATTCCTCTTCATTCCAGCCACCTGCTGACTTGATTTCTTCCTTTTAAACTTAGTTTAGTATTCATTATTCATTTATAATTGTTGCTTTGTTTTATGCAGAATTTCCAAGTGTTTGCAGGGGAAGGGGTTGTAACTTTAACTTCATCTGCCATATTGTTGGACCTAGAAGAGCTTTCCTCTTCTATAACACATACAGATTCTCTACTGAATTTGGGGTTTTGTGGATTTTCATCCAGTTAGATATTTTTTAAACATACAACTTTATGGGTCCCCTACCTTTAGTTCTGTTTCATTTGAAATATGTTTTTCTTTCCATTGCCCTCCTCTGGCCTTGAGATACTAAATGTTAATGTGCTATTTACCCCTTTGTTTAGAAAAAGATAAATTCATAGGTGATATCACCTTAGAATTAAGATATATTTCATTATTTTTGTAAATCTGTTCTCTAGGAAACTGAAACTTCCAGAACTATTATTCTTAATTTTATAAATCTAATGGTATTTTAAACACAGTATTCTTTGCCTACAAGGCTCTTAATGAATCTGATTCTTTGCATCATAAGCCTAGAGTCTGGAATATTCATGTCCCTGGTAAACTTAACAGGTACCCACTTACCCCTACCAATGTTCCCTGACATAGATCCTGACGAAGCAAGATTTCAGTTCTGTGAGCCACCTTGAATTTTATGCCTTGTAGAAACAGACTGTTCTCATGAGGATGTTCTGAGTCATCCCTAATCCATGGATCATGAGAAGATATTTTTTCTTGTTCTTTTAAGCATTTTTTCCTGAAAAATTATGCTTTCTTGTTTCTGCCCTCCTCTGCTGTTTTCATCTAAAATTTTCCAATCTGTGAATTATATCCTGAGAATATCGTAAATATGTAAATAGGTTTATAGACTGTCTCAGCATTCTCGATTGTCAGGAATAAAATACCACTGACAGATTTAGCACCCCACACAGGCAAAAGCATCCTTTAGTACCAAGGAAGGCTTTTACCATCTGGCACCCTGCTAGGTTGTGGAACGCAAAAGGTCCTCCAAAGTACTTATTATAATTCATACACCATGAGAAGCTGACTGATGTTTTATTCCCTTTTTAAGGTCTTTCTTCAGACCTGGACCTCCTAACTTAGAATATAAACTTCTTAACAAGTACCATCACATATCTTTTCTCAGTTCCAAAGAGAAAATAAAATAGATGGCTTGAACCAATTAAAGGACATCGTGAGTGGAACTGAAAGAAATGTGTAGGATGGATGGAGATCGCACCAGAATGTTAACAGCCACAAGAAGACAAAAGGTAAAGAGCAAAAAGGTCACTGAACAAATATTTTAATAATGCTTTATTTGAAATTCCATCAGTTACACATTATTACCTTTTCCATGCTGCAGAAACTCAGGAGGGATAACGTGAACAGTATTATTTATAATACAACAAACCTCAGCACCTCCAGGGCACACATCATCCACCAAGCACTTTGCCATGTATTGCCTTATTTTCTGACTTTAAAATGTTGCTTTTCTCCAACAGAAGGTAACTATGCAGAATCAAACTGAAATGAGTATAACAAAGAGGGTTTCTTACTGTCAGTTCAATACAATGAAGTTCTTAATCAGAATATTAATGGTTACTCAGTGACAGTCTGCCCAGGGACTATATTAAGTGTGTTACACATTTTTACTCATTTCATCTTCACAGCTCAACTGTGAGGTAGATACCATTAAGGTCTTTGTTTTATGGAAAGAAAAAACCCTGAAAATTTATAGAGCTGAAATAGCTATCGCAACATTTTCCATGTAGTGACATACATTCGTGTACTGTGTGATCCTGGTTAGATTATTCAGTCTCTACCTCTCTTCATCTAAAAAAATGGGATGCATAGAGCATGCACGTATAATTGTTTTGAAACCTGAAGAGCTTTGTCTTTTTCGAATCTAACCAAGTTCCAGAACACTCTTTTCCATCTTAGTTGTTCACTGCACTGATTATGAGAAGCCACAGAAAAGCATCACAGAAAGCCTGCTCATGCCTTGTCTGATGTGACTCAACAGTCTACCCAGGATGCTTCAAACACAGATGCTTTTATTAACTTATCCCTGGAAGATGCAATTGTTTACCGCAATTCAGGGGGTGGAGGGGTAGCCAGGCACAGATATAAGGAAATAGCTCCCCAGTTTTAAAGTCAAAGTTTTATATATAGCCTCTGAGAATCAATAGGTTTTAACCATAATTTATATTTTCAAAGTCTCTAACAAACCAGAAATGCAGATAATTGTGTATAAAACTAGATAACATAACGTTCCTAATCAGAAACTTGTGTTCATATCAATTAGCAATCCTCTGAGGACCCCTGCCAGATCTTTTCTGTGTCATTAGGCTTCCATGGATGTTAGGTGTGAGTTAATGCCTTCACAGTTTTATGATGTCGAACAGCTTTTTTCATTGTTGTGCCGGGTATGTGTTGGGGGAAGGGTAGAACTAAAAACTAGCACATAAGACTCATCACATAAAACCTCAATGACAGCAGGAAAAAGTATGAAAAACATCTGGAATCCTGAGTTTTGGTTTTAAAGGCAGTTTGGAAGGCAGTTTGATCATTTAAAAAAAAATTGATGATCTGGAGATAACAGGAAAGTAAAAGATACTGACTTTTAATGTGCAGAAAATCCTGACATCTCTGCCTTTCATTAATGTATCCTTGAAAATGACCATTTCTTAACTTTCTACCTTTAATACTCTGGCTGAAGCTCTTATTACCTGTGACTTGGAATACTGAACCCAATAAGACAACCAGATTGAAACTGATGAAGTGTAAATTTGACCCTGTCATTCCCCACCTCAAAACTGTGATGCTATCCCAAGTCAATCAGAAAAAATGCCAGTCCTTTCAGTGTGACAAAAGAAGGCATTACTCTTCTGACTTCACCACCAACTCTTCTTTCCCTCCATCTCTGCCCCACCTGCATCAGCCTCTTGATTGTTTCTCAAATGTTTCAGTTTGCTCCCACCTCACAGATTTTTGATCTGGCTTGTCCCTCTGCCAGAAACACTTTTCTCTCAGACAACTGCAACAGAATGGACTGTTACTCAATTTAGAACAGGGACATCGCTTCTTCACTTGTTATACCTGTACATTTTGAACATATGTGTGTGTACATACATACACATTTGCATTCTCAAAAAATTTAAATAGCTTGAGTCCATAGCATTAATATTGGAGTAGAGGGGCGCCTGGGTGGCGCAGTCGGTTAAGCGTCCGACTTCAGCCAGGTCACGATCTCGCGGTCCGGGAGTTCGAGCCCCGCGTCGGGCTCTGGGCTGACGGCTCGGAGCCTGGAGCCTGTTTCTGATTCTGTGTCTCCCTCTCTCTCTGCCCCTCCCCCGTTCATGCTCTGTTTCTCTCTGTCCCAAAAATAAATAAAAAACGTTGAAAAAAAAATTAAAAAAAAATATTGGAGTAGAGACATTATATTATCTGTATTAAATATCATAGCACTATTTATTATCTTTTTGATAAACAGTAAATTGGGTGGGAGACAATTGGTATGTATAAATGTTTTCCATATTAAGTATGCTACTAGTTATGTTCAAACATATGAAAATATTTTGTGGGAATAGTCATTATTTTAGGTTGTGGGATTTATAGGACTTTTTATATCTTTCTGAGTTTTAAAGGTTTATGTTATAATACGTATACTTTATTTATTTTTGTCATATTAATAGTTTATCAGTTTTTTATTTTAATCAATGAAATGGTCACTTTTTAGAAAGTCTAATTGTACTAAAAGCTTATGTAAAAATAAATAGCACTTCTCTGTTGTTCTCTGCCCCTCCCTTAAGACTGTTCCCTAGGAGTTCTGACTTTACTCTTTTTGCCTTATCTTTGGTTATTTATCTCTGCTGTATAAAATCATGTGCATATAATGCTATTTATTGTGCATCCATTTTAATCATTATTTAATGATTTCCTCTTATGGAAGATCAGGATTTTGCTTTCTTTTGTACCACCGCTTTGAAATCCCTTTAAAATTTTGACTTGAGTCAAATTTTCTGGTTAAATTGTGAGTCTTTGTGTGATGTGACAATATAAATATTATCCACTGCTAAGGAAAGTTGTGTAAAATATGTATTATATCACTTACATCATTTATTTTCCCTGATTAATATTTGCCTCATTTTCCATTTACATAGTTTATATGTGCCTATTTTTTCATTATCAATCTACCAAGAGTATTATTTTCCACAACCTCTATTCCACTAGAGATTTTATCATTTCCATTTTATCCTGAAGACCATCTTTCATCCTATTGTGCCGTTCTGGGCCATTTGCTTTTTGGAGCTACTCTGTCTTTGTGGACTTCCTGTATCCTGGAGATTTCCTTTTCTTTCCTTCTTCTGCTAAAATTTATTCCCTGTTTCTTGGTTTATTTCTTTGTTTATCTGAAACACATCTTCTAGTAGTTCCATGAAAGGAAAAATGGGCTGTATATTTCTTGAATCTTTACATGTCTAAACAAGAATTTATTTTACTCACCCTCACCCCCAATTAATTGATAAATGAGTTGAATGCAGAATTCTAAATTGAAAGTCATGTACTTGCAGAATTGTGATGGCTTAAGTCCATGTTTTTCTGGCTGTTGCTATAGAGAATTTCTGTGATATGTGATTCTTGTTCCTTTGTATGGAGACTTTTTTACTCTCTGATGATATTAATTTTTTTTTTCTTTATCCTTGATGTGAGGAAAATTCAAGATGGTATTCTTTGATGTAGAATGTTTTTGTTTTATCGTACAAGACCCTCTGTCAGCTCTTTATATGTAGAGGCACATGTCTACCATTTATAGGAATTATTGTTATTATTTCTTTGATAACTTCTTTCCATCTGTTTTTATTAGTATCATTTTATTTAATTTTTATTACTAAGATAATGGAAATCTTGAATCCTTTAATTTTTTAAAAATATATTCTCTTTGATTATTAATGTATATCTTTTTTTGATTGTTAATGTATATATTTCCTTGACTTTATCTTCCATGCCTTCCTTTTTTTAAATCTCAGTGTTATATTTTTAGTTTTCAACATACCTTATGCTATCTAATTATTCTTAATTTTACTATTATTATTTTATTAATTTAATATTGATTTTTTATTTTCTCTTACTATTGCCCAACAAGGTTCTGCATAAGCTGGCATCAGCTTATTGTATGATTTATTCCCTTCATACTTGCAATTTTATTTTAAAATGCACCTCTTCAGTTCCCTTTGTAGCAATCCAAATTTGAATTTTATAATTACTTATACTGTTTTAATGTGTTTATTATCCCTCTATCTTTTCTAGAATATTCTTGATAGTAAAAGTATCTTTTTTTTTTAGTTCTGAATGTCCTTGACTATGTATAATGCTTGGTGCATAATCAAGTATTGGTTGGTGTTGATGAGAAGGAGATGAATGTGATGCAGAGTAGGAGAGGATGTATTAGGGGAAGTCATAACCATACAAAATGAATGTTATATTTAGAAATTTAATGTAGACATTTAATGTATTATATTCGTGGATGTAGGGAAACATATGCTAGTCAGTAAGATATTATAAAGAATTAGAAATTGTAAAGAAGGAGGAGGAGGATGGGGCATCTGGGTGGCACAGTCAGTTAAGTATCCGACTCGTGACCTTGGCTCAAGTCATGATCTCACACTTTGTGGGTTCGAGCCCTGCATCAGGCTCTGTGCTGATGGCAAGGTGCCTGCTTGAGATTGTCTCTCCTTCTCTCTGCCCTTCCCCGGCCTGTGCTGTCTCTCTCTCTCTCTCTTGCTTTCTCTCTCTCCCTCTCTCTCTCTAAAGATAAATAGATAAACTTAAAAGAAAAAGAAGGAGGAGGAAGTGGAGGAGGAGAAGGAGAAGAAGAAGAAAGCCAGAGTGATTAGTTTCTTCCAACTTAAGAACAATGTGAAGCAAGAACACAACTGGTGTTTGATCAAATGAGACAGATCAGTTGAGGCAAAACTAGAATGAATTGTGCAGGTCCCGTTCAGAGTTAGTCAGGCTGTAGACCCCAACCTCATGACCATGATATTAAGATGAAAATGCTTCCTTCAAATGAAGTGATTGTAGTGAAGTGTCTAATGCCAAGAGATTATACTAGCTTCACCTTGGAATAACCTTTTGGCAAGAAATTAGGAGCGGTTTTGTAGAACATAAGGAAATGACCTTGGTTAGAAATAAAATATATTGCTTTGAGTTTGCAATCCAGGGTGTTTCCTGGTTCCTTTGTCTTGCTTTGACTCCTGTAGATGTTCTTGTAATTAGTGTAAGGGAACCACATTACTTCACCTCTTCTTGATTCCACTTTTTTTTTCATGTAAGAAACCCCTTGTCTAGAGGAAAGTACAACTCATTTGACTCATTCTTCTGATGGTTTTGTGAAACAGCTTGGTGTTAAAGCAGTTATAGTAGCTTGATGTTTTCATAATCCTTGCTGCCACCACGGATAGTAAACCCTGTGTAAAGAAGTAAAACAAGTAGAAGAGAGCTACTATTTGAAAGATACGTTGAATGAATCCAGAAAGGTACACATTATGCATTTGTTCAGCAAGAAGCTATGTGACCTTGTGAAGGGCATTTCAGTTCTGGGTGCATTAGCTCCCTGAGAATTATATATTTGTGATGTGGTCTATTGGGCTTTTGCAGAGCAAGTGTCATGAGGGCAGTAAAGTAGAATGGATTGTTACCTACACAGGATACCGGCAGTCCCGAAAATGAACTGTATGGGTGGCAGAAGGAGGCAGTAGCATCAGTATATTTTGGTTATCACCAGGACCTGAAACAGGGTAAGAGGCTCGAGGCTCATTTTTGATAATGAAATTTCATTGTTCAATCTATAGTAATGCCAATGCCACCTTGACATGGGGCAGCGTAGGTTCAAGGATGTTTCATTCTGGGAAATTTTATTACAAGGAGAGTTCAGAGTGATGTGTAGGATTGAGAAATTATATGAAGGGGAGAGATGAAGTTCCAACGACAAACTTCTGACAGGCATGAAAAACTATAAGGAAGTTATAAGTGGAAAATCAATCAAGGGATAGATCTAACTCATTAATCAGAATTAAAGCAGCAAATAAATATTTAGGCACTTTGAAAAAGAAGAATTATCACTTCCAGGGACCTTTTGAAGTTTAAAGTTATTTCAAATGGAACTAGTTACTTAGGAAGTGATACAAGTTCCATCTTTTCAGAGGACCACTGGCATACACATGTGGTAAAAGCATTTATTCTGACAAAGCAATACCTTATTCTTACTCATTCATTCATTTCATTAACCATTTAGCTCTTGGGGGAGTTGTTTAAATATTTATTGCTTCTTCATATTTATTATGCAGCACGCCAGAGACTGCTGAGTTTCTAAAGGAATATAGTATCTTACACTCTAATAGTCTGGAAGTTTGTATTCACATCCAGGACTTCTTCCTGCCTCTCTGCAAACTCATCCTTTGTTTTATTATTATTCATTGGAATAGGGGAACAACTGTAAACTATGTCAAGAGTTCTTTCTTTTCTTCTTGGCAACTATTATTAATTCATTCTATAGAAAAATGACTTATTAAAATTGTTTCTTCTAGCCTCTGTTTAAAGGCCCGTCTCGTTTCCCAAGCTCTTAAAAACTATCGAAGGTTTTTCAAAGCCTACTTCAAATTGGGGACCAATGTTAGATGTAATATTCCTTAGAAAACTAGGTGAATGTTACCTCTTTAGATATGATGCTTTTCTCACTTTTAAGTACAGAGTGTTTCATTTTTTTAAATGTTTTATTTATTTTTGAAAGAGAGCGCGAGAAGGAGAGAGACAGAGAGGGCAGCAGAAGATCCAAAGCGGGCTCTGTGCTGACAGCCAGCCTGATGCAGGGCTTAAACTCACAAACAATGCGATCATGACCTGAGCCAAAGTCCTGTGCTCAACCAAATGAGCCACCCAAGCACTTCTGGTTTTGTTTTTGTTTTTTAATGTTTATTTTATTTTTTGAGAGAGACACAGAGACAGAGCGTGAGCAGGGGAGGGCAGAGAGAGAGGGAGACACGGAATCCGAAGCGGGCTCCAGGGGTTCAAACTCACGATCCTTCGAGTTGTGAGATCATGACCTAAGCCAAAGTCGGCCTCTCAACTGACTGACTGAGCCACCCAGGCGCCCCTGGTTTGTTTTTAATGTGATCTTATTTACCTTTTACCTGACCCCTCAAAAAAAAAAAAAAAGTAAAGAAATGATCAGCCTAGGAACTTAATTGATTATGAAATTACCTTTATCAATCCTATTTTAAGACTCAAATACGAAAGACTGATACCCCTCCAAAATATATATTAAAAATTCCTCTTTATAAAAAATACAGGATTCTGTTTGATGGACTCTGCATTTCCAATTAAAAGAAAAACCTATTTTCCAACTCAATTACAAGTTTTTAAAAAAGGTGTGATACTCTCTGCAAAAACGATGCTAGAATTCCTGGATTTGAAAACATTTGGAAGAAGGCAGTGGAAGATCACCATCTAGTCTGCAACAATTGTAGTGTTATCAGAAAGTGGTCCACAACCTGATCTTTCGGCTATTGATGCTGCTTGTTTGTTTCCTTGTTTGATTGTTCCTTTCCCTAGCCTATGTTTTAGCAAAAGTCACTACATTTTCCCAGGCCTAGGGTCTTACCTCAATCATTTGCCACTCAACTAAACTGCAGAATGTTTGGCCCATGCTTTTAAAACTTTGAATTCCTAACTTAAAATTCTGCAGTGTTTATTTATTCTTTCTTGTTTCAGGCTAGCCGTTGGTAATGTCATTATTGTATAACCTGAGGTGGTGATGAGAAATCAGGGATGAAATTGCAGATCTGAAATTTATCGGCTGTTAACTTGGACAGATTTAACCTTGTTGAATTTCAGTTTCCTCATCTGCAAAATGGAAAAATCAATGTCTATCTTATAATGTTGTGGGTGGCCACTGAAAGAATGCATATAAAGGACTAAGGATACTACTGGTGATATTAAGGGTAAAAATGCTATTCTCCTTCTCCTTTCTTCACTGGTTTCCCTTCCTCAACTAAAACTAGGTTTCACTTTTTCAGCAGCTACTATGCATAACGGGCAACAGAATATGGCCATGCAGCCTGATGTTTTTGTTGTTATCAATAATTTAAATAACCTAATAAAACTTTTAAAATTTTATAAAATAAGTTTACTTATAAAGGAAGGCTTCTTTTTTAAATTTTTAATGTTTATTTATATTTGGGAGAGAGAGAGAATGTATGAGCTGGCCAGGGGCAGAGGGAGACAGAGATAGACTCTGAAGCAGGTACCAGGCTCTGAGCTGTCAGCACAGAGCCCTACTTGGGGCTCCAACTCACAAGCGGTGAGGTCATGACCTGAGCCGAAGTCAGATCCTCAACCAACTGAGCCACACAGGGCCCCGATAAAGAAAGACTTCTAATTTCAATTGGTTGGCTCATTTGGGGACATCTTTTATGAAGTTATTTCAAAAATCTTAAAGTAGAATTTACCCAGCATCGACTAGTAGAAGGAAGCAAGTACAAGGAAAACGAATGCTAGAATATTGTTATGTCAAGATAAAAATAAGTGAAAATATATGAATACACTGAAAAGTAGAGAACAAAACCCCAATGAAAGAGCAAAGTGGCAAGTACTTGACACATCATCATCTAATTAGAAAACAGTTTTTATACCTCTTTTCTTTGGCAAATAAAACTCCATTTCACTCTGGATTATCTAGAGGCTGTTAATAAACAGGAAGGACTCTATGGAGTATGGACATGTATATGTGCATAACAGATTGAAGGAAATAATGATGACAGAAACAGCTCCTGCCTCCTACCTCCTGCCGCAGAGACATCTTAATAGAGGTGAAAGAAATACTTTCCTTTTTAAAGCCATTTTACGAAATGGTTATAGACCTCCAGGGCAGAACAGGGAGGCAGATCAGGAAATATTTATGCAGAGGAGAGATGCCTATAAAAACTGTAGAACATTGATCATAAGGGACTGCAGAATTACCCTGACACTAACTAAAATTGGAGCAGGACAATGGCCACCAACGGTGTGTATTTTTAAGACAGCACAGGCCAATGGTTGATAAAGCAACTGTTGGAACAGAAAACAGTCTTTATCTTAAGGGTCTGATCATATAACCATGCAAACTCCACTTTTAAATAGTAATGAGAGTTTTAAGGAACCTTAAGAGTCATGACCTGATTTCCCTTGCTTGAGTTACTTTCTGGTAGTAAGTCAGTACAGAGGTGCTTATTCACTCTTGGAGGCTAGGAGGACACTAAAGCAGTATGGTGCTAAGTGTTTCCCAGTGGGATAAAAATCTGAATAAGCTTCCCTGAGTGTATAATGCTACCAACAAAGACTAGAAGATAAAAATCCCATTGAACACAGGTATATGTTTTCTTTGACTCGGCTATACAGCAACAAGGTCACACAGGCAAAACTGTGCAAATTGGACTTCAATAACTTTGTCTCATCCTCAGCGGAGCACCTGCCTTTCTGAGGAGAGTAGCTCTACATTGCTTCCTTCCTTCCTGCCCAAACAAACTTGGAGCTAGCTGTTGCACGTAATGGGAACTGATAAAAGAAACCAATTCACATTAAGGATTTAATGACACAACTGTTTAATTTGTCCCTTCTTTCCAAGAGGGAAATTACGGGCATCTGGCCTTAACTCCCAGGAAAAGATTTTTGAAAGTAGCCCTGAATCACTCTGCACCAGCATCCACCTAGAATTTGTCAGATGGTTGCCAACTTGAGTTGCTATTAACTCTCAACATCCTTTAGACTGGTAGGGAGGTATTTACAGGAAGATAATTCTAATTTGAATTTGACTACATGTCCTTAAAGGACAGTTCAACACAGAGTGAAAACAACCTTGAGGTATCCCTGCTCCAATGTGTATGAGTAATACATTTACTAAACCTATATAATCAAACAAAACTTGGTTAAATATTGTGACCAGAATCAGTTTCTTCTTTTCTCACTTAATCGGAAAGGAGGAAAGCAGGAACAACTCTTGCTAAAGTTAATGTGGTTTGATTATTCAAGAGAAGAGCCTTCAACTCAGGTAAATATTACAGTAACTCTAAAGTTCTTGAATACACTTTCTTCCTTGACCCTTGTATCTTTTATACTAGAACCTGTTTCCATGCATCCATGTAGTTCAAAACCATTACTACATATGACAACAATAAGTGTCAGATTCCTTACGTAGGAACCAATTTTTTGTAGGTATGCATTTCCCTAAAAAGACACAATGTGAGCAGATGTATTTAACATGCATGTGCATGTGAACGCACACACACACGTACCTTCCCACACAAAGGGAAGGTCACTGTACAACAAAAATATCCTGTTCTGGTTTATTATTGTGGCATGACAAAGAACCTCCAAACCTCATGACTGAAATCTATAATTGGTTAGTTTATGAGTCTGCAATTTTGGCAGGGTTTAGTGAGGTAATGCAGCTCTCTGTTCCACAAGGCTGAGCAATCCGCTTGCAATAGGGCTCACTCAGACAGCTGGTAAAGTGGCTGTCTGTTGGCTAAGAGCTCAGCTGAAACTGAGGGTCAAGGGCTTCGGTTCATCTTCACCTGATTCTTTCCAGAGGCTGCCTGGCTTGCTCTGGGCATGGCGACTGGGTCCCAAAAGTGAGCATCCCAACAGACTCAAGAAGGGAAATTTTGCCAGTTTACTGAGGCATGAATTCAGAATCAGAAACAGTGTTACTTAGTCCTTATTTTACGAGTCAAGCATTCATAGAGCCCACATTCAAAAAGAAGAAACATATAACCTACCTCTTAATTGGAAAAGGGGTAAAGAATTTGGGGTCCATATTTTAAAATACTACATAGATCTTTTAAAAACTCCCTTGATAAAAGAGAATTCAGTTCACAGAAGCTGTACAGAAACTGTCTACTGTTTAAAATCTAGTATGACTCCTTTAGAAAATCTTCCTATTATTGTTTATTTCTTATTACTGATACTACATTATTCCTACACCATCAGAGCCACTCTTGTGATTTCTACCTGATTTACCAAAACAGAGGTTAATTCACTGTGCTGCGATAAATGACCCATTCTGGAAAGTGACTTCACCCTGGCAAACCACTTTAGCAGTTTTTCATATTCTATTGCAATAATCTGAAAGAGTTAATGTACCCCTTTGAAAAGCTAACAAATAAGGAAGGGTCTTAGGTGCTGAAAAAATCAGATTCATTATGTAAAATGGTGCATGAACTCTCTCCCCTAACTCTGGGAGGACTTTCTGAAGCAAATGGAAATTTTGTGCTTGCATTAAGTCTACCGTAAAGATTACTGCAGATGAATTTAAAATCTTGGCCAAATGACTTAACAAAGAAATGAAGGAAACGCACACACACACACACACGCACACACACACACACACACACGCACACACACGCACACACACACAGATGCCCCAAATTTGAACATACAACATAAGCGTATCTATTTCTTTTGTCCCATTTATAGGTTTTCCAATAATTTGAAAATAAACAAAACCTTCTGGCTTTGCATGTCTGTGGGGAGTTTGGGACTTTAGGTACACATATTTGAGAATCTTTTGCATAAATCTGCATATGTTTACATGCAATGACAGACATACTGCCGCTTCCCAAATGTGGCTGGGATAATTTAATCTTCTGCAACATTTTGCATAGCATATGTAGGTGTAATATGCTCAGAAACATTACCTGAATATATGCAAAGTACACTTAGCTCATGCTTATATAGTTCTCATATCAAAGGATGTAGTTAGAACACATTTTGCAGCTTTACTCTGGGCGTCTAAAGAACTCAAACCAAATTATTGATAAAATGAGCTTTTTTAAAATTTAAATTAAAAATACTTCTAGATTTGCTTATTGCACTTTCTTTGAGCTCATTTGTACTTTTGTGGATGTCTTCTTGTGTTGTTTTTTTGCAGTTATTACATATGTTTTTTTAAGTCATTCAGCACTGTGAGTTGAGAGATATTATAACAAGGATTACAAGAGCATTTAGTCCAAAACAGTAAAGCAGTAAGCAATAAAAATAATAAAAAATAATATTGGCCCAAGTATAAATTGTCTTTGAATGTAAGACACCAGTGCATTTTTAAAAAGGGAAATACTTTAAAATATACAAAATATTGAAATATATGGGCACCATGCTTTTAATGTTTTGTTGATAGAAACATACCCTCTCTTTTTATAGCTCTTTGATTTCATAGGCTAACTCTTTGTTAGAAATTTCTTAATCTAAACAAATGTTTAATTTTCATCTACCCAGGAAATGTAATGTCTCTTGTAAAATATTGTAAAAATATAAGTAAACAAAAAGAACAAAAGGCACCTATAGTCCTAATCATCTAAAGTACTGTTACTAGTTCATCCAAATTTTTTTCCTTTTATTATCATACTTTATTTGTAGAAAGTATCACGTGCATTTCTTTCCATTAAGTAATACTGGTAAATGTTTCTTTTTTTTTTTTTTAAGCTTTTTTTTTTTCCCAACGTTTTTATTTATTTTTGGGACAGAGAGAGACAGAGCATGAACGGGGGAGGGGCAGAGAGAGGGAGACACAGAATCTGAAACAGGCTCCAGGCTCTGAGCCATCAGCCCAGAGCCCGACGCGGGGCTCGAACTCACGGACTACGAGATCGTGACCTGGTTGAAGTCGGACGCTTAACCGACTGCGCCACCCAGGCGCCCCTGGTAAATATGTTTCTATGTCATCTAAGTATTTTCTCTAACATCCTATGGGTTGCATAATTTTAGTTATCACTTTATTGGAGGCAACTTTCTTGGATCCTCTCTTAGGTATTACCTTTAGTTAGAGATCATCTCTAAAGGAACATGCATCATGTAGAACAAAGCAATTAAGCAAATTCATATTATTTTTGAACAAATGTTGAAGCAGCTCTTGATCTGACTATGAGTCACTTCCTTCTACTCATCCTCCCCTCTTGCGGGATTGGAAGCTTCTATACTGAGTGTCCTTCATTCATTCATGTGATCAATCTCCATTTATCTCATTACTGTTTGCAATAGCATCGACACCACGAATGTAATGACCACTGCAGGAGCGTTATTTACCCATGTTCACAAACATAGAGTTGCATTTTTTAGGCATATGATTTAAAAACTAATGAGCCTCACATTCATGAATGGTGAAGATAAAAATTTTAAAAGTTCCCATCATTTTATTTTATGTGTTATATCCTAAACTCTCACATAGTTAAACACAGATTTCATTTTATACCTAGAAAACCTGATTAGGTTGTAGCTCTGCTTATAACACCTCAACCAGCCCTGTTACTTCTGCAGCTAAAGCTAAAATCCTAAATGTGACACAATAGCTGCTTCATCATCTACTCCTGCCTCACCTTCCCATGTCTCACTCTGACCTCTAACCCACAACTTCTGCATTCGTATTGAACCAGCTGAAGTAACAACCTGCTCTTTCTGCGTGGAATATCTTTCCTTCTGTTTTCACTTGACTGTTGTCTTCTCTACGTTCAAGACTCAGCTCAGGCTTGTGCTCCCTCAGAAGCCATCCTATTCTGAATCAGGTTCCCTTTCTCTGTACACCACAATGCTATGTTTTCATGTTCCATGTGTCACCTCCGCTGTGAGCTCCTTGAGGATGGAAATGAAGGAAGGAAATTAGTTTGCTGGGGCCTTTGCAAACAGTATTTTCAGATGGGTTGTGATGTAGGTGGCCCTACAGATAGTTCTCATTGTGCTCTCTGTGAACCTGTCCAAGAATAAATTGTGCATGTGCAAATCTAGTCTCTCCCTCTGCATATTGGAGAGCATATGTATACCAGAGCCCAGTGGCTTTGTGGCACTAGCCACAATCTAACTCTGAGTAATAAGTATGCTCCGTGTTACATATGGAGTTCTCTATTGTTTTGTTTCTGCTTCAAGTCTGTGACTGAAAGAATCTATATATGACACTTGTTCGTGCTCCTCATTCATTCCTGTGGTCACCATCTATATCATAACTACCAGATGCCAGGAGCAAACATGAGCAATGGCATGACAAAGAACTGCTGTTGCTTATGCAGAACAACTCACCCATCGTTTGTCTTTAGATTTCTGAGGTATGCCTTTGCCCTACCACATTCTTGCCTTTGTTGGCTGTTTCAACTGCTGTGTTATTAAACAGTGAGATCCTGGGAGCTATGGAATATAATGAAAAACATGACTCTGGTCCTTGAAGTGCCTTCAGAATAAATGGGGTGCAAAAGAATAATGTGTAAATGGGGCACAAGAGATGTATAAACATTTTAGAAATTCTAGTAATGTAAGCAATAATATGAACTAATATTTAATATATACCTCATAGAGTTGTGAGTATTAAATGAACTATTGTATGTAGAACATTTGGGCAGTGTCTGAGTATCGAATGCTTTATAAGTGTTTGCTATTATTACTATTTACTAATTATATGCTAGATGCTGTGGTAAGCATTTTACATATATGAACCTTATATAATTCTCATTCAAATCCTTATATAACCCTGTGAAATTGTTGTATTATCATCATCCCCATCTTATAAGTGAAGAAATTGAGGCTTAGAGACATAAGTAACTTAGCATAGGTTATCTAGAATTCATGTCCCTTCTCATTCAACTTCTCTTTTCACTGCAGAGAGCTGCCTCATATTTATCTAGCAGTTAGAATGCCTTTGATTCTGCTACTGTAAAGTTAGCCCTAAAATGGTTTTACTTCATATTTATTGGAAGTACTAAGTGCCTCTTGGTTGTAGATAAATAGAGGGCAATGGTGTCAGTGAGACTGAAGAAAAATGGTAGAACATTTTCCTTTTAATTTTCTACTCACTTAATTTTTTTACCATCATATGGCTCTAGTAAAGGTCACATAGAGTTCACTGTTCAAGCGAATGGTTATTTTAAAATACTTTATTCAAGTCTCCTCTAACTCAACATTCAATTAATTTTAGATTTTGTATTGATAATTTTCCTCAGTAAAGATAAATTAACTCTTTAAATCAAAGCTGTAGAAGTTAAGTATTGACTGTAGTGAATAATAGGGTCTCTTTAATTTCTTCCAACAGCATCTAAAGAGTTGTAAATTTTCAAATCTATGCTTCCGTTAGTAGGGAGTTCAGTTATTTTTAAACACAAATTACAAATCTATAACTAGCTATTGAAGACAAATTTTTAAGTAACTTTATTATTATCAGTGTTTTTTCTAGTTCTACTTTCCTACTGAAAATGTTCCTGTAAAGGTTGGTGTAAGTGCAATTTTAACTGTTAACCTTCATATCACTTTGAGAGTCTCTGATAGGACTAATTATTGACATCTCTGTTCTCTCCAGATTCTAAACCAATTGAGAAATAACTATGAGTCAAGCAGAGGCTGAACTATTATCCTTATTACCAGTAAAGTCCGAACATGGCGTATGGCTTAGATTTAAAGCTAAATCAGGTTTAGCTCTGAACTGACTTCACTTACCTCTTCATTGCATAGGAGTCCAGCAACTCAACCCCATTTCTTCAAGGGCCACGTTCTGTCCCAGTGGGCATAAAGTAAGGGAAGAGGAGACGGCACGTTGATTCCAGACAGGCAGGTCCAAGAGAGGCTAAGCTATGCATGCTTACAGACAGACCCTCTTCCTAAAGCTTTACATTAGATCATCTCATTGCTTCTCCATTCGAGATGGTCAGGAGGATTGGGTAAGTGATGAGTTTGGAAGGTTGTAGAGAGGAAGAGAAGAGGATATAGAAGCTGTCTCTCAATATTCCTTAGGAATTCCTATTTTACAGTCTGATGTAAGGACATGGGTAAATGGTAGGGCAGTTCCCTCTACATATTTATATATTTCTAAATTCTAAAAATGTCTAAAAATGATAAAGCATAGCATTATGTTATATGATAATAATAGCCTATTGGGAAAGAGAGACTTTTTTAATGTTTATTTATTTTTGGAGAAAACGCAAGCGGGGAAGGGACAGAGGATCTGAAGCAGGCTCTGTGCTGACAGCAGTGATCACGATGTGGGGCTTGAACTCACGAACTGTGAGACTGTGACCTGTGCTGAAGTTGGATGCTCAACTGACCGAGCCACCAGGGTGCTCCGGGAAAAAAAATAAATAAAAATAAAAGAGACTTTTAAGAACCCATGACAATGGAGCATATTAAAAACAGTAAATACGATGAAACAAAGAAGCATGGGATACTATGAGAAATATTGGAGAGACCCTTACTCAGCTTAGGGGACTTGGAAAGTGTTCCCAGAAGAGTAACCATGATACCTGAATTGTCAACATAGAAGATAACCAGTTAATGAAGACTTGCATTGGTCATAATGGTCTATGGGGGAAAGGTGTTTATAGTGTTTTGAGCCCAGGGGAGATTTGATATGTCAAGACATCTAAGAATACAGGCTGTTTGGAAAAAGAACTCAATGTACAGTTCAGTGTTGGAATGTGATAACAAGGAAATTGGAGAGGCAGGTACAAGCCAGTTCACAAGGTGTCATGCATTAGGATAAAAAGTTCATGTTTTGTTGGAAATTCAGTGGGGAGTCATTGCTAGACTTAATGAGGGGAATATATCCCTGAGATCTCTTGGTATGTATCTGGAAAACAGTTTGTAGGATCAGGCTTGGAAGCAGGAGAAGCTTTAAAAGTTTATGTAAATCTAGATTAGAACAAATGAAGGTGGGGAGGGAGCATTTTTGAGAAATATTAAGATGGTACAATTTATGAGATAAGTAGAAAAGTGTAGGTAGATATGATAAATTATTGAGTGTGGGATTAAGGCATAGAAAGAGAACATTATTCACCAAGATATCTGATACTTCGTACTTAGCTCTAAAACAATGCTTAACATAATCAATTATAGTTATTTGTTTCTTATCTATCTACTGTCTGTACTCTCATAAGTGTATTACCAACATTTTCTTCTGGAGTACAAAGAACTAAGGGATTTTAAGGGGAAAACATAATGAAATTTGCTAATTGAGCAGCCCTACTGGATCTGTTTTTACAAATGTGAGTGCAGATGAGTAGGAGGGAATATAAGATAATACTTATGTTTTGTTTAAGTCTCAAAGCCCTAAAACTGTATTGTAACAGATGAGATTCTTAGCAGTTGGTAAAAAGTCTCACCATTAAGAGAGGTTTCTTTGCTTCAGCACAGCATTTATGTTTACAACATTTACGTTACACACAACCCAATGATATCTTTATTTTTTTTTTTTAAGTTACATTCTAAGGGCACTTGCTAAATTTATACTTTGGGGATCTGTGTGTTTATGAGTTTGTGTGTGTATGTGTGTGTGTGTGTGTGTACATGTAAAATTTACCTTCAGTATATATTTTTAAAATATATTAAAATATTTTTTCTTACTCCAGTGTTGGGAGCATTTTGACTCATTTATATTTTTGTATTTAGTCCCCTTTGAAGAAAAAAATGAGACAAAATAAAACCAAACAAAAAACCACTCTGTTCAAATATGTCCTTGTACAGTATGGTACTCATCAGATTTATTTGCCTATCTGGCCATTCTTTCTCTGCTTCTTCCACAATCATGCTCAAGGAACTTTCTCTGACCTTCTTCATCCATATCATAAAATAAATAAAGATGCACAGGGTACTGTAGGAAACATTTGGAGGGGTGCATCATTCAGCTGAGGGGGTGTCAGCCTTGGAAAGTTTCTCAGAAGAGATACTGTAATATCCAAACAGTGATGGTCAGTGTGGGAGAACACTATGTAATGAAGAACTGTAGAGGTGATTGTGGTCAGCATGAACCCGCACCAAGACAGAATTAAATGATTTCCAAAGGTAGTCGGTATGTTCATATGGGACTAAGTAGATTTCTTCTTTGAGAACATATAATACAGATCAGTAAATTCCATCTCTTTCTGAATCTCTTCTGAGAAAGAAGTAGATACTTGGAAGCTGTTGTCAGTGAACATTTTATTCCAGGTAGCACAGGAATTAGAAAAACCTGCCAAAGCCAGTGGACGAATACAACACATCTGTGGAGAGAACCAGAGATCAACGGTGGGGAGAGAGTCCTTCCTGTGTTCTCTTGAGTACTCGCATGCCTTATTTCAGCCCATTTTCAGGTTTAAGGTTCTGCTGTGTCCCTGTCCTTGGGTTCCATAAGACACTAAATTTTCTCAGAATAGTTCAATACATTTTCCTGTTACTCACAAGAAAGGGTTTTATATAACATGGATATAACACAAGAAGGTTTCTTTGGTGGTTGCTGATTGGGCTGCTGGAAGGGACAACACCAACGTGTTTTGTGATAATGTGATATGTCTCCTGTAAAGCACTTTCCTATGCTTTTGCCACTTGAATATACTTTCACAAAAGTACTATAACTTCCAAGCTGTAACACTTTTCAAGGTGAAAGCGATGCTAAGTGGTTGTGCAAAAGAATGCAGTCTGCATTGTTAGAAGAGGTTGGGGATAGGATCTCAATAAAATCACTATGGAACCAACTTGCTCAGCAATGGTGTGACTAGTCAACCAAAGTAAAATTTACAAGAGTGAGGAAAGGACGAGCAGAAAATACACTGTTGCCCAGGTTGTTCCATATTTGTCAAAATATGCAGTAACATGTTCTCTTGCCTGGGTTGGACGTAGACAAGACAGACACTGGGGAGAAATGTGAGGAGTTTGGGGAGGTAGGTGTTGTGTGTTGTGGATAGTTTCTCTCCAATTAAAATTATATTCAGTTTTTCTCAATTCTAGTTTCCAAGGCAATGATGGATCCATCAAACTAATCACTATCAATGGGGTTCAAATGCCATGAAATATCTGTACTATTGTACAAATAATATAATATACATATAATGTAATCTGTGTATTATAAGTAAACTAGTATTTCCAGAACAGTACTAGTCACTAAAGTCACTTAGATGTGTTAGAGTGGTAAGAATTTCAGATACCATGGAAAAGTGATTAAGTGGGGTTTATGGTATCTCATTTAGGATGCCAGGTGTGATATGAGGTTCTTGAACAGAAGACAGAGATTACAGTTTGATATCTTTGTAGCCTTGGAAACTAGTTTGTTATCTGCCTCACGGTAGGCACTTGCTTAGTTTAGTAAATGAATGAGTTAGAGAATGTTTACTTCTCTTGCCTGTGTAGAGAGTGCTATGTCAGTCAGATACCTATTGCAAACAGCAGAATTACATTCTATCTGATTTAGGCAGAAAAGAAATTTATTACATTCCTTTCGTTATTCAAAGTGTTGTTTGTGAGGCTGGAAAACCAATTCTGAGATGACAGGATCAGAAACAAAGGCAAAAATAACAAAGTAGGACTGTCCCTATGAGAACATTATGCCACCAGTGGTGAACATTATTCATTGCAGCTAACTCCTCAACACTTCTGATAAAAGAATCGGATGCCACTTTTACCACCATCTGTTCCTATTGCCCAGAGACATGTGCAAAGAGAATGGCGGCAGAGCAGATTCCCTAGCTCACATCTAAAGTCTGGTGCAGACTCATCTGATTGGACGATACACTCCCTAGGCGCAAGAGAGGCTGTGAATATAAAAATCTACCAGTTTCAGATTTCTGGGTAAGAGGTGGGTTATACCTCCCACCAGGAATCCTAAAAAGGAAGATTACCCAAATATAGAAAGATTTAGGATAGTAACGGCCAAAAAGAAACAACAACAACAACAACAAAAAGCCTACTTCAAGATCCCCTGGAGATGGATTTGGAAGGTTTATGGGTACAAGATGTTGCCATGCATCAGTCCCAGTTTCTGTGTATGTAGCTAACACCGAATAAATTGATTCTTTCTTTACCAGCTCATTTGCACTTCTCCACATTGCAAAGTGACTATCCAGCTAGCCATCAATCCCTACTTCCCCCTCCTCATCCCACTCTGCAACCACCACCACCAACATGACTCAGACATTTTTCAGGTTGCAAAAGCTTGATAAACAGAGTACTTGTAAACGTTTCTTTAAAGAGTTAAATTAATGCTCAGGAACAAGAAGTTATTGACTAGAATTTCAGCACAAAAGAGAATTATACTGTTTTAAGTGTAAGGTTTAAATGGGAGAACAATTCCATGAGGAAATGAGAAAGATACAAAGAAAGCAGTGGTCAGAAACATTTAAGTTGATCAATGGTGAACATTGTCAGGCTGGCTGGACTCGAATCCTAGTTTTATCACTTAAAATTGTGTGACTTAACCTCACTTAACCTCCCCTTGCCTGAGTTTTTCCATTATTACAGAATTCAGAGATTTGTTATGAGGGTTAAATTAACATATACTCTTCACTTCCATGATATTCTCTTTGGATAAAGATTGCTTGTAAAGGCATAGAGCAGGGTGTATAGTAAACTTCTGTTTATAAAATGGAGGGGGATGAATTATATTCATTTTATTGTATATGGATAAGTAATTTCTGAAATGACATAAAAAACCTGCCAGCAATAGTTACTGTGAAGATGAGAAGAGTAACTAGGCAGAGGGGAAGCAGCAATGGATGTATTTTCTCTGAGTTTTATATTTGAAGCATGTATGTATTAATTTTTTTTAAATAGAAATACATAGGAAATTTACAAAATGTACCTAGGAAAATTCTGGTAAGGAGTCTGAGAAAAAAAATTAGTCTAACAGATATTAAAATAAAAAGCTTTGAAAACTTAAATGGTGTAGTTCAAAAGAGAGACATATCAAAGAAAAAGGCCAGATATTTCAGAAATAGAACAAATACATATGAAGATTAAATATATGTTAAAAGTGGTGTCTAAGGTCAACTAGAGGAGAGAGAGAGTATTTAGTAACTGGTATTGGGAAAACTGGGAAGACATCTGATAAACGTGAATTTTGACCACTGTCTCAACGTGCAATATGATATATTCCAAATAGGTAAAAGATTTAAATATAAGGAATCAACTCTAAAAGCGCTAGGGGAAAACATGAGGTGATTCATTTATAAATTTGGGGTGCAAGGAACTTTGGGACTTTGACTCAAATTGCAAAAGGCATAAAGAAAATTGCTGTTAAACAGAAGAAATAGACAACAAGACAGCGAAAGTCAGAGACAGAGAGTGAGACAGAATAAGAAGGAAGTAAATCATGATCATTACATTGACATATTTCCCAAAATTTAATACTACTCTGACAGAGGAACTGTGGGAGAATAGGCACTTATAAACAGCTATTTATATGTCATACATTTGTATACTTCTTACAATGGGTAAATTGAAAAATACATTAAGATCATGGAAAAATATATTAAAAGTATAGGGGCGCCTGGGTGGCTCAGTCGGTTAAGTGTCTGACTTTGGCTCAGGTCATGATCTCATCGTTGATGAGTTTGAGCCCCGCGTCAGGCTCTGTGCTGGTGGTTCAGAGCCTGGGGCTTCTTCGGATTCTGTGTCTCCCTCTCTCTCTGCCCCTCCCCTGCTCATGCTCTGTCTCTCTCTGTCTCTCAAAAAAAAATAAACATTGAAAAAAATTTTTTTTAAGTAGATACCATTTAACGTAGTACTTCCACTTCTGGGAATTTGTACTAGAATTCTACTTACCTCTCCTCAAATCTGCAAATATGCAAGCAATTTATTATGGTAGTGTTTCATTTAATTTCAGCTATATGAAAGCTACATTTTATATGAATCAAAAATGGTTGAATGTTAGCAGTTTCATATATTTTGGCCTGTAAAAGCAAATGATTGAAGGAAATATTCATTAATAGGATGTGGTTCAGTAAACTATGTTGCATTAAGGCAAAGTAATAACATGAAAATAATTAGGATGATCTGTTCATACGCCTATGGAAATATTGTCAATATATGTTGTTATATGGAAACAAACAAACAAGATTTTTAAGTTTGTACCATATACTGTATTTTGTGTACTAATAAGGGAAGTTAAAGGTACATGTTATATTTAAGTGCATAAACATAAAAACCCTTAAAATTTATCATAGTGGTTAGCTTTTGGGAGGAAATGAATCAGAGCTTCAGCATACGGACATAACATTTGGAGGTGAGATTCACATGGAATTAGGAAATATACGACCCTCATAGGGGAGGGCAGCTGTGTGGATAGGGCCCAGAGGTACATGTGGGAGGGAGTTTGCATTACCTGTGTTTTAATACATTTTGATATTTGAACCGTATAAATTGTGTGTGTGTGAGTGTGTGTGTGTTTTACCTATGCATAAATATTTCCTGTATAAAACAGGCAATTTCTTCACGGTCACTGTGGGCTAGGTGATTTTTCTTTATTCATGTTAGGTTACAATATCATAGCATGGTTAATAAAATATTTTGATGTATAAAGCTACCTTGTTGACATTACCAATATTTAATGGGCTAAAGTAAAATTAATTTAATTAGTATTTCTTTAACTGTCCAGAAAATGTTTCAAGCAGCCTACTTTGGTACAGTAGTAGAAATAAGGATTCAGAGTCTGAGCTCTGCTACATACATACCTCCCATGCGGTCTTTAGAGTCAGCACCTCTAGACCTGTGTTTTCTTACCTGCAAAATTACAAAAGTAGTTAAAACCACTCTTTATTGATCAAAAATATTTATAAAATTTTTGCATATTAAAATTTTTTGACTAAAAATTTTTGAAAGTTTGTTTTGAGGTATAAATACTCATAATATTAGAAGTTCCTGTGTTTTTCTCTGTGGGTAAAGAGTCCAAAGGAGTATGTGAGCTGCTAAATACATACAAAAAGTAGAATCTTAACAAACTGTTAGGGAATGGTCAATGAGTAGGGTGTCGGGCGAGTATAAGTGTCACATAGCACATAGTGGGCCACAGCACCACTATCAGCAGCAACATTAACTCAAGAATGACATTTATTTACGAAATCCTATTTGTTAGATTCTGTGTGGCACATCCCATTCAATTGTTACAAAATTGCCATTGTACAGTTGCCCAGTATTAGGCAAACAATGAAAGTATCAGATCTGGTGTTTGAAAACAGGGCTTCTTGACTCCAAAGTTCATGTATCCTTACCACTATTCCATTTAGTTTCAAATTTTAGTGGACATTAAAATATATCAGAAGTGCATATTTTTCTGACCTTGTCCCATAGATTTGCTGGGCCTGAGTTACCTGCATTGTGTCATCTTTTCCAGCGGTTCTGATGCTATTGGCCACTAGGTAATGTAAGGAATACCATGCTATTTCCAACTGCCTCTTAATCCTCATCCCTGACAAAGTATCGCAAATGACTTCTGTTGGTAAGCCTCTGTGTTTGCAACAAAGATGGCAACCAAGGGGACCGTTGTTTCTCTATGCTGTGCTTTCAGGCTCTGGGTCTCCAGGGTCAGCCTTTCAGATGATGATGGAGTGAAAGAGAAGGGGTTGTAGAATGTGACTTCTTTGATGGAATGGCAACAGAATTAGGAATAATCTGCCTCATCTGGGTTCTAAATCCATCCTTGGAAATTAGAATTCAGGTCTGCTATAAGGTTTTATTTTAGTGTTTGCAGTTTTTAGAGTTCAGAATGAATCTGAGAATTAGCCATGTCTGAAATCAACTGGCCTAAATCCTTTCAAACTTTTTTCTTCTCTGCTCTGTTCTATGATTAAATAATTTCACAAGTCTTGCTCAAAGAATCAAATAGTAAATTTTATGCAGTTGTATTGTGTCCTATTAGGATAGTCTTTTCTTATTTTTAACAAGTAATTTTTTGAATACTTGTTTGTACAAGGCACAGAGCAAGGTGCATGGGTGGATGCAAATATGGAGCAGGCATATGGTAGATGAGGCATGTCCATAAGTAAAGTGTACTACAAAGTTGAAAGTCTGTTGAGAATCAAGATGCATGAGGAATGCTGTGAGAAATAAGCAGAGGAGAAGAGACAGAATTTTTAGTGGGGGGATTTGGGAAAACTTCACAGAAGAAATGATACTGGTCTAGGCTTTGAAGAGTAGATATGATTTTAACTAACTAAAGTAGCATGGAAAATCATACCAGGCAGAAAGAGCACTATGATCCCACACAGGGAATATATTCAGATTTAACCAAAGTATGTTTTTTTTTAATAGCAGTAATGAATTAATGGGTTTATATATGTAATATATTTAACAATATATTCTTACCATAAAAAAACTCAATATTAGTAAACACTGTAGATCATAACCTATCAAAGAATCTAGAAAAGTAAGTTAAAACAAGGTCCTATATATACATAGGTCATTATGTAGTAACCACAGTACAATGTAGGAAGAGCTATATAGTAGTTACCTGTCAACCACTAGGGGACTGTTTTCAGAACTGCATTCTATGTAACATGGGAGTCTCAGGAATTGTCTATAGGTGCTAAGGGAAAAAAACTTTTGGTCAATAAATCTGGGAATTGCTCGTTGAAACAAATTCAGTTACTTATTTTTTCCCCCCCTGTGGAACTTTCCAGACCATTAATATACCATGCAGTATATCTCCAATTTCTTTAACCACAGTTTGTTTATTTAACTATTATTATTTGTTATTATTATTTACTTAATTTGTTTGTAGAGCACATATTAATATCTTGAGCGCTAATATTCTGCTGAACACATTTTAGAAAAATGTGTTGGAAAACACTGTAAAGGAGTCAGTCATCCCTTTTCTGGAGTAAGGAAAGAGCTCATGGAAAACTAAAAAAAAATACATTAATGATAAATTGTTATAAATATGCATTTTAATGGTAGTATATAATTTTAGTTTATTCATAAGTTCCATATTATTTAATTGTATCATATCTCATATATATTTATAGGAACTAGAATGGTTCCTATAGAATATTTTCTTTATCTTAGGACTGCTTCTCAGATGGGGAAAAAAAATCTCTTTACCGTAGTAGTGCATCTTATTTCTACTGTCAAAATTCAAGCATTCATTTTACTGAAAAGCAATATTCAAGAAGTCCTATAGTCCTCATATTTATTTTGAGCCTTGGGTATTTTGATGAGTATCCTCAAATATTTCCAGGGTAACAAGTCAAAGGAAGACTATAGTGGATGTACTTTTAAAATTTTAATTAGATTATCTTTTCATTACTAATTACATAGTGGTGCCCATACTATATTTTCACAGTTTTTTTTCTTGTTGTTGTTAAGACCACATGGATGAGAATAATCATGAAATTGCTATTTGAACATTAATAGTGTCCCCCCCATCCTTCTATGATTTTCAATTGTTTACACATTTTCCATGGTGGTTGAGTTAATTTATATCCCCACAAAATGGCTAAAAAGGTGTAAAAAACTTATAAAAGTTGACAGTGCCCTATTAACTTTGTAGCTAAAGACTAAATGCTAATTTTGGTTTGTAGAACAATATTGCACTGAAAGTATATGGCCCAAACTCAGGAGTTTCTGAAATGGATAGGAATATTGCAGTCCACAATAAAGTAAACCTGCAAACAAAACCCAGGCCATGTTGCAAGCTAAGTGATGAGGAAAATGTGACTGATTTCCTTTGAATTCAAAAGAGCTTTTCATTTTACGTTCATTGTGTAGCTTTTTCGAACAGATTTTACTGAAAGCCAGAGAGATGAGAATATTAGCCAAAGGTTAACAAACATGTACTAGAAAGAGCTAGAACTCAAAGACTTTATTTATATATATTATATACATTCTGTCATCTTTCCTAATTCTTTGCATTTAGACAGGTTATCCTATTTTTTTCTCTAAATTCTCCTCAGGCTTCCAGAGGCTGTGTCACTGTTATTTTCTTGTTTATGTTTATCTTGTTTATGAAAAGAAAATAAAAATAAAGCCATATGTTTATTTAACACCTACTTCGGGCCCCTCAGCTTTTAAGGCTAGGATAGATATACAAGGCATATGCATATCTCTTCTCCAATGGTAACACATATACAAGTCAGATAGTTTGGCTCCATCTTGAATGTTATAGAGAAAGTAATAATTTTTAAATTATCATGAAGGAATTCCAGCCTTACTTTCAGTTCTTGATGTTTTTAAAATCAGCAACATAATGTCCTAAAACTTGAAGTTTGGCTTCTATCCCACTGTGTACTTGACATCTCTGCTTGGATTCTTAATTGGCATAACAAATTTAACGAGTTCAAAGCCCATTTATCAACTCATCCCTTTCCCAATGTTTCTTATGTGAGTACATGATAACACCATATATTCAGTTGCTCAGGCCAAAAATCTTGGAGTTTTCTGTGGTTCTTCTCTTTTTCTCATCCCCCACATGCAGTCCATCTTTGTTGGCTCTACTGTCAAAATGTATTCCAAATATGACATCTTACCATGATCTTTATCATTATCCTCTTATTTCATTGTCCATACTACTGCAAAAATGTCCTGATTGGTTTCTGCTTCTGCTCTTTTACTACTATAACCTATCGCCCAAATGTCAGATAGAATGAAACTTTTAAAACTGAAATTGGATTCGGGCTCCTGGGTGGCTCAGTCAGTTAAGCATCTGACTTTGGCTCAGGTCATGATCTCATGGTTCGTGAGTTCGAGCCCTGCGTCTGACTCTGTGGTGATGGCTCAGAGCCTGGAACCTGCTTTGGATTCTGTGTCTCCCTCTCTCTCTGTCCCTTCCCTGCTTGTGCACTCTCTCTCCCTCTCTCTCTCAAAAATAAATAAACATTAAAAAATTTTTAAACTAAAATTTGATTATTACATTTCTGTTCTCAAACACCTTCCTAACACACTTAGAATAAATTCTAAATTTTAAAATCTTTTGCTTGATCTATAATATTCTATATGATCTCAACCCCTGTGTGTGTTCTTACCTCATTTCCTACTTGCTTACTTACTTCTAGTATCACTTCTAGCATCAGCTCTGGTTGAATTTTGACCTACCAAGCACACAAATATTTCAAGCTGTTTTCCCTTATTATTCTTTCTGCTTAGGGTTATCTTTGCCGAAATATCTGTAATACTTTCTCCTTCACTTTTCTCTGTTATTCATTCAAATATTTGTTCTGTGGAAATAATTTCCCTGACCACCTTACCTGTTACAATAATCTCTACATTCCCTTACCATTTAGCCTTCTTTATTATTCTTTTTTATCTCTTAGTACTGCTTAGCATTATAGCATGTAGCATAATGGTTATTATCTACCTTCCCAGTTGAATATTTGCTCCACAACTGCAATTGTTTACTGCTGTATTTCAAGTGTTCAATACAGTGCATGACTCATAGATGACACCTAGTAAGTATTAAATATTTAAATAACTTATGTAATTAAGCAATTAAGTATTTGCAAATGTGAACAAAGGCAGACACACACAAATATCAAATTGTAATTCTAAGTTCTATAAAGGACATTTGACTGAGTCAAGGAGATAGGGAAAGGCTTCTCTGAGGAAGAGCAGCTGTAAGCCTAGAACCAAAGAGGGCAGTGCAGTTAACTAGGTGAAGAAAGAAATGGAAGTCTTCTGAGTATTTCAGGAGCATGCCAAGTATGAGAATCTAAAGCAAGAAGGTCCATGTGGCTGGAGCAGAGAGAGCAGGAGGCAAGCATGAGTAGAGGGATGTTATACAAGGATAGTTAGAAAGGTAAGTCACAGCTGGATCCTGAAAGCCTTTGTTGTCTATGATAATCAGGTGCTGTTTTCATCTTAACCACAATAGAAAATCTTTTTGGCATTTTAAGCAGGGTAGTGTCATGGTTTTTCAAAATTTTTTTAAAAAAATGTTTATGATGAGAGTGTGGAGTTTGAAATATGGAAAAGTGATGATTGAAACAGTCCAGGAGAGAGATTACCAGAAATTTACCAAGGGGAAGGTAGTAAAAAGCTGTTCTCCTTAGTCCTGGGTAATAAAGGAGTACATTGTCTATAGAGAATTTAAAAAGAATAATGTAAACAATAAAAAGCCCAACCATTTTTTTATTATCACTGTGTGCCAGTAATTCTAAACAATGTTGGTGATTAAAATAGTCTGCTCAGTTGGTATACCATGGGAGATGATAAATAATAGCTTGGACCAGAGAGTTAGCCATTTCTTCATTCAAAAATATTTTTGAATGTCGTCTATGTGTCAGGCACTATTGCAGACATGTTAATGCTGGGGTGAACAAAAAGATAAAAATTTCTGCCCACAAGGAGTATACATTTTTGCAAGGAAGATTGACAATAGTAAATACATATGTAGCATCTCAGGTGGTGATAAGTTTTTTGATCAGTACAAGAGTAAATGTTAATTAAGCATTTGGCTATTAACGGCCAAGAGCTCAGAGGAAATAGCTGAACTCAAGATAAAATTCTGATGATCATCTGTTGGTAGGTAGCTATGTTAATCATGAGTATAAAACGGAGCTAAGGAAGTAAGTATGGAGTGAAAAGAACCAGTCTAAATCCTAGCATTGAGATGCCCCAGTGTTTGCCATCCAGATAAAGATGATGCTTTCTTTTCTTTTCTTTTCTTTTCTCTTCTTTTCTTTTCTTTTCTTTTCTTTTCTTTTCTTTTCTTTTCTTTTCTTTTCTTTTCTTTTCTTTCTTTCTTTCTTTCTTTCTTTCTTTCTTTCTTTCTTTCTTTCTAAGGTTACATAAGGAGTAGTGAATAGATATAGGGCATATCAAGGACTGATGAAGCCATTACAAGATGATTAAAAGATCAATATCTCAAAGAAAGTTGATCATAACACCAGCGCTTTAAGGATGTACTGCTTTGTTCTTAGAAAACTTTGAAATTGCCTGGATTGAATATTTATATTTTCCTATTAAAAGGATGAACAGGCTTCTGGGATAGCTAGACTAATCTCCCCACTACACTAATTTCCCTGTCACTCCCTTTCTAAAACATCCTTCAACAGCTTCTTTCTCATGAAATGGAGTAGAAAGTTGAAAGGTCTGACATTCAGTGTCCTTCATGATTCGGTCTTAACTTTTCAAGTATGACCTCTACTCCGCCCCTAGATAAACCTTTTTCTCCTGGCCACCTAGCCATTAAGTGTCCCTTTAATAGCCTGGAATATTCTTTTTTTTTTTTTTTTCCTGTGCTTATATCATTTCAGTTTTTTGGAATGCCCTCCTCATTCAATGTCAGACCCATTCCTGTCATTTCTCTTCTAGAAAGTCTTCCGATTTTTACTCTGGGAACCATGAGAATAATTTGTCAATACTCTAATATGATCAAGGATGGAGTCTGTTTATTATGTATTTGTGTCCCTCACAACATCTCGCTCACATCTCTGTTTGTTCAATATTAAATAGATATTTATTGAATGGCTATTATGAGCCAGGCACTGGCAAGAACCAAACAGATAGCTGCTGGTTGTACAACTGTAGTTGCTTCCCTTTTAAGTGCTGGGATGAGCCTATCTGACAGCGTGCAGAGCTCTGGTATTCAAGGTGATGTGCAATAGCAGAGAATTCTATGAATTCTATGGCTGATTTCATGCTTTTTTTGTTAGTTTTGTACATGACTCATGTTAGTTTCCACAGTATCAGTGTTTGAAAGAAAAGAACAATTCCTTCTTTCTTTGGAAAATGATGAAACTTAATATTTAAAAGCCTTTCTGTACAAAGCTGTTGGTATGAAATATCACAACATCACGTCTGATAGTTCAATTTAAATATTAATGAAAACCTTAAGCTTTATCTGGAATAGTTAATTTGGAATTTCAATTCATATTCACATCCTCGTGCAAAAAAGAGAGAGAAGAAAGGGGGAGCTTGTGTGTTTTAAAGGATTTGTGAATAAGATTCCCCAGCAGACGCACTGTTTGCAGACAAAGCAGCACAGATGTTACTTGTCTGTCATAGAGAATGCCACTCTGTAATGAGGCTCACTTGACTTGGTGTGTGTATGTGCCCGAATGTGTGTATGACAAAGCTAAATCACTGCAAAACTCAATGGTAAGCACCAATCTGCCATATACATGGCATGTTCTGTAGGAGAACAACAGAAGCAGAGAGCAAGAAAACAAGGCGCTAGTCTGTGAAATCTAGTTTTAAAATGGGGCAAAATAAGTGTGGATTGAAGATTATCTAGAATCTGTGAATTGATTTCCTGGTTGATAAATAACATTAAAGTTTAATTATATGACATAAAATAGTAAACATGTACAAAGTATAGTTTTATAGAATACCTAAGAAAACTCTTAGGTAAATGGCATTTGGAGAATGTATATCTGTGTCCCTGTGGATTCAGGCATAGGAACAGCTTGCTTCTTTTCCATCTTTTTATGAATGCCCCCAAGAAAATATTCTTGAATTTGGCTCATTGTGTTATATGAACGGTGATTGATCTTGTCAGGAGAAAGTCAACCATACTTAGCCCCTTGCAAAGCAAACAGCACGGCCAATATCTTAGTCAAGTTCTCTTTGCTGCTGCTTCAGCTGTCAAAGTCACTGGTGCAATGCAGCATTCAAGGTAATTTCCATTTAGTGGTGAAAGCTGTTTTCTTCAATTTCTTGGCTTCTTTGTCTTTTTCCTTGCCCCCTATCCATCCAATACCATTCCCGTGTCATTGGCACACTTACATTTGCCTCACCTCGCTGATTTCTCCCCACCTGCACGACATGCCTAGAGCCCCAGTGCTGCTGATGCATTATCCATCCAGGGTTTTGTTGTGTGGTGACATTCCAGAGCAGAGCTCAGCCCACGGGCATCTGCCAATGCGCCGGAGCTCTCCTCTCCAGCAATTATTCAGTTTGATTACACACGATGATAAGCTATTAAGAGCCACTCATGCACAGCCCTTTATTTACCAACAGTTGAAATCTCCTGTTTGCTTCCACTGTGTAAGAAACTAATTGTGGTGAAGTAAACAAAAGGGAAGGGCAGTCACCTATTGTGGGGAACAGTGCTACAAGGTAGTGAGTTTGTCTCCCAAATAAAAATGGTGTCAACAGATCACTTGGATCCATTTTCCCTAACTGACATGTAGGGCAGCTGGAAAAGAAGTGCATCTAGTGGGTACGACCATGTAATCTAGTTTTTAGAACCCCTATTCCTGTGTCTAGTCATTTAGATGAACATTCTATTAGGCCAGAAAGGGATGATCTTTTATATACACTCATACCTCATCAACAAAATGCAGGTTGGGATTTTGAAGAGTGCCTATACGAGGAAAGTTCTCTTTAACAAAAATGGTAACAACAGCTATTTAGCTCTCCATGTCTCCGTTTATAATCTGTAGAGGGCTGCTTTGTTAATTTGGTTACAAGTGTATTTTCTGTGTAAATATTCACAGCAAATAATGCTTTGCATAGAAATTCCTATTATTATCACTCTCCAACTCTTAAAAAAAGTGCCTAATGGCAGACTTACATGTTGAGTGCATATAAGTACCAGTTGTTGGTGACCCTCTTTCCATTGTTAGATCTAAACGAGCAATTTTCGAACAGAATATTTTATTCTGAAAAGAAATCTATCTGTAACAAGGCACCCTTAATTCCCTCAGACATGGTCACCTTAAATAGTTATGAACATCCAGTCTAAAAAAACTCCATCTCTGATGCCCTTTTTCCTCCTTTCCCCATCCCCATCTTCCCAACCCCCAAAACAGACGTTTGGAGCCTGGAGGAGAAAGAGGAAATTAATTTGTTTAGCGGGTAGTGTGGTTTCTTTCCTTCTTTTCAGTGCATTGAATTTAGAGTCCTTCCTCCCCTACCTCTTTTCCCATTTGTTAATGCACTGCCTCCTCCCAGGGCAGCATCAATAAAGAGACCTGGAGATCCTGTTTTGAGTTTGTTTACTCTCAGCCACAACTGGGAATATGATTTCTAGCAGTATACAATGAAATCTTGCTGTTGTAGGAGGAAGAAAAGGAGATGAAAACTGAAATGTCCTGTGGAGTTCACTGCAATAAGAAGGGACTGCACCCATGTAAATGAATGCTACACCAATTTATGTATTTATAAACTATTTTCTATATGTCCATATGGGAAGTGGGTTCAATAACATGCACAACCAATGTACTGTAGGTAAGGATAACTATAGGGATGACAATGATAATATATTTTTGTACACACCACAACTGCTCATAGGTACTAAACTGGCATGTCTGTTTTATTTTATGCACATGTTTTCCAGTGACTCATCGCTGAAAGTCAGTCAGTGAGATAAATGTTTTAGACCTACCTACAACTAACTCCCAGCTCTTTGGAAAACAAAAGACAAAAACCCTCTAAACATACTGTCTTTTCTTTTCTCTTTTTTTCTTTTTCTTTTTTCTCTCCAAGTTCATTTATTTTGAGAGGAAGAGAGAGGGAGGGGCAGAGAGAGAGAGGGAGAGAGAAAATCCCAAACAGACTGCATGCTTGTCAGCACGAAGCCCAATGTTGGGCTCAAACTCACAAACCATGAGATCATGACCTGAGCCATGGTTGGATACTTAATCAACAAAGCCACCCAGGAACCCTATCTCTTCTAATTAATGCCATCAAATCACAGCTATTTTGGGGTAGATCTGGAAAGGTAAGAGATCTGATTGGTTTATACAGAATGTTTGAGGTGTCTACATGATGATTATATTCTGAATTGTCTATCTTCATCAAATAATACTCAGAATATCTAAATATTTCTAAGAGAACTACAGTTAAATTGTTTTTCAGATTTGCAGACATTATGAACTTAGCAAATCATTTCTGGAAAACTTAAAACATTAAAATATGAATATTGTAAAACTTAATACTTGGAAATCTTTTTGGAAACTTGAGAAATGTAAAAAAAATCCTCTTATGTTTCAAATTTTTATGATGATGTAATAATAATACCACTTACTGCTCTATTCCTTCTAAACCTAGGTAATGAAGATACACCATTGTCCAAATTTCCTGTTTCCCAATCTAGTTATAGTATCATATGTTTATAAACAGTATTCACAGAAGCTAGAATTTCTGATCTAAATGTTTTAATTTTTCTCATTAGAAATGACCCCAAAGTTATTTTAAATTAACTATTCAGAATGCATATAGCTTTAAAATGAAATTAACAGTTTTATTTAAATGCTATGAGAAAAAAATACATAAGTTCAAAATATATATATATAAGTTCACACATTCTATATTAAATAAAATTCATAGAAAAAAATTAACCCAGACACTCTCCAGGTATTTAAAAAAAGATACCAATATTCAGAGATACAAACTTATAAACCTATCTATATAGATAGATAGATATGTATAGATATCTATAGATATAAACATAAAACAATGCTTTACGAGAACTTATGAGAACTTTAGTTTCTTCAGTTCCTAAGAAATTATTCTTCTTAGTTTTATTCCAAATAGAAATTTCCCTTAATGGTGGCATTTAGTAAAAAACAATTCTCATCCTTTAGTCTACTAGGACATTAGTTAAGACTTTCTTTCCGTACATAGACTATGGTAGACTTTCCATAGACTATCTTTCCATATTCCATAGAACTCATAATATGCTGGAAATCTTAGGTTGTTTGGCTTCTAGACTATTACATTGTTTTCAAGATATGCGATCAGAAAGAATATTTCCTATTGTTTTGTCCATAGACCACTCTAGCAGTGCAACTTTAAAGCAACTACCAGAGCAAGATACTAACTTAAACAATGTCAAAAAGCAATTGGCATGGCTATTGGTATTAGTCTGTTTATTACACTGGACATTCTAATACTCATCTATGGTAAAAACATTTAGCATGGTGATCAATAGGATTATTACGAGTTATGAAAAGTACAGAAGAAAATTTGGAAGTTCTCTCCAATTCATCTTTGGTATTTTCTGTTGTAACAATTATATTTGTTAAAATGAGATTCACTCCTGACTGCCACATTTACTTTAAAATACATCCTGTAAAGTGTGCCAGCATTTTCCCCAGGCAGTTTTTTGTTTTGTTTTGTTTTGTTGGTTTTTGTTTTCTTAATTTTTCTTTTAATAATGCTCTTCCTCTGTTGGTACACTTGGCAAAACCTACTCATCCTTCAAGAACCCAGCTTTTTGTGGCCTATTGTATAAAGCCATTGTCTCTTTATGCAAATTAGCCCTCTTCCTTTTAGGTTCCACAGACCTTTGTCCCCAGTTCCCATAGAACCATGATTCTGTTGTGTATGAATTGTCTCTCTTCCAGTCTGTGTTCCTGACTAGAATATGTGCTTTGTGAGGGCAGGGATTATGTCTCAAACCATATCTGCCATATGGTAAAATGCTCCAAGGACATAGTGGTAAAGTGATAGGGAAGTTTTTATTTAAATGTGCTTTCAAGCTCTTCTTTTGTTTAGAGAGCAGTGGAGTTTCCCTGGGTGGAGGTGGGGCAGAGAGGAATAAATTGCAAGCATCTGCAGGGCACGGGACTTGCTTTTTGTCTTCTCAGAGCCTGGAATGTAAATGCTGTCTGTAGTGGGCCTTTGGTGAACGCTGTAACGAGTCACTCATCTTTAAAGCAGGTCGTGTTCTCAACTGAAAATACCTTAGGCCTGTCAGTTATAAGTGTTATAATAAAGATACTCTTTATAAGTAAATTCACTGTCTGATGTTAGAAAAGTAATTAAACATTATTTAAAAATGCTTTTGCTGTAGATACTCCACAATTAAAACAAACACATAGACTAACAAAAGTAGTGTGTCTTTATTGTCTTCAGGACATTCACTTACTCATTTATATGTCCATTCATTTATTTTCTCATTCATTCAGTGGTTATTGATTATATGCTATCTAGTATGTGTACACAGTACTAGTTTTCATGTGGTTTACAGGATGGCATTGAAGACAGATGTTAAAGAGGTAATCACACAAATAATGATAAAATACAACCATGAGAAGTGCTCCTTGCTACTAGAGAGGTTGTAAAGGAACCTTAATCTTGTAAGGGATGGAGGAGGTTTGGGAGGATGAAGGAAGGAATCTGAGGAAATGTCATTTAAACTAAATCCAGAAGTAGGAGAGATTGCTGGTCAAAGGGCTGAAGGGAGGGAAGAAAGAAGTGAGCCTTTAAGGTAAAAGGAATGTTGAGGTAAAGTTCTAATGCATGAAGGTGTATTTTAACAGGCAAGAATAAAGTGAGTGGGGAGAGACAAGGGAAGAGTCAGGAGACAGAAATTGAGAATTCGATAGGAGTCAAAGGAAAACAAGTGTTTGTGAGGTTGTCAGTTCTTTTTTTATTGTTTTATTTTTTAAAATGTTTTTATTTATTTTTGAGAGACAGAATCAGAGACAGAGCCCAAGTGGTGGTGGGGGGGGTGGGGCAGAGAGAGAGAGGCAGACACCAAATCCAAAGCAGACTCTAGACTCTGAGCTGTCTGCACAGAGTCCAATGTGGGGCTTGAACTCAAAAGCCATGAGATCATGACCTGAGCCGAGGTTGGGCACTTAACTGACTGAGCCACTCAGGCGCCCCTGTCAGTTCTTCTTTTAAACCAATATTTATATTTTTAGTATTCTGAAGGTATTTTAGGCAAGCATGAAAAATTTCTTATTTCAATCTAAAATACTTTTTAAATAATTATTCTTTATTTATATGGATTGCCAATAACTCATATTTAAGGGACATGAAATTGGAAAATATAGGAGCTGGTTATGGGAGTTTGTGACTAATTGAACAGTTTTGGCTCTCATGAATAGGAAGAAAAGAGTGGGTGTGATGAACACTTAAGGAGGTAGAGCCAGGTTTAAACAGTAGCTACCCCCCAGAGCACTCAGTTTTCCAGACAAAAACCATGTCTTAGATTTGCTGTTAAAAGAAAAGAATAGCTCAATTAGCTCTGGGCAAGCAGTGGTAAGGAACCCTAAGGAACCAAACGGACTGTGCAGTAAGGTTCCCAAAATAGGAATTTTCACATAAACTCCTGTCCCTAGCATCTCTATGTAAATCACATAGATGACAAGCTATTGTTTTTTGCTATACTGAAATGCACAGACCTTGTGTATCAACAGAGTCTAAAGCAGGATGTATCACTATGGCAACTATACCTCCAATCTCAAGCCAGAAAATGGACATTCTATGATATGCAGAATTTTTTTGAGATAGTAGTCTCACGCAGTTCCTAGGGGTCTGCTAGCAGAGACGAGATAGGAGTAAGAAGTCAGTACATACTGTGATGTAGCTTAACAGGCAGCAGCTCTCTACAGCTCATTTCCTCCAGTTTGTCCTGCCATTATTCAGAGATTGTTATCTGTCTCAAAGTATGACTTTGGCATTGTGAGGAAGAGGTTGGCCACTGACAAATGTTTCCTCATGGCTTTGACTTTCTGTATTACCATGAATTGATTGTAGGTGGTTTTGTACAGATTGCTAGGCATTATCATGTATTTTCTTTTCAATGTTATTCTTGAAACACTTCAGGTAAGAGATACTAAATTTTCATCTGTTCATGTTTGTCTGTATATTTGCTTATAAATAATATACTGTAGGAAATTTAAAATACCTAGAAACTAATTGTGGTATATCCCCATGCCATATTAATATGTTTACTGTGTTTGATGGATTAATATAGAGATGATCAATACAGAACTCATATTTGTAAGTGATATGTTACTCAGAATCTTTTGGGAAAAGGATTAAAGGATTAAGAGTTATACTGCTAATTACACAGCCTTCTGAAGAAGTTTATTTTTTTAAAATCTTTTGTCAAATTCAAACAAAAAATTTATGATAAAAGAATTCTTCGCTTTGAATTAGTGAATTGAATGTATCAAGACACTTGTAGCTAGAAAGCAATATTATTTTAAACCTTTCTTACATTGATAGAAAATATCAACTCTTTTTGATAGGAGAGCTTCTAAGTTGAAAAATGTGACTTTTCAATATATTCATGAACACTAATATTTTATTATTTAAAACTTGAAAGTTCTGGTCAAGCATATCAAACAGTAAGTGAGGATATTAACAACTTGGATATTCACAACAATTTAAGCATGCCCGGTTTTGTTTCTCTTTCTTTTCACATGCTTGTAGACACAAAATATCTTCAATATCAATGATTTATTCTCTCAACAACTCTGTTAAGGAGAGAAAGAAAGGTTGACACGATCAAGTTAATTCTTAAGGAAAAATGAGGGAAGAGAAATAAATCACTTTCAAATATTTTTCATGACTAGAAGGCCTCCCTTTTATTTACATTCATTTTGCACTTGACTCCTCATTAACATATGCCCTTATTCATCTTTTCATTAGCAGGGATTCATAGCAACCTAGAAAGAGACAGACAGACATTGTAAGCTTTCTTGCATGATAGGGTGGAGGACAAAGTTGTCTTGTTTGTATAACTTTAGCCTCTTTGATATTACTGAGGAGTAATAGAGCAACCTCACAAGAGCAACCCTGAATTATAGACGTTGGGATGATGAATGAGCAATTCATCCAGAACTTCCTTTGGATAGGCAAACAGTCTTAGACCTGTGTGTGAACTACTCTCCAGGCAGCTGGGGAATAGGTCAAGTCAATGTCATTATTCCCCTGAAAGTACTTTCTGTTCTAGGCATGGGGTCTTTTCAAGGCAGCAAGAAGTATCACATAGATGACTCAGCGTCATGCACAGGTGCTGGTTGGATTCAACCCTTGGACCTGGGATTACAGCCTATTCAGATCATCAGTGAGATGTTAAAGAATTCTAGTCCAGGATCAAAAACAAAGCAACAAAGCAAGCATTCTCCTGTTTTTTTGTTCTTTTTTGTTTTTTCCCCAGTTGGTTTCCCGTGATCCTTTTTAAGTGTAAATTCTATTTATTTTCCTAAAATTCATAGATTACTGCCTTAGATGATTTATTAACTGTTTAATTTTTCTTTGTGACATTACTCAACCATTTTTTTTCCCGGCTTTACTCTCTTCATCCATAAAACTGAGGATACTATAACCTAATTCACAGTGCTATTTCCAGGATTAAAGAGATAACGCATGGAAAACTCAGGCAAAAGCTTCGGTACATAGAAAGTCAGTCCTCTTCCAAACATATAAATCAGAGATTTAGCCCTCCTAAGTATCTTGTTCTCATTCTTCAACTGTTTCTGGTAGTTAGCTACTAAAGGTAAACATGTGAAACCTTAACTAATATGTCTATATGGAAAACTGGAACTCTGTTAAGGAGTTTTAGACCAGATTTTATGGTCTGATCCAGCAGTTTCCTAGTATTATATTGTGGTCCTGTCTTAGATTGGTTACCTATACATATCCTTACAAGAATGCATCAGAAACTGGAGAAGTCAGAGGCAAAGTGAAATCTCCAATTCTTTAAGTTGGAGCCTCTCTCTGTCCTTGTAGAGTTCAACTAGATTGTCCTGATTCCCTTTGACTTTTTAAAGAAAGACAATAAATGAAGTTAAAGCACTATTTCCAAATTCCTTCATGGTGATGGGGAATCATTTAAAGGTGGAACAAAATGCTTTTCCATGTATTAACTCATAGTCTGTTTTAGAAATCTATAGGAAAAAAAACATAAAACAATGTTTTGATTAAATAAAAGTTAGAATGTATTAGATATCTTAAAAGATTGATTTTAATTTTTTCACAGTTATTTTTTTTTATTTTTTTTAACGTTTTTATTTATTTTTGAGACAGAGAGAGACAGAGCATGAACGGGGGAGGGACAGAGAGAGAGGGAGACACAGAATCAGAAGCAGGCTCCAGGCTCTGAGCCATCAGCCCAGAGCCCGACGCGGGGCTCGAACTCACGGACCGTGAGATCGTGACCTGAGCTGAAGTCGGACGCTCAACCGACTGAGCCACCCAGGTGCCCCAGTTAGATATTTTTTTAAATATTTATTTTTGAGACAGAGAGCTCCAGTGGAGAAGGGTCTGCAGGGAGGGGGACAGAGGATCTGAATCTGGCTCCACACTGACAGCAGTGAGCCTGATGCGGGGTCGAACTCATGAACTGCGTGTAACATGAAGCAGAGTGTGGTCAAAATCCTTATCTCAAAACTTATCTTGAAAAATATAGCCAATAAGGTCATTTTAAAGTAGGAATAATGTTTTGATTACTATTAATAGAATATTATTATTATTATTATTATTATTATTATTAAACTTAATGCTTCCTAAAATTCCACTATATCAGAAAACCCAGTATAACTTAATTTTCTCTTAATGGTTACTAGGGGTCTTGTACATCTAAATGAAATTTCATATCTAAATAGTCTATTGTAATAAAGAATGTATCAATATAATTTTAGTCGACAATATAATTTCAGAATAACCATTCTAAGATCTGGTTTAAGTTTATCCATATTGAAAGAGCAAAAAATGTACATAATAACCAAAGCATGAAAACCTTTGGTAGAGGTTTGTAGAAACAAATCTTACTTTCATATCCTAATGATTACCCAAATGTACATATGGATCAAATTCTATTCCTTCTTCTAATTTTTTAGTAAGTCCCAAATTTTTGTTACAATTAGTTAAATTACAGCCAAGGTTGACTCTGGACATGAAATTATAAATCATGGGGAAAATACTCTGGTTCTTTATCAAACATTGCAATGAAACAAATCATCTTAATTTCCAAGAATACATTATTATTTTTATTTTCTCTCTAATAAGATTCTCAGTTCCTGAGTACAACATGTTTTGGGCAAGTAACTTTAGAGTGTACACTCTAAGACTTATTTTGGGGTTGGTTTGGGAGGAAGCTGATTAAAATTTAACTGATCAACTTGTCATAGCATACAAAGAAAAAGGGATAATTGAGAAAACATTTCGAAAATAAAGCTTAACTTGGTAATCTTCTATATAATATCTTGCTAAAATTTCAGCTATCAAGTAATATTTAGCCAATGAAATGAATATAACATCAGCTAGATGTTTCATTAATGTATAGGGTGCTATCTTAGTAACTATTATTTATTATTCATTCAACAAACATTTACCAAGCATTATAGGATGCATTGTATCTTTTTAAAATTTTTTTTTACTTAAAAAATGTGTCCTTTTTTTTAAATTTAAATTTCAGTTAGTTAACATACAATGTAATATTGGTTTCAGGAGTAGAATTCAGTGATTCATCAATTACGTCCAATACCCAGTGCTCATCACAAGTGCCCTCCTTAATGCCCATCACCCATCTAGTCCATCTCCCCCCTACCTCCCTTCATCAACCCATGGTTTGTTCTCTATTATTAAGAGTGTTTTATGAATTGTTTCCCTCTCTTCTCTTCTCCCTCCTTCCCATATGTTCATCTATTTTGAATTCCACATATGAGTGAAATCATATGGTATTTGTCTTTCTCTGATTGATTTTGCTAGCTCCATCCATGTCATTGTAAATGTTTGTGTGTGTGTGTGAGTATACACACACATGTATACACACACACACACACACACACACACACACACACACACTAGATCTTCTTTATTCATCAGTCAATGGACATTTGGGCTTTTTCCATAGTTTGGCTATTGTTGATAATGCTGCTATAAATAGTGTGGTGCATGTATCCTTTCAAATCTGTATTTTTGTATCATTTGAGTAAATACTTAATAGTGCAATTGATGGATTGTAGGGTAGTTCTATTTTTAGTTTCTTGAGGAACCTCCATACTGTTCTCCAGAGTGGCTGCACCACTTTGCATTCCCACCAACAGTGCAAGAGGGTTACCCTTTCTCTGAATCCCCGCCAATACCTGTTGTTTCTTGTGTTGTTGATTTTAGCCATTCTGACACGTATCTCATCATGGTTTTGATTTGTATTTCCAAGATTATGCGTGATGCTGAGCATCTTTTCATGTGTCTGTTAACCATCTGATGTCTTCTTTGCAAAAGTGTCTATTCATGTCTTCTGCCCATTTCTTAACTGGGTTACATTTTTTTGGGGTGTTGAGTTTGATAAGTTCTTTACAGATTTTGGGTACTAACCCTTTATCAGATATGTTGTTTTCAGGTACCTTCTACAGTCTGTAGGATGCCTTGTAGTTTTGTTGATTGTTTCCTTCAATGTGCAGAAGTTTTTTATCTTGATGAAGTCACAGCAGTTCCTGTTTGCTTTTGTTTCCCTTGCCTTCAGCAATGTGTCTAGTGAGAAGTTGTTCCCATCAATGTCAAAGAGGTTGCTGCCTGTGTTCTCCTGTAGGATTTTGATGGTTTCCTGTCTCACATTTAGGTGTGTCACCCATTTTGAATTTATTTTTGTGTATGGTGTAAAATAAGTGGTCCAGTTTTATTCTTCTGCATGTCACTGTCTGGTTTTCCCAATACCATTTGTTGAAGACACTGTCTTTTTTCCATTGGATATTCTTTCCTGCTTTGTCAAAGATTCGTTGACCATTGTGGGTCTGATGCATAGTATCTTGTTAAATGTTTAAACACTTGAAATAAAATTGTGTAGGTAAAAATTTATACAAACTGGGGGGCTGGGTGGCTCAGTTAGTTAAGCGTCTGACTTCGGCTCAGGTCATGATCTCATGGTTTATGAATTCGATCCCCATGTCGGCCTCTGTGCTGCCAGTTCAGAGCTGGAGCCTGCTTTGGATTCTGTGTCTCATTCTCTCTCTGCCCCTCCCTCACTTGTGCTCTGTCTCTCTCTGTCTCTCAAAAATAAATAAATGTAAAAAAAAATAAGAAAAATTTATACAAACTGATTCACAATTCAAATCAAAGTAAAAGTACTTGATAATGACACAGGACTTCAGAGAAAGGGGAAAGTGATTTCTGAGGGAAATCCAATTAAAGATGTGCCATATAAGCAAGCAAGTGTTGGGGAAAATGGGCATGATTTGTATAGATAGACAGAGGAAGAAGATAAAAAAGCATTCTGAAATAAAGGTAACATAAATAGAAGCCTGAGATAAAAAAGGAGCGTATTGTATTTAAGAGACAGGAAACTATAAAGGCCTCAATGGAATATTTATAGTAGTGTGAAATAAGGTTAGAGAAAATTTTGAAAGTCAAGCTGAGGTTTTAGAATTTATAAAATGAGCACTAGGAAATTACGAGAAGTTTTGGAAGAACAAGAACTTTGGAAAAAACCCTACCCCTGATGATGGTATTTCAGAATATTTCTGAGAATTTTCATATTCTTTGACCGAACAATGACAGTTCTAGGAATTTATCCTGAGGGGGGAAAATCAGAGGTGACTTAAAAATGAATGTTCTACAGTGCTATTAATAACATTGAGAAACTGAATTTTGCCTAAATGTCCAACAACAGGAACATGGTTAAATGAATTACGATACCTCTTGGAATATGACATGCTCGTTAAACCCCAAGTTTTAAAAGAAAATCTATCACACAAAAATGTAATACTACTGAGTAAATTACGCTGAAAAACAGATTCTGGTAATACTTAAAAGTACACAAAAATATTAACTCTGGTTGTCAATGGATGAGGAATACTCTGGGTGATTATTTTGTCCTTTTCTGGATTTACAAACTTTGTACCATGGAGTTTCCATAATTTTGTAATTTTCCAAAAACATAACAATCATAAAGCAATATGTGATAAGATATTGACATAAAGACTTATATACTTTGGAAAAAGCAATGTGTGAGAGTATAGTGGTGAGATATGGGGAGGCAGGAGGCATATATAACTGTATATGCTTGAAAGGATGATTGGAATGGAAAGAATAGGTGGGTGAAAGAAACACGATCAGGATTTGTTATCTGCTTGGATATAAGGTATGAAGGAAAAATATTGTCAAAATTTCAAGCCTGAAAATTGATTGAAATGAAAACCAGTACTTTCACTGATAAAAATCAATGATTACTTTAGAATTGAATTATTACATTTTAGGATAATAAGTACCCAGAATTTGAGGATAGAGTTTATGTGAAAAAGAAGAAGCTAAGAATATGCATTTAAGGATCACCAAGTAGTATCTTAAACTGTTAGAGATGATCAGCTAGAAAATGAAAAGACAGCAGAAAGAATGGAAGCCCCACTTGAGCCTTGGAGAATAAAATCCATAATTAGAGGAAGATAAATAGCAAATAACCTAGGAAAAGTGCTCGATGAGCACGAAGTTGGAGAACAGAGTAATCCACAATGTCACTGGAAAACAAAGGGGGAGTGAGTGTTTCAATGTGACAGTTGTTAGTGTTGTCAAATATGGTAGTGTTCTGAAAAAAATGTGTTGCAAAAATAATTCACCAACATAGAACAATAAGGGGTTGGACAGAGAAAAGGCTTATGTGAATCCTTAGCAAGTGCAGACTTAAAGTTGGATTAGAAACTGTGCTGTTTAAAAATTTGGTACCACATGGAGAAGGTGTGACTATTTGGGAGTTGTCTTTTGCTACCTACCAATAGTCTATGTGCACAATGGTGTCCATGAATGAAGTGCATAGGCTTTCTCTATTATTTTTGTATCAGGCAAATAACCTTAGATACAATCGAGAATTTCACAAAGTGTTTTCCTAAAGTTCCAATTCCATAGGATATTACTAGTGTGAGAGTTGCGTAAATAAAGTTCTGGAGTAAAGTGATTTGGGGAAATACTGAATTATACAAAGCTAAGGTTTCTTTAAAGAAAGGCTTCAATAACTTTTACCATTTTTATATGTACTGTGAATTTCCAAAGAGGGGCTTTGTAAGAAAACAATTTCCAAAATTAATGGAGCATAGAATTATTTTTTTCATGGAGCACCTCCTAGACTAGTTTTCTGTGGACTTGGTGGTTGGCAATAATGACAGATTACTATTATGAGAAGTTTGGCCTCTCTCCACCCTCAAGGATCACCTATCCTACAACTTCAGTTTTGATCCCTTTAAGCTCAGAGAAGCAGAGATGCTAATTTACTGTACATTTGTGGAGATCCTCCTCATCTTTCACAGTTTTTATTTTGATTTACTTAGTAAAGGGACACCTGGTTGGTTCAGTCGGTCGAGTGTCCGACTTAGGCCTACGTCATGATCTTGCTATTCCTGAGTTCAAGCCCCACAAGGGGTTCTGTGCTGACGGCCCAGAGCCTGGAGCCTGCTTCAGATTCTGTGTCTCCCTCTCTCTTTACCCCTCCCCACTCCCCAGCTCATGCTCTATCTCTCTCAAAAATAAATATTTAAAAAATAATAATAAGTCTTGAATAAATGAATTAATTAATGGTTCTTTCATGCATGTGTGAATTCTGAAACTCTATAGAAAGTGTTTGGTTATAGGAGGTTATAGAAACCTGAAATGATTTAGAAATTCAGTATGTATTTTCACTTATTGAATCACTTCCTTTGGAATTTTCTCCACACTAGTAAGTATTCCAGAATTCAAGAGTTTTTATTGAAAGCTATGTTTTACAAATATTAAACAAGAAACTTCTCCCAATACTTCATCTCCCTGCTTCCTCCTTTTTTTTTTTTTTTTTCTAATTACCTTCCTTTCCTTCATCATTTAAAACGAACAGATGGGCTATTCCAAAGTTTTTGCAAATCTACTTGCTAAACATTCTTACAGACTAAGCAACAATTGAAAATGAAATCCAACAGTTGTTTTACTGCTCTCCCATCAACTGGAGCAATAAAATGATTCCACGGGAGCGTTTCTGCCACTAAAAATGCGATACTGTCATTTTCATTTTCCTTTTCCTTTTCCTTTTCCTTTCGTAAGTGATAATAGATGATTTCTTCTTGTTTCTCCCTCTCTTCTCTCTTGTCTTCTGCATATGGCCAGTGCTTTCAAATCCTTTTAGCTGCAGAAGTTTTCTTTAAAAATATCTTATGTATGTTTCTAGTTACAGAAAAGTAGAATCTGTATGGCAATTGGGGAAATGTAGTAGGAGGTGAACTCCCACCTTGTTTTAAGCTTCTGCTGTGGCCTCTGTGATGTACCCATGGAACATAAATGCAAAACTCGTGGGCCGAAAGTTTAGCTTTTTTTCTAAAGAATGCAGGACTGTATAGTTGACATTTTAATCTAAAGCTTGCCCTTCTATAGCAGAACTTCCTAGGCCTCATAGTTATGGCCAATTCTTTAATACTAATAATCAATGATAGAATTTTTAAAAGTCATTCAATAAACTGAAAACACAGAATCATACTTTGACTTGTTTGCCTGTTCTATGGAGGATCATAAGCTGTGTTTTTGTCTGAAAATAAATAAATAAATAAATAAATAAATAAATAAATAAATAAATAAATAAATAAGGAAGAGGAAATAATAGGGGTGTAGATGATTTAGAGCATTAATCCAAATGAGACATAAAGAAATTTACCTCTAGGCTAGTAATCTGAATCTTTCCCGGAACAATAACAACTAAAAATTGTCAACCTCTGACAGCTGTTGGATGGTTGATAGAAAATGTGGTAGGACTCTCCATCTTGTTCACATTATGCAGGTGTCCACATTTAAAAAAAAAATCATAATTGGCACTAATTAAGACTATTGTTGGCAGCTTCAGCAAGAAGGCCAGACACTGAGTGGGCAGGAAGATCTGCCTGGCTTCTCAGCCCCAGACTTCCCGGCAGGTCACTGCTGAATTGCATTAACAAAGCAGTTATTCTTATTCTTCTAAATCTGTAGAAAGAAAAACCTCAATTTGCTGTTACTAGCAAAATAAACAATTCCAGTACATTTATTACTACACATTTATTACATATATTGGGAGATCCAGGCTCAGGATTATCTTTGGTAATAAGAATGGGTGCCCATATCATGCACCGTCCTGTATGAGAAAGCAGTGTAGCCAGACCCCTGGCACAAGATCTGCACAGTTAACATCTGCACGATTGACAGGAGAGGTGATTCTTATTAAGTGTGAGATGGGCCTGATTCAGCCGATATCCGTGAGTGTTGCTTTTAAGACTTGCTGCAGATGCCTTTGTTATGGCCTTTGTGTATCAACGTACTGTGTGACTCCTATTTGCCACCGAACACGTGTGACTTTTGTCTTGTTTACACATGAAAATAAAATTGGCAATTAAATGTATTGTCTTGGGATTCCCATCCTGAAGAGTATTTTTATATTTTCAGTGATGCTGAGATTGTAAGCATAGAAGATTCTTCCTTGGTTGAGGAAGAGAGTAAGGGCGCATCTCTTTGTGGGCCAATCAATGTGAAAAATGTGCTTGGGGTTGGTGTTTTGTTAAGTGTATTTACAGATTATTCAGTCTTCCAGACCCACACTCAGTTTTACATTCAGATGCAGGCCTGGGTTGGGGATGGGAGGGAAATGAAGCTCTGAAGTGGGGTACCTAATCATATGAAGGTTTGCAATTTTGTTAGGAATAATAGAGAAGCAATATTGAGAGAGCTGTGGGGTTAATGAACACGGATGTGGCTTTCATGTGCAAATTTCTTTTGATTAGATGAAACAACAATTCCCAGAGTTGAGACTGGTGTCCACACACCCAGGCCTGCATCTGCATGTAAATGGCTTCATTAGAGGCCAGATCTGTGTGCACTGATGAACTGTACAAGGCACTCACAGAGTCTTCGCTTCACGGGCTGCTTTCTTGCTGTGTCTGTTTCCTGTTCAGAAAATAAGTGATATATTTCTCCTTTCTGCCAAGCTGCTGAGAAAAGGGATAGATTGAGATCATGAAGGGGTGAGGGTAGTGTACTGTTAGCATATTTGTTCTTTTTCTTATTCGTACAGACTGCCAGTTGGAAACGTATCCTTTCATATTTCCAAGTAAAATTAAACTTCCTCAAATTCACCCGGCAGTTATCAAGGTTAGAGTTTTTGTGGTTTGCCATTCAATGCTGACAGGAGAATGGCCCTTGTGTCGAACAAGGGTATCACTGAATATACAAAGAATTTGGCTGTCTGCTCATTCTACCTAGGTTGAACCAGACCTCTAAAATGTCCTGGGTTTTTCCTTTATGATTCAGGGCTTACTGCTAAGGAGAACAGTCTCCTTTGTGAGAGAAAAGGATACAAGATGTTTTCAATGTTTGGTTAATGAAATTCTGAAGCATCATTAGTTTGGAATATTTCTAGGTAATTTTCATCAATAATCAATTAATTTATAAATTGAACTGGTTTGCTTTCAGCTATAGTCCATTGATTTTAGATAGAGCTCATTGGTACCTGTGCTTGGGTAGTGCTTTGTGGACTATGAAGTAATAAGACCTATATTCTATAATAAAAATAGTTGCCATGTTAGGGCGCCAGGGTGGCTCAGTCAGGTGAGCGTCTGACTTCGGCTTAGGTCACGATCTCACAGTTGGTGAGTTCGAGCCCCCCACTGGGCTCTCTGCTCTCAGCACAGAGACCACTTCAGATCCTCTGTCCCCCTTTCTGCCTCTCCCCCACTCATGCTCTCTTTCTCAAAATAAATAAACTTAAAAAAAAATAGTTGCCTTGTTATTTCTGCTCAAAAATTTTAGGGGAGCAGTTTTAATAACTTTACTGAGGTTTATTTTACAAATTATAAAATGCATAGATTTTTAAGTGCAGTGAAGAATTTTACTAAATCTGTACACAATAATCAAGATATAGAACATTTTCTGACCCCAGCAGATTTTCTTGTGCCCCTTCCTAATCCACTTTCCCCTATCCCCCTGCCTTTGATGACATTGATCTGCTTTTGATAAATGTTTTAGGTTTTCTTCGCTGTAGCTTTAAATAAATGGCATCACGTGTATTCTTTTGTATCTGACTTTTTTCTCAGCATAATGTTTTAAATATGTACCCACATCATTGTCTGTATTTGTAACTTATTCCTTTTTACTGCTGAGTAGTGTTCATGTGGATACACCATGATTTGTTTACCCATTTACCTGCTGATGTTCTTTTGAGCTGTTTCCAGTTGTGGGCTGTGATGAATAAACCTGCTGTAAACATTTGTGTACAAATCTTTATGGGGATTTATATTTTTATTTCTTTTGGTTAATACCTGTGATTGCTGGTTCATATGGTAAGATTATGCTGAACTTTATTAGAAACTTCCAAACTGTGCTAATGTGGCTATATTCCATTTTGCCTTCCCACTAGCAATGTGTAAGAATTCCAGTTGTTCTGGGGCGCCTGGGTGGCGCAGTCGGTTAAGCGTCCGACTTCAGCCAGGTCACGATCTCGCGGTCCGTGAGTTCGAGCCCCGCGTCAGGCTCTGGGCTGATGGCTCAGAGCCTGGAGCCTGTTGCCGATTCTGTGTCTCCCTCTCTCTCTGCCCCTCCCCTGTTCATGCTCTGTCTCTCTCTGTCCCAAAAATAAATAAACGTTGAAAAAAAAATGAAAAAAAAAAAAAAAGAATTCCAGTTGTTCCATATTCTAGCCAAAATTCAATATTGACAATCTTTTAAATTTTAGTCCTTCTAGTGACTATTAAATGGTATTTCACTGTCATTTAAATTTTCATTTCCCTGGGAATTAATAACGTTGAACATTTTTTTCCTGTTTATGTTGGCCTTGAATGTGTCTTCTTTTGTGAAGTTCAGTTCTTATTTTTGATACTTTGCATTCTCTGTATTGATACATATGAGTTCTTTAAATATTCTGGATAGAAGCTCATTTTCAGTAATATGGATTGCAAATATTTTCTCCTGGTTAGTGTCATGCCTTTGCATTTTCCTGATCATGTCTTTCCAAGAGAATTTTTTAAATCCTGAAGCTCAATTTATCATTTATGTTATTACTTTTTATGAACTCTCTAAAAAATTGTCTTCTGTAAGGTCACAAAGAGTTGCTTCCTAGAAATTTTATAGTTTTGACCTTTATGTTTAATTCTAGGTCCATTTCAGGCTAGTTTTTGTGTATGGTGTAGGGTAAGATTTGAAAGTGTTGGTCCTTTTTCTCTGATAATGATATTCAGTTATCATATCACTGGTTTTTAAAAAACACTTACCTTTTCACCATTGAATTGCTGTAGCAACTTTTCTAAAATCAAGTAGATATATATTTGTGGGTTCATTTCTGGAATCTTTCTTCTGTTTCATTGATCTGCATCTCTGACTTTTAGCCAATACCACATTGTTTTGGTTATTATAGCTTTAGATTAAGTCTTGAAATCAAGTGAAAATTCTTTCACTTTTGTTCTTCATCTTCAGTTTTGATTATTCTTGATCCCTTGAATTTTCACGTAAATGTTCAAGTCAGCTTACTAATTCCTACCAAAAAAGAAAAAAAAAAAAAACTGCTCAAGTTTTTACCATAATTGAGTAAAATCTAGAGCTCGGTTTATGTTTTAACCACACTGAATATTCATATTCATCAATATAGTGTATTTATCTCTTTACTTAGATCTTAGATTTTTCTCAGAATCTTTTAGAGTTTTAAGTGTGCAGATCTTATAAAAAGTGCTAATTTATCCATAAATGTTTTATGGTTTTGGATACTGTTCTAAATGTTGATTGCTTTAATTTTGGTTTCCATTTTTTTTCTAGGCTATAGAAATATAAATAATTTCTGCATATTGACCTAATATTCTGCAAACTGGCTAAAGTCATTTATTAGTTATTTTTTGTTGAAAATATTTTATTTTTTATCATACTGTGTGATTTTTTAATGATTATCCTTTGCCAGATACCGGGCTAAGCGTAGAGCAAACATTAGTTCAGTCAATAATTAAACAATTCTTGAGATGGATTCTAGTATTATTTTTAACAGCTTCATTGAGGTATAACTGATGTACAAAAGTACTGCATGTATTTAATGTGTAGAATTTGATGAATTTGTACGTATGCAAACACTTGTAGTGCCGTCCCCATAATTGAGATAACAGACATATCCAACACCTCCTAGAGTTTTCTTGTATTCTTGTATTCTGGGTAGGAGCACAATACGACTGCTCTATTTTAAACAAATTTTGAAGTGCACAAAACTGTATTATTAACTCTAGGCACTACTATGTGGTACAGCTGATCTCTAGAACTTATATAGCGTAAGTGAAATTTTATACCCTTTGAATAACACGTCTCCATTTCCTTCATCCCCCAGCCCTTGACAGCCACCGCTGTATTCTCTGCTTCTATGAGTTTGACTATTTTTTTTAAGTTTATTTATTTATTTTTGAGGAGAAAGCATGATCAGGGGAGGGGCAGAGAGAGAGAGGCAGAGAGAGAATCCCAAGCAGACTCCACTCTGTTGGCACAGAGCCCAAACTCAAGATCATGACCTGAACCAAAACCAAGAGCTGGTCACTTAAATGACTGAGGCACCCAGGCACCCCTAGTTTGACTATTTTAAATACTTCATAGCAGTGAAGTCATTCAGTATTTATCCTTCTGTGACTGGTTTATTTCACTAAGCATAAGAAATGTTAGAGAGGTTGTGGAGAAATTGGAACCCTTGTTTGTGGGAATGTAAAATGGTACAGCAACAGTGAAAAAATAGTGTGGATGACTCTCAAAAAATTAGAACCTGAACTATTATATGATCTAGCAATTCCCCTCTGGATATATACAGAAAATAATTAAAATCAGGATCTCAAAGAGATGTTCATTGGAGCACTATTAACAATACTGAAAGAGGGAAACAACCCAAGTGTTCATCAAAAGATGAAATGATACAGGCAACTATGGTATATACACACTGTGGAATATTATTAGATGCTTAAAAAATAAGGAAATTCTGCTATTTGCAACACCATTTATTAATTCTTGAATGGCATTTTTGCTCTTAAACCACACTTGCATTCTTGAAATACACTTCATGATGTAATATCCTTTTTATACATTGCTGGTTTTCATTTGCTAATATTTTGTGAAGGCTTTTCACATCTATGTCCATGAAGGTATTATTTTCTTATAATGTCTGCTTGATTTGGTATCTGGATAATGCTTTCTTTGTAAAATTCACCGACAACTTTTCCTTTCTTCTCAATTATTGGATAGAATTTGTGAAAGACTGACATTAATTCTTCCTTAAACGCTTGATGAAATTGTTTAATATGGACAACCAAGCCCTGGTTTTTCTTTGTGGGAAAGTTCTTAACTAAAATTCAATTTCTTTAGTAGATATAGGAATACTCAGATTTTCAGGTTATGTCTGAATCAGTTTTGTAATATGTCTTTTAGTGAAATAGTCTATTTCATCTGAGTTTTAAAATTTATCGGCAGAGTTTTCATATAATCCTTCTATTATCCTTTTAATATCTGTAAGATGTGTAATGTCCTATATTGTATTCCCCAAATTGCTGTTTGTATCTTCTATATTTCTCGTTTTTTTAAATAAATTTAGCAAGTGATTTACCAATTTTATTAGTCTTTGCAAAGTTTTATTGATTTTCTCCACTCTGTTTTCTATTACATTTGTTACTTCTTATATCCTTAATATTTTTTACCTTTTGCTTACTGTGTTCTATTTGCTTTTCCTTTTTATTTTATTCATGCAAAAACTTAGATCATTGATCTGACACCCCTTATTTTTCCTAATCTAAACATTTAAAATTAAAACAACATTTTTCCTGCATACACTGCTTTAGCATCATCCCACACATTTTGACATATTGTATTTTCATTTTCATTTAGTATAAAATAATTTCCAATTTCTTTTACAGCTTCTTCTTTGAATCAAGAGTTATTTATACTTGTGTTTTAAACTTTTCAGATACTTGGGGCTTCTATGTATTTTTCTGTTATTGATTTCCATTTTAATTTCAGTTTGGTCAGAAAATATGCTTTTAGGATTTCAGTCTCTTTAAATTATTGAGTTTTACTTTATTGTCTTTATGGATGTTTCATATGTTCTTGGAAATAATCTGTACTCTGATGATGTAAGGTGGAGTATTCTATAATGTCAATTAGATCAAGTTAGTAGGCAGTGCTATTCAAGTCTTCTGTGAGGTTTCTTATTTTGTGTCAAGAGTATTAAAGTCTCCAGCTACAACAGGGAAGTTTATTTCTTCTTTCAGTTATGTCATATTTTGCTTCAAGTATTTTGAAGATTTATTACTCGGTATGTATACACTTAGAGCTTTTGGGTTGTTAAATTTAATGTTAAACTTTTTAGTTTTTTGGAGAAGGCAAGTGGGTAAGAATATATTTCCAAGACTTGTTTTGGTTGGTTAACTTTCACAAATTATGAATTAAGGTATTATTTCCAAGAGGTATGATCATTAGTTATTTCTGTCAGAAGAGGAAAGGTGACATATATTTATTATAGGATACATCTAAATCACTTCTTTTTATATTCAGGTTTTCTCTGGTACACAAGTCAAAACATCCATTCTCCCCCTAAATTCTGTAAAGATGCTATATCCTTTTCAATTTCTTATTTTCCAATTAAATACATGTGCTTTAATAAATGTCATTTTTAAAGTTTTAAATGGAATTATCTTACAGGGAAATTCTTTTTAACATTCTAAGAAATTTGACTCTTAGAAATAACTACTTCTCAAGGTCTCATTGATGACTATATTCAATACCATTTCTTTAGTTTTATTTGCTCTAGAGGAGTTCTTTTGATGAAACAGTTCAAGTCACATAGGAATTTTCTTTCCTCTCTGTGACTGTAAGCAGCCAGTGATCCTTAGAACTCTGGGTCTTGATGAGCCATCACATCAGAGGTAGGTAATCTTGCTTCTGGTATTTGATCAAGGCATATTAATTTATTTATCAGAAATTTAAATCTCTTCTATTACTTAACTTTCATATACAATAATTTAGTAAATCATTCAATTTATTGAAAACCTTTAATGAACAAGGTCGAAAGGAGATAAAAAGGAGTGAAACATGGTTTCTGCTCACTTGACACTTAATTTGAATAGGGGAACTGCTATAGACTGAGTCCCCCCACCCCAAATTCATCTTTTGAACTCCTATTTCCTAGTATGATAGTATTCAGAGATGAGAACTTTGCGATACACTTAGGCCATGAGGATGGAGCCCTCATAATGGGGTTTGTGCCCTGATAAGGAGAGACTCACGATAGCATGAGATACATGAGAGCTCTCTCTCTCTCTCTTTCAACCATGTGAGGAATCAATGAGAAAGTGGCCATCTACAAACCAGGACATAGGCTCTCAGCAGACACATCTGTCACTACTTTAATCTTACACTTTCCAGCCTCTGGAATTGTGAGAAATAAATGTTGTCTAAGTTACCCCAATATATGGTATTTATTATAGCAGCCCAAAGTGACTAAGATAGGAGCTAAGACAGAAACATGGAAAATTCAATGGCTTTTGTTAAGACATTTAGAGGTAAGAAAGAAAACTTTTGGATGGCAGTTTGAACAGCAAGATTAAAACTAGGAATAGTCAGGGTTTTGATGTACAAACTTGGCTTGAAGGACAATTATGAGTTATGGCATTATGAACACAATCATGCTGGAAGAAATACAGTTCATATTCTAGCAGTGGCCAGTGGTTTTGTTCTTTTTGGGTCTTAGATGTCTGTGTAGAGAAGTAGGAGTTAAAGCTGACAAGCTACATTCACAGAATATTGATTTCAGAAGGTGACTGCAAGATTATGTAGTCTAACCTAATTTTATAATTGAGGGAAATAAAGGACACAATTGTTTGCTGTACAGTGCATAGTTCAGAGTTTTTAAAATTCCATTTTACCTTTTCAGAGTGTGTGTCCAGGGGTCATACTTCAGAAAGCCCTGATAAACTTTGCTGTGTGTTCACATTTGATTTGATAAAAAATAGTCATCACTTAAGGTTTTTGAGGAGGCAAGTAACATGATCAGAGACATGCTAAGGAAGATTCCTCTGATAGCTCTCTGGAGGATGGATTAGGATGGAGAGAGCCTAATGATGGGAAATAAGTTATGAGTTGATTTTATAGCCCAGAAGAGTAATAAAATTCTATGCTATAATGATGACAATAGTAATAAGAGGATATATATATATATATATATATATATATATATATTTACTACTCATATATATATGTATATGTATATGTATATATATGTACCTCTATATATACTATATAGATTATAGTATATACTATACTTTGGTTAGTGTTACCAGTTGAATATTTGTCTTCCACTAAAATTCATGTTGGAGCCCTAATCTCTAATGTGATGGTATTTGAAAGTGGAGCCTTTGGTAGATCATTAGGTGTTTCACAAAGGTGTGAACCACTCATGAATGAGATTAGTGACCTTATGAGAAGACACATGAGAGAAATGTGAAGATACAGCAAGAAGAATTCTTCCTACAAACCAGGAAGAGGGCCCTCACTTGACATAGAATTTGCAGGCAACTTGGTATTGGATTTCCCAGTCTCCAGTATTGTAAGAAATAAATTTTTGTTGTTTAAGCCATCCAGTCTCTGGTAATTTGTTACAGCAGCCTGAGCTAAGAGACTTAGGGTAGAAGTGGCTGGATGTATTGTCTAACTGAGTGTGGGATACCAAAATGAAGAACCAGGGGACAATGACTTGGAAACGTGGAGTCACGATGATCTGGAGGAAGGCATCATTATTGCCAGAAATAGGTCAATGCACTGACCTAATAAGAATCATGTGTACGTGCGCACATGCACACACAGGCAGACACAAAATCATTCAGAAAAACTTTATTTCCACTGTGGAGAAAGCATCTCTCAAAGAGCTGGGTCAGCTAGATGAGCTAGGAGTTGGGACACAGAGACAATTCCTCTGTAGCCATTATCCAAGAGGGCTGACTGTGTGGTGGAGGTTTATCAGACGACAGGTCAGACATTCAGAGGATGGAAGCCTGTCTCTCTCTCTGGACCAACCTCATGTTTTATGTAATAGGAGGAAATACAAATAAACATATATATCTTATGTGAAATGATGGCGCTGAACCCATTGGTCTATAGGATGAAATATCTTGCTCTAGAAACATGTATCCTGACTCAGTCAAATTTTCTTTGCATTGCTTTAAGGATTTTGGCTAGACACACAAAGGCTATGTGTGTCATATCATATGAAATTATATGAAAGGTCTAGGTTAGGATTGAGAAGTTATGTTAGCTACTTGAGAACTAAATTTCTCTAGCTACATTGCAACCCCTCTTTTCTATGGTTCAAGCAAATACTTTTACTCGTTCTAGTAGCCACTGGTTATTTTTGCTAAACTCCCTATTCTCCTATTCGAAAGGGAAAAAATAAGGCATTGTTATAGTAAAAACAGTTTGTGTGTTCTCATTCTTCCTACTTGGGAGACCAAAACTTGTAAAAGGCTGGTTTTACAGTAAAAACCTTCACTACTGTAATCATACCAGATCTATCAGGTCAGTTCATTAGTTTTAGACCATCTGCTGCCCTCTTGTGGCCTTATAATCCACCTACCTATGCTCCAACTCCAAGCCTTTAATGGTTTTTGTCAGTTGAAATGGTTTCATCAGTCATATAGAAACTGACATGTCAAACTATAATTAACCTCCTTCTTACAGTACTTTATTACACCTTTGTATTTTGTGTCAATTTGGCTCTAAAATATGTAGATATTATATAATGTTCACGATCATTTTAAAGAAAACAAACCCTAATACATTATGGATTGAGTATGTCTTCTGGGAAATTTGGAAGTAAGGCCTTCTTTAACTTTCTCAAGTGGAGTGTTAGATTAGCCATTTTATATTAGCAAATAATGTTCAAATATAGAACAACACTTGCCACATAGTAAAATACATAAAGTTGTAAAAATGCTCTAAGAAAGCCATTAGGTAAATTCTTGATCAAAGTGTTTTTCTTAAAGCATATCTTCATATAATACCACTAGTAATAATGGAAAAAAGAAATTGTTTCAGGTAGAATTATTAATTATGTCTTTTTAATAGGTTTTGAAAATGTGGTTTTCTGAGACTTTCTAAATTTCAATACCAAGTAATACATGAACTGATACGTTCATCTTTAAAGTCATTACACTTCATTTTATAGCCTTCTCTTTTATATCAAGATTCCACTGTTCTCTTTTGGTCAAAAGAATAAAAGCCAAAGCTAAACCAAGTATAAAGAATCCTTTTATTAAATTTGACGTGCATGTCCCTGATATTTCTCATTGCACTGCCTTTTATTTTCAGCTTCTCATTACCATTTTAAATTAGGAGCAGAGATATTTAACTTATTCAATATAATGCTTTAATGAAAACTAAAGAGCTAATTCAGAGTAGCACCATAGACTCAGCTACTCTGAATATTCAGCAAAGCTGACAATTCCATTTAAGGGAAGCATTTCTTTCTTTCTTTCTTTCTTTCTTTCTTTCTTTCTTTCTTTCTTTCTCTCTTTCTCTCTTTCTGGCTGTTGTTTAAAGACTATATTAGGTAATTCAAATGTTTCTATTAAAATGATTCCTAATTAAAATATTCGAGAAGATGGAGAGAAAGGAAACAGAAATTAAACGTTAAAGTCTGTGCTACCACTGCAGTGTTGATATTTGAGACATCGCTGCTCTGTAACACTCAAGACACAGATCAAGTTTGTGCTTAGGGCTCAGCAAACAAGAACAGCCAATCTTTTTTGATGATTTTATATATGATTTCTTTTTAAAAAATCAAAGTCTCTATGGGAAAAACCAGAAGCACTGCAATTCCTAACACTTATTTTATGGGTTAGTACTGTTCATGGTTTGAATGTATGTGGCATACATTCTTTTTAAGTATTTGGGGTCCATAAAGGTCTTAAACTAGCTCTTATTATCATCACACCAAATGATAAAACTGATTCTTTGGAAACCTAGAATACAGAATAATGACTGAATGAGCAAAATATGGGCTGTACAAGTATTTCTTAACTAATGGCTGTCGTGTTTACTTGATCATGTATTGCTGATAATTGATCACAGCCTACAGCTGTTTACCAAAGATAAGTGCCCTTTCTCTATGTGCCTTACTGTCTTCATCTCTGGAATGGGAAAGATGCCTGTGAGAGTATCTAAAGTGTGATATATATCTGATTAAATCTAAAGGTTTCTTTCCTTCAGAACTGAGGGCAGCAGGCAGACTTTTCTCCTCTGGCATAAATTTGACTACTCAGCATTTTAAGCTCTCCTATGACCTTTCCTCTTTACCACCACAGGATAATCTACCCTGGAAGATAGAGCCAAACGGGGTTGTCTTAGGTTATTTTCGAGCAGAGAATGACTCTTCTAGTTACTACTTTAAACACAGAACCTTCCTCATTATCAAATAAATGCATTGAGTCTAACCTTATGTATGCAAAAACTAAGTTTTTCCCATCTGAAAGATGGTTAGTCTGTGTTTAGTGCATAAAATCTGCCCCAGTTGTTTAAACGAAATAAACGTGAGCTATCTCTTTCTAGGAGATCATATTCGTTTATTATTTTAGCATTCCAGTCACTGAACCTACATGCATCCCTGACCTAAAAGAAAATATTTTTCTTTGCGAGGTATTTGTTTTGAAGAAATAAGCAAACAAAGAAACATTAAGCAGGGAAAATTCTGGCCTGCAAACTCTAGTCTCTCCTTAATAAGCACCGCTAGTCTGAATATATGCATGATACCAAGGAGTCAAGCTTTATGTGTGTAAAAATGAACCGTAGATATTTTTCTTCCAATGCAAAGAATAGATGTTATTTCTCACTGCCTTTCCTCAGGGTTTCATGGGACAAGGAGATAAGCAGTTAAAAACAATTACATGTGTAAAGTAGCGTCGTATGAGTTGTCCCAAAGGTTAAACAAGAACCTGGATCATTGAAAGTTGGATTAAAAATTGTGTTACAAATTTGCATTATAAAATTGGAACTCCCTAACTCGTTGTGTTGCTCACTTTAAAAATTCATAAAATGAGAAAGGTGCCATGCCCTCATTAGAAATTTAGTGTGATTATTTGGAAAAAAATTTAAATTATGAATCACATGAAACCTTTCAAATGCAGTATGGGGGGGGTAGGGGACTTTATGCACCAAATCAGAAAGACAATGTCTCAAAGACAAGATTTTTTAAAAGCAATTAATTTGGATCAAACACAAATATATGGCAGTAGAAATATCAGACACGTTTATCATTCAGTATGCATTAGAGATTAGTTCTTATTCGATTTTTATTAAGCATGTATTTATTAAATAATATTATTTTTATGTCCAACTCATGCTCTTTTCTATGAATGAACCATGATTTGTTATCAGAAAGATTTAGCTGGAACTGTGCTGTTTTAAAAAACCAAACAAATCACCTCCCTGCGTCCCTCTCTCCCCACTTCCTCCCTTTCTCCTTCCCTTGCTTTCTTCCTCCTTCCTTCCCTTTCTTCGTTCTTTCCTTCTTTCATCCCACTTGTCTCCTTTTCTTTTCCTTTCTATATTCTCGTGAAATGCCCATGTGCACAAGCAGGACGGATGCCTTATCCTGTGAATAAACTGGCAGTGTTGATCTACAGCTGTATGCAGACCACATCTTTCTTCCAAAGCTGCAAGGCGCACATTTAAACTCAAATCTCAGAGATTGCAGCACCTAGATTGCAGTACAAATTGGTATGACCAACCAGACCCAGCAACCATCGATCTTCATTCTTTCTGCCACCCTGGAAACTGAAACCTTTTGTAGCAAGAGGTAACTAAAATTCTGAAGTCGACTTGCAATAAAGGGAAGCAACAACTTTAAGATTGGACTGAAATATCTGACAGCTCTCTGAAACAAAACAAAAACAAAATGTACCCAGGTTTCAGTTACGCTCTATTTGGTTTCTTTTCTTGTTAAATAAGCGCTGGCATATAACTCATTAGACACCTTGTGGGCAGCCCCACAAAGATGTGGGCAGTTCAATTTAGAGTAAGTGGGAGGTGTATAATTCAGCATTTATGCTTCCGGATAAATCAGGCTTCAGCATGTGAGACTTTTGCCATACGCTTCAAATATTCTTATTTCCCTAGCTGCTGGCTCAAATTTGAATTTAAACAGGCACATAAACAATACATGGTGGGAAAAATAAACAACTTTTTCTAAAACAATTTCCATTAATAATGAAACCTTCTTTGAGGCAGTAAACTGAGAGAACTTTCTCTGATTTGTTCCTTCAGTTTGGATGTGGATAGGAAGATTGTGTCCAGGAAGCCAAAACCAGAAGATCATCTGTTTAATCCACTCCCAGGTAGTTCTAAAATATTTTTACCTAGCCTTAGAAACATTAACTGTTGCTCAGAGAATGTATTTTTAACAGAGGCTTCGGCGTATTCTGTCTGCTTGGTATCCCATCATTTCTGCCCTGCTGAGGGCCTTTCCAAACATAGACAATATGCCCAGACCAATGGTCACATGTCTCTAAGGATGAATTGACCTAAATCCCTTAAATGGTCAGACAGGGGACCAGACATGATTGTGGATTTTCCTTCTATCAGGAAAAACAAAGACAACAAACAGAAACTGGAGTGTCTCTTATTTGAGAATCATCCCTTCTCCCATGAAGATGATTAGAATGTTGTAGAATGTGGTTTCCACAGTTATCAAAACGAAGTTCCTTACTAAGCATCAACAACCAAAATAAAACAGCAACATACTGTTATTTCCCAACCAAATTTCCAAATATTTACAAATCAATAACTGATTTACCCAATGCTAGTGATGGTTGCTAAGGTACTGGCATTGCTACTTGGTGTAGACTATTAGCAAAAAATGGCAGGAGCTATTCTCCTATCTGAAGACACACCCCTGGTGTGTTTGCAATTCCTCTCATCAAGGGGTGGACTCTACTTGCCCTCCTCTTGAATCAGGGCTGGCTTTGTGACCTTGCTTTGACCAACGGAATGCAATAGAAGTGATGTTTATACCGAACATACATATTTTTTTATGTCTGTGTAGGAAATCCTGGAAGGCTTTCTTTCTCTTCAATCCTTGGCATCGTAGAGAATCACCTGCCACTTCCTCCAAAGATCACTAGTCATTACCTTACTGAGATGGAGTCTATTATTAAACCCATTCTCATCATTCTGATCCAGGTTAAGGATTCAGGTTTCTCCTATCCTCCCTCAGAGAGACTGGTGTCTATTACTTAATTTCATATATAGTTTATAGTTAGAATACACATTTTGACCAACCTCTATAGGTAGTGCAGGGCCAGACTAGGATAGGGCAATTAAGGCAAGAGAAGCACTTGTGTCAGGTACAAAATTTAAGTGGGGGTACAAAGCACAATTACTAAGAGAAATAATAGTTTAATGCAATCTTTTTAAAAAACTAAAACTAGGGGCTACTGAATGGCTCAGTCAGTTAAGGGTCCGACTCTTGGGTTTCAGCTCAGGTCATGATCTCATACTCTGTGAGTTCGAGCCCTGCATCAGGCTCTGTGCTGACAGCTCAGAGCCTGGAGACTGCTTCAGATTCTGTGTCTCCCTCTCTCTCTGCCCCTCCCATGCTCATACTCTGTCTCTCTCCGTCTCAAATATAAATAAAAACATTTAAAACAATTTAAATTTGCCGCTTTTACTTGTGAGCTCTTGGAGGATTTATCCTCTCCAAATCTGTTTTTTTACCTATATGATGGAATTACTATTTTCATTGGGTCATTTAAAAGATTAAGATGAGCAACCAAAGTGGTTAGTTAGCGTGTTCTTACCATATTACTACTCAGTAAGTGTTATTGATTTGTCACTCTTTTTTTCTAGGTATGTATTTTTCTCTTTTGAAATGTATCATTCATTGAACAGGTACTTATTTTTTAATGTTTGTTTTGTTTTGTTTTATTGAGAGAGAGAGAGAGAAACAGACAGACAGAACATGAGCAGGGGAGGGTCAGACAGAGAGGGAGACACAGAATCCAAGGCAGGCTCTAGGCTCCGAGCTGTCAGCACAGAGCCTGTCGAGGGGCTTCAACTCACAAACTGTGAGATCATGACCTGAGCCACCCAGGCACCCCGAAAAAAACACTTTTTTGAATGCCTGTCAGTGTTCTTGGGATTGCTCTTAGCAATGTTTTTGGAATTATAACTATAATGGTAAGAGAAATCAACATGGGCCTGGATGTTGTAACGATGTTGTAAGACTCTTTAGAACATTATTCCAAGGCCTGCAGCTTAATAGGTAGGTGAGCAAATGTCCCTTTCCCCCCTGTGTACTGTATCAATGATTTCTAAGGATAATTTAGTCTAACACTCTGCAAGAGATTTAGAGTCTTTGCCAATGGTTCTGTTTTCTAGAAAAGAATTATAAGTTTCTGAGCACAGCATTCCATCAATTATTTAGAATTAGTATTTGGCATTAAAAAACAGACCATTTTAACCTGAATAAGACTTTGGGTAGCCTCCTGATATCTGTAATCATTTCTCCAAAATTCTTTATAATAGGAGCACCTGAGTGGCTCAACCGGTTAAGCGTCTGACTCTTGATTTCGGCTCAGATCTCAGGGCTTAGGAGATCTAGGCCTGTGTTGGGCTCCATTCGTGCTGCATAGTGCAAAGCCTGCTTGGGATTCTCTCTCTCTCCTTATCTTCCTGCCCCTCCCACTTTGCATGCGCTCTCTCTCAAAAACAAGTAAATAAACTATATTTATTTGTTTTTGAGAGAGAGTGTGAGCTCTTTATTTTATTTTATATTATATATAGGATCAATCAGACTGCATTTAGACTACATTTGGACTTTTGTTTATTTGTTTGTTTTTGCTGTTTCAGAAATCACTGAGCTCGTTCTATGCACCCATTCAGAATATTGGGGTGAGAGATGATGACTTCCCTAGGGTAAAATCAGAATGCCAGGGTCCAGCCCTTATTTATTCCTTTGAATAATAATAACCCCTATATCCTGGGATCCAGGACAAAAGGCTTGATATGCTTGACTTTTAAATTATAGGTATTCTTTAAAAGGAGAGAATACATAATGGAAAGCAGTTAGGGTTGAGATTATGCCATAAAGATGAGCTGTTGGCTTTTGGAAGCAACATCTGGAGACTTGGTGCTCAGGATTTGTATATGCCTCTGTTTAGAATTTGAGAAGCAAACACAGCCCATAGAAATCTGTGGTGGAATTGCTATCCAGAGCTGAAATATAAGGTTTATTTATAGCTCTAACATATTAAATATTAATTTCTAATATCAAAGAAAGAATCATTCACTCAAAAAACATGTTTTAGGTTTCTAGTTTTATTCAGGCTTAATGGCAATTGCCTAGAAATACTAAAATAGACTGAAATACGTCTTTGAAGGGTAAGAATTTGGGAGGATAAATTTGGGAATCTATAACACCACTGTAGTGAGATATATTTTGGTGAGTTTTAAAACAGGAGTACACATTTGGCAGGCAGATAAATAGGGATGGTGATGATCCATGATTAGAGGGGTTAATTCCAAGTAGACATTGGGAAAGGCAAGGGGTGGTGCAGTATATACTGTGTACAATGAATTATAACAATGACTGTGGCGTAATACTCAAGCAGAGGTGGAGATAAATACTCAAGATGAAAAGAGAGTAGAGACCACTATATAAAGGATATTCTAAAGCTTATGATGGAGTTTTTAAGTCAGTCATCTGTGTATCATTTTTACAACTATAACTTATGTCTATAGTCCATGGGCTATTTCCTTTGATATTTTCTTTAAGTCAATCCATTTTTTAATTGCATGACCTTACATTTTAAATCTTATATTTGTCCTATAAATATAAAATCAGGACCTCTTTCTGCAAGTTATAAATGGAAAGTAATATCTCAAAACTTATACAAAAATTATCCTTAAAGGCTAATCAAATACAGTTAACTGCCACTTAGAGTTTTATGGTTGTAGGTGCCATTCACTGAATTAGCTTAGGATGGTAAGAGAAGTCAATATTGTGAAGATTAGGAGGTCAGCTTTTGGTATGACACCTTTGAAAGGGCAGTGTGTGGGGACTCAGAAAGAAGTTCAGAATTAAAGATAGTCCTAGAAGTTTAACTCACAGGCACACTAACCTGCAGGAGGAAGTTGATGTTCTAAGAGTGAATGACCCCAAAAGTTTACAAGGGTTTAATTAGTCAATGAGCAGATTAATAAGAGATTCATCTAGGTAATCAGTATTACCTGGACTGGAAACAAATTAAGAATACTGGTTTTCCGTTTTTGCTTTTCTCCTCCCGCCTGCCCCCCCTCGTCCTCCTCCTCCTCCTCCTCCTCCTCCTCCTCCTGCTGCTTCTGCTGCTTCTTCTTTTTCTTCTTCTTCTTCTTCTTCTTCTTCTTCTTCTTCTTCTTCTTCTCCCACCTGTATTCCAATCCAAAAGTAACTAAAATTGTCTTCCATCACCCAAGGACAGAACTGATACGAAAGATAACTTTTATCTTTGGGGCATGCCCTCCTAATGTTCAACTTCTGTATCATGGTGATAACTTTCTTTTCATTTGTCCTTTCCTCCTTGATGCCTAAATGTTCATGGCTAGACTCTGGCCTAGGACTTTCATGCTCTTTCTGAGTTGCCCTGCTTTACCTACATGTTGAAGTTGCCCTCATGTGCAACTCCTACCCCCACGGATTCCTCCCTTGCGTCACCTTTGAAATGACTTCTGCCTGTATTGTATATTTTTGAGGCCTCAGTCCCTCTGATTAATAAATTGATACTAGATGCAATAAATATTAGAGAAGCATGGTAATATTATATTAGTATAAAAAACACTTCTTAGATCAGCAAAAACAGGAATATTTTAACAATGACTTTCTGGAAAGAGTATCTTTAGTCTTCTACTCTAACCTACCATTGACACTGAATTTCAGTGAATTTCAAACCAAATGTGGGAGAGGTCACATTCTGCATTTTCAGTCCATGGTGGCAGAGAATTTCAGCCCAATGTGGTACCCATCTGAGTTGTAAGATGTTTCTCTTGATGAAGGTAGGAGTTAGTATGTTGGGTCTGTTTGTGATACCCATAAACCATTTGAGACTTGCAACAACACAGTGACAATGGAATGAAAGCTTGCTAGATTGAGAAGGACAATTCAGGGAATTAATCTTCCAGGCTAAAGTCAAGATTGTCAGAGAATGTGGAAGCAGTATCATCAGGCAGTCCAGTGTGCTTACAGCAGGGTAAACATGTAGCCCACACAGTATCTAATAAAACACAGACAACTCTTATGGTAATAGAAGAGCTTGATGCTGGAGGGATTAGGCCTGATAAGAGGGCAGTAGTATATGAAGTCTCATATGCATTCTGTCCCTTCTATACCCTACACTATTTTAATTTTGAATTTGATTTGCCCTCATTCATAGGCTGCATTGCAAAGGGCTCCAAATCCTTTTCCTCATTGGAATATCTTTACCTCATGTTCTAAAACACTCTTTCCAAAGGCACATTTTCCAAAGGTTCCTTCTTTTGTGTCTCCCCTGCAGCATTTGACCCACTGCCTTGTACATAGACTGCCCCCAGTAAATTGTGGTGGCTGATGATTTAAGTATTTTTTTTAATAAAGTTCTAAAAAGTTCTAGAATACACTAAGTAGGAATGTGGATGTGAAGGAATTAGATTGACAATAGCCAAAGCCTATAATAGACAGTGTGCTGTTAAAAAGTAATGTCATTGACTTTAAAATAAATTGGGTGAGGGGCGCCTGGGTGGCGCAGTCGGTTGAGCGTCCGACTTCAGCCAGGTCACGATCTCGCGGTCCGGCGCGGTCCGGGAGTTTGAGCCCCGCGTCGGGCTCTGGGCTGATGGCTCAGAGCCTGGAGCCTGTTTCGGATTCTGTGTCTCCCTCTCTCTCTGCCCCTCCCCCGTTCATGCTCTGTCTCTCTCTGTCCCAAAAAAAAATAAACGTTGAAAAAAAAATTAAAAAAAAATAAATAAAATAAATTGGGTGAAACAATTCATCTTTATGATGGATTAAGACAGTTCTGCTAATGAGACATGCAAATGTTGATGCCATATCTTCTAAAATGTGATTGGATGAGGTAATAGAGTTGGTCAATAAATCAGTTTTGAACAAAGAAGCATAACCATAAAAATTCAGTACAACATAAATGAATATATCTGTTATTGAAAAGATTAATTCTGAGATTATGATTAATATAATTAATTGTTAGATTTCAATATAATGGGGGATTTTATCCTCATTATTCTGGGATTAGACAATGGAGTGAGTAAAATACATTTTTTTGTCCCAAGCAGTGATGCTGCAACATGATATCAAAAGTAAAAATGCAGGGTCAGAGCTAAATAATAAGAATTTACGAAGGCAAGAGACCTAGAGGCTAGTTCCCATTCTATTTCCAAGTTGTATGAGGCAAATCATCTTTGGGGTGTGGGGGGTTCAGATCAGTCTCTAATTTAACAATTCAAAAAGATTTGTTGAGCTCCAACTTCATTCCAAGCATTTTTCAGGCAGGTGCCCATCAACCTGAAATGTTTTTTATCCTTAAAAGTCCCTTTTCCATATCTAGATTTTATGATTTTACTACCTATAACTGTGCTTTGTAATATTTCAACCTGCTGAAGCTGTGTTTTAAACAAATGTGACACAGAATCAGATATATACCCACATCAAAGCAGTGATTCAGGTGTGGAGGACTCATTCTCCATCTGCTTGATAATCCCTTCCAAACTTTCTCTTACCCTACTCCCGAAGAACTCTATGGTATATAGTCAATTACAATTTAATGTGAACTTGACTGACCTAGACTAAACTCATCAACATTAGTTTAATAGAGAGAAAAAGTAAATAAAGTACCTGTAATATGTGAAGATATACATCTTTCCCTTGCTCCAAATATATCAATGTTTTCATACTTTGGCAACATTTATTCTCATCTTTTTTTCCTGCTTCTTAATTTGGGTTTACTTTCTCTGTGTTAGTCGAATTTTCTACTACTCCTCAGCATAATGCTGAAATAATTAGACTGATTTTCTTTATCTTAAGAACTCAGCACTGATTCTTGCCACAATACACCTATTAAGGTGAATCCATTGTTTTATGAAGTCATCTCCATTCTTTTCCTAATTCTTTCTCAGAATTAAGTAGCTGTCCTTGACTGAATTCTTCCAACTCAATTTATTTAAAGTCTTATGAATTAAGCACTAAATTGTATATTGCTTTGTATTACTTTCTATTATTTTATGTCTAGCTCTTTTGGCTCCCAAACTATTCTCTTGATAGCCATGTGTGATCAGCATGAGAAAAACCCTTAATTTTTTCTGTCCTTCTTTAACAAATTTGTCCACCTAATCAAAGGCCTTGAAAGTTGCCAGAATTTAATTTACATAGTGCTCAAGGCTTGGTGGTGCCTCCATTTTGAATACTGTAACTTTTCACAGATTCTCCAACTGACCCCAAGTCATGAAGACCGTGACATGACTTAGAAATATCTGCTTCAGCACTGTTCACATTATCATTGCCTTAAATGCCATAGTCGTACTTCTTTCTGGAATATAGGCTAAGCTATGAAATCCCTAAATTTATAGGGATATTCCAGTTTTATTCATACTTTATACACATTATGCCTAATTTTAGAGAAAATCTAGGTCTCCAAATCATGATGTCAAACAGGCATACCTTTGATTGAATATAGTGCTGACATCTAAGGGAAGCAGATTTGATGGCTTGGTCCTAAGAATGGGAGTTTCGGGGGTTATGTCGGTGCTCTCAAATCAGAAAGAGAGCAGCTGGGGATGCTACTCATCTAAAAAGGGTGGAGATGGTTGAGACCTTAAGAATCGGAAGGTGACAAGGGCAGGCAAATGTCTAGGTCTCTCAAAACTAACCAGGTTTTATCTCCTAAAAAAGTGATTAAATACCAATCAGTAATGAGGGCAGAAATCCATACATTTTGACTAGGAAAGGGAAACAGAGATGTAAAAAGGGGCTGTGGATCTAGAGGCCAAAGGGGAATTCAGGACTCAGATCCAGGATCTTCAACCCCGAGTTTATAGTGGGATAACACATTTAAATCACCAGGAACAATATCTTTCTTACACATTTTATAAATAGTAGAGTGTCTTTGAGCATGAAATAAGCACTTGATGATTAATGACATGTGATTGCACTGTTAGAATCTTAAATTAAACCAGCCAATATTATTTTTAATTTCTATCTTCTCTATCGTGTTTATCCTTTAAAAGGATATTTGTATTTTCATCTTAAACATAGAAAATAGCATCATTATTTTATTTGTTCTTCCACAAAGCAGAATTTTTTCAATCTCTATGTTTAGAAAATAGTATGGATAATAATTCACATTTTTTCATCCATGAAAGCCTATGTACTGAATGCAATAGAATAAAATCTTACAGGTGATGAAGTGAATATATTTTTTTACATTCAATGATTATCACACTAAAATAAGTCTAGAATAAAAGAGCTTCTGAAATATATGTGTCATTTACTTCAATTTATTAATAAAGAAATCTTTAGGTAGGGAGAGGACAATGACTCTGCAGCAGATTTAAGTAATAGTATTTTAATCTCTCTGTTTTATTTATTCAGAAAAAGTGTGTGATATATTGCTGAAACATATCTTATGTAGGAAATAAGTAGTAATGAAGTAATTTTGAAAAAACAGAACTTTTGTTTCCTAAACAATTGCGGAATATTATGCATGAGGCATGGTTAAGAAGTCTATTACTAATGGTGTCAATGTTATGGCAATTTCATTTCAGACCAATTCTATGTGAGTGCAGACAAAATGTGTTGCATAACACAGAGATTTTTTTTTTTAATTTATTTCATTTTATTTTTGAGAGAGACAGAGTGTGAGCTGGGGTGTGGCAGAGAGAGAGGCAGACAGAATCTGAAGCAGGTTTCAGGCTCTGAGCTGTCAGTTCAGAGCCCGACATGGGGCTTGAACTCACAGACTGTGAGATCATGACCTGAGCTGAAGTCAGATGCCCAACCAACTGAGCCACCCAGGCACCCCATGCAGAGATGTTTTGAAGTCATAGTTGACCTTCTAAGAGTTACAGCACTGATAGAAATGGTGGAAATCCTTTATTTTCTACACAGAAGAATGGTCTGTTTATAGGGTCCTTTAAAATATGTAAGGCACTTTCATTGTGTTTTTGTATCCGAACTGGAGAAAAATCTGGGGTAATGCTTTGTACTTACCATAGTAGTACAGAAACTGAGCTTCAGCAATTTAATTGACTTGTTTCAAGGCATACAAAATTGCAGAGCCTAGCCTCAAACAAACAAGTTTTCAACTCCTAAACATTACTGTCCTCTCTCCTAATAGTCTGTGTCCTCTGTCATAATAGTCTTTGTCAGAATGTTGCAGATGTAATTGGATGAAGCCTTGTGCTATGGAAAAACATGCCAACAGTTTTCTAGGTTTTTAAATAGATTTTTCAGACCAACACCGTATTTTCAGTTTACCATTTGCACTTAGAGAACACAACTTGTCAAAACCATAGGTGGTGTGTGCTTCACAGGACCTCGACGGGAACATGAGGGGTGCTCTGTGTGATGGTTAGACAGGTGTTTTCAGACTGTGAAAAATCCATTAAAATTCACTATCATCTGTGCTTTTGCTGTATGTGTACCATATTGTAATAAAACTTTAAAGTGTCATTCAGTTTAATATATTTGAAAGGCAATGGGATTTATGAACATTGTATTATGCAGATTTTAGAGTTTGGAATTTTATAAGATATTGGAGCAGAAACCATATTTGTTGTATGGTTATTTGACTCTTAAATATATTTAAAATACCTACCTCCCTCACAAGTCACTCATGCTCACACACACACACACACAGTGAAATAAAAATGATAAAAATATTATACACAGTATCAAAAAGATTTACAATTGTTCTTGGGAGAGCACATAACTATACATCATGGACAAATCAAGAAGTAAATGCCAGAGAAATTAATGTTAGAAATTTCTCAAGTTGAGCTACAAATACAAATTGAAAGGACGACGTTGAGTTCCTAACCTGAGACATGAGATAAAACATTCTGAATAAATGCCTTAAATGTTGTAATAGACATAGTTGTTCTACACCTCCAAGGATGATTTAAAATGCATTCATATATTACTGAGATATTATCTATCACATATAAGAAATTTAAGCCAAAATACCTTACTTACCAAAAAATACCTTTTGTGACAAATGTGAAACTAATGTGACAATTCAAGGTCTCAAGAAGATTTTCCTCAGTAATGAGATACTTTGATACCATCTACTGAAAAAAGAAAAAAGGTAGAAAAGAAATTGCCTCAGGGTTTGAAGGCCAATCTTATTAAGAAAGAATATATATAAGATGGGCAAAACTTGTTAATTGTAGTCCTGATCTGAGATTATAATTTTAATATCACTGTTACTGACAACAAAAATTACCTTGCCTACATAGTGGTTTTGGAAATGGATGTGGTATTCAGGTTGAGGTAAAACACATGATAAAACACAGCATTTTATTTTAAATAAGAAGCAATCATATGCATAAAGCAAAACTTGGTGCACTTGCAAAAAAGGCAATGGTCTTTTTGGTAATTCTGACCTTGTTTAGAACTGTGAGGGAAAAACATGTGGGCACAAAGCAAGCAATGAACAAAGAAATATTATAAACAATATGGAAAGGTAGACCTCATTGTTTCTGGTCAATTTGAGAAGAGGAAAACTTTGTGTGAGCTCTACAGTTGAATGAGGCTAGAAAGAAATGTGAAGACCTGGTTATAGTTTTGGGGGTCTTTCTTTGCTCATTTATAAATAAAGGTATCATATCACAAGTTTGTCCTAGTCTACCTAAAAGCAGAGGCTGAAAAGAATAGAAATTACAGGATCACAAGGATGTGACCAGCTTATTTTGTTCACTCTTTACTCCATCATAAATTCTTTCTAAGAAAGACATACTAAATTCAGTTGATACTATTAAGAACCAAAGTTAAGATGTGATTATTGCTATTGATGTTAGATGAGCAATGAAAGCAAAATGTCTGAGTGTCTCCAAACAACAACATCCAAGGTTACTAAATGAGATACTTTGAGTTCCTTATGCTAAGGAAACCAACAAGGTATGGACCTTGTGTCAACTTTCATATTTTCTGGAGATTAATTACTAAAAGTTATTTTTCTTACTAATGTAATATGTTTATAAAGGAAACTAGGGGTGCCTGGGTGGCTCAGTAGGTTAACTGTCTGACTTCAGCTCAGGTCATAATCTCACAGTTTGTCAGTTCAAGACCCTGGTCGGGTTCTGTGCTGACAGCTTGGAGCCTGGAGCTAGCTTCTGATTCTGTGTCTTGGGGGGGGGGGGGGGGGGGCCCCTCCACCATTCATGCTCTGTCTCTCTCTCTCTCTCTCAAAAATAAATAAACATTAAAAAAAATTTTAAAACTAAAAAAAAAAAAAGAAAAATAAATTTAAACCTAAGACTATCTTTAAAAATAAAGCCTATTATAAAAAAAAAGTGATGGTAAGAAACATAAAAGGACTGGTATCTAAAATATACACAGAGAAATGAAAACTCAACAGAAGTAAACAACCCAATTAAAAAATAGCAAAATACTTGAACAGATACCTCATCAGCGAAGATACACAGATGACAAAGCATATGAAAAGATGATCATCATAACTTCTCATCAGGGAATTGAAAATGAAAACAAAAATGGGATGTCACTACATACCTATTAGAATAGCTACATTCAAATATCTGACAATACAAATGCTAATAAGGATACAGAGCAACAGGAACTGTCATTCATTATTAGTGAGAATAGTGCAACTTCTTGGTATTTACCCAAATGAGCTGACAACTTGTGTCCACACAAAAACCTATATATGAATGCTTGTAGTGGCTTTATTCATGATTTCCAAATTTGGAAGCATTCAATAATTCAGTAAGTGAATGGACAAAAGGTGACAGATTCATACAGTGAAATATTCTTCAGCAATAAAAAGAAATGAGCTATCCAGCCATGAAAAGATATGGAGGGATCTTAAATACATATTTCTAAGCGAAAGAAGGTAAGATGTTTTTTATTTTGTTTTTGTTTTTTGAAAAGGCTAAATAGTGTATCATTCTAACCATATATTCCAGAAAAAGCAAAACTGTGGAGACAGCAAAAATATCAATGATTGCCAGAAGTTTGGGGAAAGGGAAGGAGAAATGAAAAGGTAGAGGACAGGGGATATTTAGGGCAGGGTACCTACTCTGTATAATACTTTAATGGTGGATACATGTGATCTGTCAAAACTCATAGAACATATAGAGTGAATCCTAATGCAAACTATGGACTTTAATAATAATGTATCAGTATTGTTTCACCAGTTAGAACACATTTATCACACTAATGGAACATGTTAGTTAGATGGGAAACTGTGTACGTGTGCATGGGAAGAGAGGTATATGGACCTACTGATCAGTTTTTCTGTAATCCTAAAATTTCTCTAAAAAACAGTCTATTAATTTTTAAAAAGTGAGTTTTGTTATTAATAATTTGTTTCCACTATCAGTTACCTCTTCCAACATTATTGACTTCACAGTTGCACAATGAACCACTCATCTGGGAGTTTTTATCAAGTCTTAAGTGGAAACTTTGGCTGAATACGTTAAATATAAGCCTTAGGATATGAATTGCTGAGAAGAATATTCTAAATTATGAAGATATATTTTCTAAATTAGCAAAAGTTAAAGGGATTTCGCTTCGCCCTTTTGCACGTGTCTCAAAATCATCAGTTCCACGGAAATAATATAACAATGCAAAATAATATAACAATACAAGTAGTTTTTATATCATAGCAGCTTTTGAATCATGTTTATCTTGTGTAAAGGTGAAGAGATCTATGTTATATATCTATAAATCATACACTACTGGTATTTTTATCTTTAGCCATGTTGATGAAATCATTTGTATTTCCATCTAATTATAATCTTGAGGCTACATGTAAGCCTAATTTCCTCCAACACTTTTCTTCTACCAACATGTATAATAAAACATCTCATACTTGAATATGAAGCTCTGTAGTCCACTATACATAGGGTCATAGGGAAGATGCGAAGTTTCAGGCAAAGACTAGAGGTTATTTGCTGAAGGGCCTATAGCTAATAAGTGATGGCCTCAGAGCTGATATCCAAGAGGGTCTTAACTGCTATGTTCATCAGAGAGGAGGCATTGGGCCATTACAGAGAGTGTATGGAAAGAAGGAATAGGAGTGAGCTTGCGATTTCCATAAAGTGGATACAAAGGATGGAGTACATTCCCGTTTCAAAGTAGAGGTAAGACTTGTTTCGAAGGAGAGCAAGTCTAAGCTAAATTAGGAGACAATGTTAGCATCTGAAAACGAGGAGTGCTTCAGCCTTCCCCTTCAGCCTCTTTAGCCTGGTTAGCATGTGTGTTATATTTTCTTCTTCTGTGAGCTCTTGGAGTGTAGCAAACAAAAAGAAAGACAGGAATTGTTAAAAAGCCTTTTCCAAATTCTTTCTCAGCTCTCATAGACTCCTTTCTCACCTCTATCCCAAACTGTCCAGATCTATATTCGAATTTATTTATTCTCATTTCCTTGCATGACCACATTTATCCTGACAGGTTTTCAGTGGTCTAAGAGGTGCACCCATGCTCGAAGAGCAAGAGTAGTTAAGCCACACTATAGTAGCAATATTAAAATTTATTGAACACTTAGAAATTGCTAGAACTTCTAACAGTTCTTTTACATGAATAGTTTCATTTAATTATATTACCTCTTATTACTCTCATTTGATATTTGAAGGAAATGGGGTATATGAAATGGTCACATCTCTGGCTGAAGTCAGACAACTAGTGAGAAAAATTTGGATTCAAACCTAGGTGGATTAATTTAAGAGTTCACATGCTTAACTGATAAATGAAGCTTCCGCACCCTAGTACCATATTTTGTCTGTGGGTTTTTTTGTCTTTGTTTTTTGTTTTTTTGTTTTGTTTTGTTTGTTGTTGTTTTACCTCCTGTAGTCCACTTGTCTGCAACAGCTTGCTCCATTAAGCCTACCAGTGCTGAATCGGTTAAACTGGCGTTATCAAGTCTCCTAACTATGAACGTAGAAGAAAAATCTGAGGAGAGAACCTGCATTAGTTTTATCGATCTGCTTTTGCAGAATTGAAAACAAAAAGCCATCTTGAAGCACATCAATAGAATTATGGTTTCCCCTGTGAGAATTTACTGCATTGGCGTTCTGATTTGTTCTCTTCTAAAGAAGGAGCACAGAAAAAAATTATTAGGTGCTAAAATAGGCTGGCCCTGATGAATTGCTGACAGTTCCACATATCTTTCTAGTGTTTTGCTTTCCTCAACTCATGCTAACATTACTCATCCAGCACTTTAACAAATTATAAAGGGTTTATTCAGATTGACTTTTTTTTTTTTTTTTTTTTTTTTTTTTTGAGATTAAGGCCCTGGGACATCAAAGCAGCATACAAATTGCAAGTCATTAAATGAAGTTCTGGGATTAATATATATTTTATAGTATAGCATTTCTTTTCTTTTATCTCTTCTACCTTAAATCCATCTCTGTTCATGAGGGCATTGATATGGCTATTACAAATCCTGGTTATGCAATGATAAAATTGAGTCAATAATGGTGAAATGTTACTGCTTTCAAGGAACTTTCTGGGATGTAAAATTATACATATATTCCATGCACAAAATATATATATGTGAATTACACATAGAATCCATATATATGTGACATACATGTTCACATATATATATATATATATATATACACACACACACAGACATACACGTGCACATATGTGCACGAGAGATTTTAGAGTCTAATCTCATGCTTGCCATAGGTCAAATGTCTTTATGCAACTCAGTTTTAGTCAGGTTTTTTTGCTAAAAAATTAGTTTTGGAAAGGTAACAATTCCAATTCCCACATGTTGATATCAGTTAGATCATCTATAAAATGTATCTTTCTCAAAACGATTTGAAGAAGACATATCCTGTACATTAGAAGCAATAACAGCAACCAAATGATTGTATCCTAAGCATTTTTCTCTGTTGTGATCTGCTCTTTTGAGAGCACCATTCAGTTTGTTTCTGACATTGCTTTGTGGAAGAAAAGTTAGAAGACTTGTTTGCAGACAGTTTGGTTCCTCTTCAGTCACTTGACTTCAGTAAAATTCACCTTACATGCTCATCTGCACAGCTTGCACAGCTTTCTGGCTACCATGGAGCGTTAGTTCTCTACCTAGATTCTGGAAGCCATCATTCCCATTGGCAACAAAAGACTGAGCTCACAGACAGTGCAACCACTGACTGAGGACCAGCGACATTGAAGCTAAACAGCACTGCTTTTCCCACTGGATGGGGCACAGAGATGCTGAAGAGAAGTGGAGGAAGCATCATAGCTTGATTAGAAAGTATTGAGAAGACATGAGATTTGGAAGTTTTATAGCACAGGATTTCTTTCAAGTTTTGACCTTCTATTTGAAATGTATTTAACCCTTGGTGTCAAATCAACCACTCCCTTTTAAGCATTAGAATAGAATTGGGAATCTTTGCTTCCTTAACTTTTTCTCTTTTCAAAAGTGCTTTATTGACTACAGAGAATGTTTTTGAGAAGAGGCTGTGAAACCACAAGTCCTTCTGGGTTGACCTTTTTGGTGAAGCAGTGATCTGATGCCACTGAGTGAGAGTAAAACGGTTTATGCTTCTTGCTTTTAAAATGGGTTATAAATGACATGAGGTTGCCTTTATTAAATTACCTTTTCTTTTTTAACAAACACCATCTGTTTGGGCTTGGCAAATCTCCCACAGGAAAAAGAAAAAAAAATAATGATATCCTGAAATAGAAAAGAGAGTATAACTTTTTCCTTCATAATTGACCCTGGTAATTTACTGAGGTGAGGTTATGCTGGTTCAGAAACGCAGCTTTATAAGTTTGCAGTACTAATTTAGTTACTTAGATTTAGTTACTTGGTGCAAAAGTTTGACAGATATTTAAGAAAATATTTCAAAATCCATTTCTTGTTGATTATCTTATTTATTTTTCCCCAAAGAGATGAGGGATTAATGACTTTAATATTCTGTCCTCCCATTTCATAGGTTGGGAAATAGAGACAGGGATGTTGCAGCTTCTTAAAAGATGATATGGCAAGCAAATGATAGGGCTACGTGTCAAATTTAAGTTTTCTGGCTACCAATCCCATATTATTTCCATTGCCCTCTAGGTCTAGACAAGCAGAAATGACATGAGCTTTATTGGACACCATAAAGATATGAACTCCGTGAGGGCAGTGTCGAAGTAAGAAGCATCAGCCACTCCATAACTCTGGGCTGCACAGTACTTTTTGTTATGTCACGAGGGTACAGGTAGCAATGGTGAAGAGAAAATGACTAAGCAGGCTGCCTCCAAATAGAAAGTTGCTGAGACTACTTGATGGAAAGAGTCCAACCATTTTGGAATGTTTGACCAATAGCCTGGATAATGGCCGACACAAGAGAGTCAGCAAACGTAAAAAACACAGCTGCTCAGGGTTTTGATGAGATCACTTCTTTCAGCATCATCAATTATTGGGGATGATCAGACTTAAATTCTGAAAGAAATGAGGCTAAAACCAAAGGAAATTAAGAGTAGGCGAAAGAACAGTTAAGATGAAAGGAATAATCCATGGTGTTATTGCGATCTTGGTGACTGCTTGCTCGGTGTATTCTTTTTTAACTTTGTAAACAGTGTAAAGTAATTGTCAATGACTCTGCCTAAGGGGCTTACAACAGAGCTATTCCCGGCCAGAGTTCATTCACTACTGCTGACCTGGAGGGTTTCTGTCTCTGGATCTAAAAAAATCTCATGGAGACAGTGAGGGCAGCCTCAGGCCAGGGATTCTGTGCCTGTGTTGGGTAAACGTTAGAGTTCTGCTTTCTATAGATAGGACTAGAGAATTCAAAGATCCACTGGCATCCTAACTGACATCGTGCTGATTCCTAATAAATTCTCTTTAAATTAGAATTGTGGCAGTATTTGAAATTAAATTTTTCATTTGCCTTTCTGAGTGCTGATCCTGGAATAATTTAAACATGACTGAGATGGAAGTGCTGGGTGACCAGAGTATGGACCATTCATAGGGAAGACACATGCTGTCTGAGTCTGCTGAACATCTTCAGTTGGCTATGGCTACATCTCTCGAGCATCCATAAAATAATCTTTCTTGGGGCGCCTGGGTGGCGCAGTCGGTTGAGCGTCCGACTTCAGCCAGGTCACGATCTCGCGGTCCGTGAGTTCGAGCCCCGCGTCAGGCTCTGGGCTGATGGCTCGGAGCCTGGAGCCTGTTTCCGATTCTGTGTCTCCCTCTCTCTCTGCCCCTCCCCCGTTCATGCTCTGTCTCTCTCTGTCCCAAAAATAAATAAACGTTGAAAAAAAAATTAAAAAAAAAAATCTTTCTTTAAGTCCTTTGCTCCTTATTCTAAATTCCTTAATGAGCAACACAGATCTCCGTAATAGTGCTTGAAATAGACCAAGAGGAAGTAAAATGGTTTATATGAGTACAATCTCAGCTTCAAGGACAAAAGTATATTAATTAATAGGAACGTATTTCAGAGTTCACTTCTAAATTTTGCCATTTCATTACTGTCTTGGCCAAAGTACAAAGTGATGATGATCTTCATTATTTAACTCCAATGGAGCCTCCATACCCTCTTTCTGAAATTCTTTTTTTTTTTAAGTAGATTATCTTGCATTTTTTTTTTTCAGTCCGCCACTTTGAAAGACAATATGCTACCCTTCTTTTCTGCTGTTCAATCTCTGGTCCTTCTTTCTCTATGCCCATTCTCCCTCCTTTTTCTTCTACCCTTAATCTCCTGACACACACTCTCCGCCACCTCACCTTTTTTCACCCTCTGATGTTCCCTTTCTTCTTTATATCTTTGTAATATTTACTGTATACGGTGTGGGATCTAGAAAAGAAAATGTTTTTAAATAATTAAAATATGAACTGGTAAATAGTCATAAAAAATAGCATACAGAATGCAGTGCATATTCAGAGGGAAGAGCAATTCACTTTAGCTTGCTGGTGGGGAAAAGATCAGTAAAATTTGATGGATGGAGGTTCTCTGAGTTGAGTGTTAAAGCACAGGTCGAATTTGGCCACGCGGGAGTGTCAGGACAAAGGAAGGGAGGTAGGAAAAGATTGAGTAGTTGTAGTAGTTCTGTTTGTTCCGTTTACTGTTAAATGAAGAGAATAGGAAGTGTAAGGTCAGAACCAGAGAATGAAGAATTTTAAATGCTACACTGAATAATTTGAAATTTATTTATTAGGTAAAGGGAACTTGAATTTTTGGAGAAAATCAGTGCTGTGGCTCATGAAGATTAACATGGCAGTGTTGTAAAGGATGGTTTGAAAGTGGCTGCTTGTAATAACTCCTGTTAGATTAACAAGGTCCTCTTTTCCACTTAATGATTGTTGTATGTTTGGTTTCCTGGGAAGTGATTTGGAGATACAGATAAGCACACAGAGGTTTCTTAGCGCATGCTCCTGGGAACAATCCCTTGAAAGGAAAGGAAAAGAAGCACAATTGAAAAGAGAGAGAAATCTCCAAAAAAGATCTCAAATGACCCCACAGGGAGTTCTCCAGCTAGTATGACTCTTTTGAATTGGGTTTGTCATTGAATGTGGGCTGCCCTAGGAAGGAGCAATGGCCTCAGGTAAGATGACTCCTTAGTGGAGGTAATTCCTGAAAGAAATTTGACCTCTGAATTCCGACAACAGTGCTCCGTATAGCTGAAGGAATAAGTTTCAGTTTTGGCAGGAAAGTTACACAAAACGTCACAGCATCTACTACAATTGACTTGTTTATATCTAAATGTCTAAGGTGTGTTCCAAGAGAACCTTGAATATCTTCTTTCAAAACACATCATATTCAGCATTTATTAAAGGCTTACTTATTTGTCTTTGCAACTGAAAGGTAATTTTTGTGTGGGCAAGAATTGTGTCCTATGGTTCTTTGTATTCATAGCATCTAGGATGGTAAGAAATAGGTGTTCAAGAGATAATTTTGAAAGAAAGAATGAAAGAATGAACTGCTTTAATAAAATCATGCTTTATCCAAATTAAGTGTTTTGAAAATACAATAACAGCTGTGCCTGGGTGCCTCAGTCGGTTAAGCATCTGAGTCTTGATTTCAGCTCAGTGCATGATCTCACGGTTCATGAGCTAGAGCCCCACAGCTCAGAACCAGCTTGGGATTCTCTCTCTCCCTCTTTCTCTGCTCCTCCCCCACTTGTGTGCATTCTCTCTCTCTCTTTTAAAATAAATAAGTAAACATGAAAGAAAGAAAATGCAAAAACAATTCAATGATTCTTTAATACCTCAAATCAATTGTGTCTCAAATCAAACACAGGGGAAATATTCCCTCTCAAGATGAATGATAGATTCCAACCCTCCGTTGTTTGTTTGTTTTTTTAATATACTTTATTGTCAAATTGGCTAACATACAGTGTGTATAGTGTGCTCTTGGTTTTGGGGGTAGATTCCCATGATTCATCACTTACGTACAACACCTAGTGCTCATCCCAACAAGTGCCCTCCTCAATGCCCATCACCCATTTTCCTCTTTCCCCCAGCCCCCCACCCACCCTCAGTTTGTTCTTTATGTTTAAGAGTCTCTTATGGTTTGCCTCCCTCTCTGTTTGAAACTATTTTTCCCTTTCCCTTCCCCAGTGGTCTATTAGCCATTCTGAAAAACAGTATGGAGGTTCCTCAAAAAATTAAAAATAGAACCCTCCGTTGTTTTGAGTTTGCATTCATTTTAAGCATCTGATAAGAAAAAAATCAATATTTTCACATTCTAAAGCTGATGAATACTTTAGTTCCTTTATGAATTACGGTCTTGTGGCCTGTTAAATAAAAATCATAATTTCTCCATTTTTAATATTTTTAGGGTGAGTCTTGGTTTAGGCAGGCTGTCTTGAAATGTACACTGGTATCCATCATGTATTTCCTAATCTCTGAAGCTGGTGCTCATTTATAAAGTTGTTATCCATTGTTGCCAATGACTATGTGCTTTCATTTTAAGATACTGCTAAATATTCAAGCTTATTGAATGAATCAGCAAAGTGCAAAGAGTCCCATGGTGGAAATTATTTGAAGACACAAATGAAGGAAGATATGATTCTTGTATTTTTGAGTTTATAATATTCTTGATAGATAACACTTACAAAGTTTAATCTACTCAGGGATAACCAAAAGCAATGTACAGTGAATACTAAGTAATGCTGAATAATTAAGGGAGAGAGGTACATGAAAAAGAGTGATCAAAGTGACAATAGTTAATTGAAAAAAGATGTTGCATTTAAAAATAAGGCCTCACCTCAACATTCTTAAACTCTTCTTGCAAAGAAAGATGGGATTTATGTCTTCTTCCTTTGAACCTGTACAATTTTATGACTATTTGATACAAGAAAGTATAGCTAAAGTGCCTGCCCACTAGGTGACTTCTGAAGCTATGTCAGAAAAACTCATGTAGCTTCCACACAGTTCTCGTGAAACACCAGCTCCATGCAGGTTCCATTTTAGGAGACTCTGTCAGAACCCAGCCACCATGCTGTAAGGAGCCCAAACCACATGGAGAAGCCATGTTTTAATGCTCTGATCAATAGTCCCAATTGAGCCACACTTATAAATGAAGAAGACATCTTGGAAATGACACAGAAACAGATCTTACAGTATCCCATAATTTGAGTCTTTCTAGTTGATCTCCAGATACTGTGAAGCAGAAAGTCAATTCTATCATACCTTTCTAGATAACCCAACCTACTAATTTTGTAAGCATAATTAAATAGGGTTGTTTTATGCCACTGACTTTGGAGTGACTCATTAAACAGTAAATATAAGAGTAACAAAATCCTTCATGAAGAATTGTATTTTTTAAAATTGTTCTTATTGTGTTCTTAAACACTATTTAAGTGCTTTATTCTGGAATAATCATATGTTTTATCATACGTTTTATGTATGTTTACTTCATATCATAGTGAAGTAGATGATTGTGATGGAGTGAGTTACTCAAGCACAACTTCTTCATACTGGTAGATACCCAAACTGGCAATTATTATAATTAATCACAAATTTAGTGACATAATTTGAGAGCTTCCTTTGTGTCAGGTATTGTACCAGCAGCCTTATATGAATTATTAATTTATTTTCAAGTCTCCATCTTATTCCTCTAAAGTAGGAGCTATCATTATACGTTACATATGAATATAATGAGATTTATTTTTTTTTAATTTATATATGAAATTTATTGTCAAATTGGTTTCCATACAACACCCAGTGCTCATCCCAAAAAGTGCCCTCCTCAATACCCATCACCCACCCTCTCCTCCCTCCCACCCCCCATCAACCCTCAGTTTGCTCCCAGTTCTCAACAGTCTCTTATGCTTTGGCTCTCTCCCACTCTAACCTCTTTTTTTTTTTTTCCTTCCCCTCCCCCATGGGTTCCTGTTGAGTTTCTCAGGATCCACATAAGAGTGAAACCATATAGTATCTGTCTTTCTCTGTATGGCTTATTTCACTTAGCATCACACTCT
>NW_024412396.1:6171998-6231328 GCF_014898765.1 Herpailurus yagouaroundi
ACGTCTGAAGGGAGTTCTCTGTGCCTCTTGGATTTCAATGCCTTTTTCCTTCCCCACTTCAGGGAAGTTCTCAGCTATTATTTCTTCAAGTACCCCTTCAGCACCTTTCCCTCTCTCTTCCTCCTCTGGGGTACCAATGATGCGTATATTATTTCTTTTTAGTGTATCACTTAGTTTTCTAATTTTCCCCTCATACTCCTGGATTTTTTTATCTCTCTTTTTCTCAGCTTCCTCTTTTTCCATAACTTTATCTTCTAGTTCACCTATTCTCTCCTCTGCCTCTTCAATCCGAGCCGTGGTGGTTTCCATTTTGTTATGCATTTCGTTTAAAGCGTTTTTCAGCTCCTCGTGACTGTTCCTTAGTCCCTTGATCCCTGTAGCAAGAGATTCTCTGCTGTCAGCTATACTGTTTTCAAGCCCAGCGATTAATTTTATGACTATTATTCTAAATTCACTTTCTGTTATATTATTTAAATCCTTTTTGATCAGCTCATTAGCTGTTGTTATTTCCTGGAGATTCTTCTGAGGGGAATTCTTCCGCTTGGTCATTTTGGATAGTCCCTGGCGTGGTGAGGACCTGCAGGGCACTTCCCCTGTGCTGTGGTGTATAACTGGAGTTGGTGGGCGGAGCCGCAGTCAGACCTGATGTCTGCCCCCAGCCCACCGCTGGGGCCAGTCAGACTGGTGCGTGCCTTCTCTTCCCCTCTCCTAGGGGCGGGATTCACTGTGGGGTGGGGTGGCCTGTCTGGGCTACTTGCACACTGTCAGGCTTGTGATGCTGGGGATCTGGCGTCTTAGCTGGGGTGGGTAGGCAAGGTGCACAGGGGCAGGAGGGGCAGGCTTAGCTTGCTTCTCCTTAGGTGATCCACTTCAGGAGGGGCCCTGTGGCAGCAGGAGGGAGTCAGATCCGCTGCCGGAGGTTTGGCTCTGCAGAAGCGCAGAGTTGGATGTTTGTGCGGAGCGAGCAAGTTCCCTGGCAGGAACTGGTTCTCTTTGGGATTTTGGCTGGGGGATGGGCGGGGGAAATGGCGCTGGCGAGCGCCTTTGTTCCCCACCAAACTGAGCTCTGTCGTCAGGGGGCTCAGCAGCTCTCCTTCCCTTTGTCTTCCAGCCTTCCCGCTTTCTGAGCAGAGCTGTTAACTTATGACCTCCCAGACGCTAAGTCGCGCTTGCTGTCGGAACACAGTCCGTCAGGCCCCTCCGCTTTTTGCAAGCCAGACTCGGGGGCTCTGCTTGGCCGGCGAGCCGCCCCTCCGCCCCGGCTCCCTCCCACCAGTCCATGGAGCGCGCACCGCCTCGCCACCCTTCCTACCCTCTTCCGTGGGCCTCTCGTCTGCGCTTGGCTCCGGCAACTCCGTTCTGCTAATCCTCTGGCGGTTTTCTGGGTTATTTAGGCAGGTGTAGGTGGAATCTAAGTGATCAGCAGGACGTGCGGTGAGCCCAGCGTCCTCCTACGCCGCCATCTTCCCTCCTGGCCTATAATGAGATTTAAATACTACATAAGTAATTGGCCCAAGGACATTCATTCTTTCCATTCCAAGAGAGCCTGGAAGTGATTTAGGTTGGGTTCACATGAAAATCCAAAGTCTTAACAGCAGTGAAATAGGGCTTTTATTCTTGAGATAAGGTAAAGAAATATACAAGAGGAAGATAGTATAAAATGGCTTCTGGTCATACTTCCTGTGTATGGGAAAATAATGATTGTGCTATAATATCTTAATACCTTTTCATACTTTAATGCAAAATTTGGTGCAGAAAACTCTGGCTTGGACTCTCTTCCACAATATTTAGTAAGAGGAGGACCTTCAATGACTATAAGTGTTGCATAAATTCAAGAGGATTATCTGAAAAGAATTCAACCAAGCATTGGCCCTTGAAGATAAAGATTTCTCATAAAGTAAAACGAATTATTGTCCTTGCCCATTGCACTAAAACTCTAATATGACAGTAACCAGAAACCTGAAAAAAAGTCATTTCAAGTAGGCCTGTTTTGTGGCCTGGCCCTACAGATTGATTTTATATGCAGGTTTAGCACTCGGCAGCTGCCAAAAGCCATCAGTGCAATAGCCCATTCAAAGGAACACAAAATTTGAAAAGAGGACAGCCGGCAAGGACATGCTGTAAAAGGCAAAGGACAGATATGAAAAAGATCTGCTGGCCCATGATCTCGATTTGGACATTTACAGTATCTAAAAAGAGAAGAGAAGACAGAGGAAAGTTTAATACCAACTTTAAACATATGAAATAGAGATCATCTGTTCATGAAATCTTATGTATTTCCATGAGAACTTGGGGTTGAAGAGAACTAGCTGAAATTGTGTCATTTTAAGTAAGAAATCCCATTTAGTGTGGAGATAATGAGATTCCAGGAACTAAATATATATGTGAAGTGATGAGATCCCACAACAGTTTGAATATAGGCCTCTTTTAGAGAGGACTTGAGTGTGGCAGGGAAGCAGTAGGTGATGACGATGATCACTGGGGATGATTTTAACACCATTGTCTTGTGTTGAGATGTTATAAAGTTAGGGTGTTTACTTAAGAATTATGAACTACCAGTATTAAGAGGACACTATAATCTTACCTTGGAATCTAACAGGGATTTCACAACCACTAAATACAACATTCTTGTGTGGATTTATATCTCTTAATTCTCAAAGTAGCTTTGTATGTATCTCTAGAAAAGACCTATTTTTAATATGGAATCTACCATGAGATAAACATAGATTTAGATGCCAAATTTTGAAAGTAATGGAAACCTGAATACATAATTATTCACACTTTCATTTCTATAATTCAGAAGGAATATCCCCTGATATTGCTGGTTTTATTTAACAAGACATCAGTGATAGCTTTGAGAAGAGATAATTCAAACCAACTGAAGTTCAAGATAATAAAGGACTTAGCATGTAACTGAGCAGAGTGCCAGTGCACTGACCAGGGCCATGTGATGCTGGAGCATGGACCACTTTCTGTGATGGGTCTGATGTTCACAATATGGCATCCTGGTAGTCTACTAAATTGGCATGAGGGAAGGGACTGTGGAGCCTCTGATATGGCTTGGATCCCACTGTGCTCTACGGGCTTCAGTAAAGCTTGACAAAGCATGCTGTCTTCATGCAGGTTCAGATGTGCTTAAAGATCTAAGTAGTGTGAGCTCTGAGTGACTCTGTAGCAAGGTGAAGTAGGAATTACAACTAACTTTTTAGTGATTTCTTGTTTGAAATTGTTTTATGATATCTATCTGCTTGCTGCCAATAAATTCAAATTCATCTTAGAAGGCAAATAAGACATCCAAATATTTGAATCAATCCAGTTCTTTGAATAATTACAGTACTTTCCAAAGGAAGGTGAACAATGTGGATTTGGGGTGGTAACTTTAAACAATATACAATACTCGTGGGGTGGTGGCAAGATATTATAATAAGGGAAGCCTCCAGAAGAAATATTAAGCTCAACAGCTTTATTTTTATTACAATTCTGGATCAAGGCAAGAGAAAAATCTGAGAGCAGAGTGATGCATTCTAAGACTGGTTTTATCAAATATGTGCCTATCTGGTTATTAGAATGACCCTTTTAAACATTTGACCGCAGGTGGAACTGATTTCCCCTCAGAGCTTTCTTAATTTTAGTTTAGCAATAAGCAAAACAAAAATGTGCTTGCCCAGTGTCTGACAACTCTGTGAAGTGATAAGCTGACTGATTTAGAGGCTTCTCACCAGTGACATTTTTTTCTTGTCTTTGTTAATACTGTAAGTGATTGGGATGTTAATCCCTATTGCACTGAATTGAAGCTGTGTCAATTTCATATAACTTACTATGCATGGTATTTTAGCTGATTTTAGCATTCAAGAAAGCTATGTTGTACTATTGAACAGGGAAACCATTTTTAACACCCTTATAGATTTCCTTTGGAAAGAGGTGAGTTTATAGGGAATTCACTTCAAGTAGTCACTTCAATACCCCTTGTTTGTCGTCAGTGCTTTGGAAACAAGGCTTAATAACATTTCCTTAAAAATTTAAGAGTTCATGATTTACCTTAGTAATCTTTTCTTCTGTGTTAAAATTCCGATAGACAAGATACCTTTTCTGGAAACCTTTACCTACAATTTCAGTCCCTTTCTCTCCCCTTTTTTCTTTCTTTTTTCTTATATCCTTAGAAATAGAGAAAAATTTGTCTGCTACCATTTATACAAAATCTTATACTCTACCTAAAGAGAAAATACACTTCGGGGGCTAAAGAAGCTGAGTTAGAGCTCTAGGTCACAAAACTATTTCTCAACCCATATGCACTTCTGTTTTCCTTATATTTTTGCGCTCATATTGTGAGACTCTTGACTAAATACAACCTACTTAAAGGATTAATCAATATTGAAGAATGTGTTTAGACAATACATTTTATTTTATTTATTCACACGTGTACCCATATTTATTTCCTTAAATGAAAATTACTTTAAAAATCTCAGTCTTGAAAACTACTATATGCTGACTAGGATTATAGTTTAGAAATTCTGATATGACATGGGGAGAGTGTTGTCAGCTTATATTTTGGAAATGTGCACACACTTAGCAACTACATGATTAAGTTTCTTGTTACTGTGTGTCTTCATTCATGCCATTCTTGTTTGTAATGTTCTCACCATTTTCTTTTTGCCTACACAAATCCTACCCAGGCCAGTCTCTAGTTCATTCCCTCCTACAGTCCGTTTCTAATTAGCAAAATATCTATTAACATTCTCCTCCCCTGAAATTCTGCCAGTAAGCCTTTAATTATGCAAGGTGTTTTGTTGTTTTCTTAAGGTATTTATTTCATATGCATTTCCAAATAAACTCTTACACTCGGTGAGAGTTAAGACTATGTCTTAAACTTGTATATTCACAGCAATTAGCATAATGTTAAGCACATTATACTAGGTGCTTATGAACACTTGATCGAGTCGCACAATCAATTGCTATTGGAGTCCCACAGTTGATTTTTGCAGTTGAATAGCATGAGACAGAATTAATGTTACTTGGAGCTTCAGAAACTCCTTGTCAGAATTCAGACCAAGTCGCAGTTAGGCTTTGGAGGATAGATTCTGTCAACCTCAACTTGTTGTTCTCTGTTTTATACAAGCAAACAAACAAACAAATAAACAAAAGATACCACTATCTTTTCAGGCTTTCATACCCAAATTCTGACTATAAAATGTTAGCAAATCAAACTTGCTAAACAATTTCATAGAATGATCTGAAAATTTTTATCATTACATTAGCATCTGGATTTTGGGAATTATATTTTCTTTGACATAATAACACTCTTGCCTTCCAAATGTTTCTTTTGCTCCCTAAAATTGGAAGATGCTAAAGAACCATATTACTACTTAAACATTCTGGTGCTGGGAGAGTCTATGTCAAGTCATTTATTTCATTCAGTTTTTCTGATTGCAAATAATTTGAATCTGAACAAAACTGAAGTATTGAATAAAGGCTGTCCCACTTAATGACACAAGCACTAGATTAGAAATTTTTAACGCTCATGCTTTGAGGCGGAATGTAAGCTTCAAGGACAAGGCTTTCAGGTTTTACGGTGTTCTGTCTCCACTGCTTAGACAGTCCCAGAAATAACATGAACATTCATTTCATGAATATGTTTATCTGTATTTCTTTGAGATTGCAGTTAGGTTCTGACTTAGTGATGTTGTTAAGCAGAAACAGAGCCAAAGAATCTTGGGAGGGATTACCACCTGCTTTAAATTGATCTCAGCAATATTTGTTACTTCAATTCTCTCTTCCAATCTTGGATATTGCCTTTGAACAACTAACACTTTTCTAAATAATGTGATTTTGAGATTGTTTTGAATCTTATGCCCAGCTAATTTTATATTTTACATTGAAAATAAAGTTGTGGTTTTGAGTTACCTGCATTGTAATGTGTAATCTTCCACCAATATTACTTTCCATTTTGTTAACACTTTGCTATAGGCTGCTGTCATTAAAGGCCAGTATAATGCCTACTGAAGGCCAACAAATTCCAAATGTTGTACTGTAATGAAACTACAGCAATTAACAAATGCTTTCAATGCTCTTGGTAGAACTTCATGGAACTTAGCAGCTGTCTTTTAAGTTGGTCCTCTTCAGAATTAATGACTTTGCTTTTGAAAAACAGTATATAGTTTCTTCTTCTGCTTTAAACTCTTACTGGAATAGAAAATGCATCACACCATGAGAAGAATAGGAAGAATCTCAACATTCCCGTATTCTCCTTACCTACTGTAACCAAGACATGTCAATTAAAAAGTATACTCTAAATAAAAAGAGTACACTTACTGTGCAACTGTAGTTTCAAAACACATTTTTTAAAATTTTTATTTATTTTGAGAGAGAGAGAGAGAGAGAGAGAGGAGAGAGAGACCGTGAATGGGGGAGGGTCAGAGAGAGAAAGAGAGACAAAGAGAGAGAGGGAGTCCTAAGCAGGCTTCTTGCTGTCAGCATGGAGCCAAAGCGGGACTTGATCCTATGAACCACGAGGTGAAATTAAGAGTCAGAAGCTCAGTGGACTGAGCCAATCAGAAACCCCATCAAAACACATTTTTTTAGAACTCCTCTTATAACTAGATTTCTCTGTCTAAGCTCTTCTTATTTAGGAGTTCTGGAGTTTCCAGTGGGAAGTATCTATAGAGATTATGCAGTCATTGATTTCTAATAATAATAATAATAATAATAATCACCATGTACTAAATTTTATGAAAAATAGATAGCATATATGATCACATTTAATTTTTACAGGGACATTTAGAGATAGGTATTATTTTCCCATTTTCAACAGTATAAACAGGGGTTTAGGAAGGTAAAGTAACTTGCCTTTGGTCATAGAATTATTGTGTCATAACTAATGGCGGGAATTGGAAACCAATCTGTTTTACAGTAATCTGTGCATCTTGCTCAGCAATACCATATCGCCTCTCTCTGCTCTGGGCAGTTATTTTACACATCACTAAGAAGGAGTTGCAAAAAATATATATTGCTTAATTTACTTGATTGGAGAAGGCAATTAAGTAGACAATATCCTTAAAAGAGAAGAGACATTTACTACTTTTATCTCTCAAAAAATTTATCCAGCTTAACAATAAAAGGCAATTTGCATACTAGAATTGATTGAAGAGATTTTGGAGAGTGGAAAAATATTACAGTCATTTATTCAGTCATTCAGTCAGTAGATCACTTGAGTGACTCCTAGATGCCACCATTGAAATAAGGCACTGGACATACAGTAGGATATGCTCAAAGCAAAGGTTTCTTTAGTGAAAATTATGCAGAAGTCATAAAAAGCAACACATCACAGATTTAATGATAGGGACTTTAATGGAAATGCTGCATTAAAGCTTTCATTTCAATTTATACAACAGTATGGGATTATGTGTTGCTAGTGACAGACAATACATTGACTATATCATGTATTATCACTGAACTTATTGTTCTCACGGTGTAATATCAATATACGCTTTGTTATGTGTATTTATTTGTATGTTTTCAAATTTTATGGCCAATCTTCATATTCTAAATTTTTTCTAAATACACTTAAGTCTAAAATTTGACTGTAGATCCTTTTGAATTTTGAAATATGCAATTATGTTGTTTGATATCATGAGGGTTTTAAATCTTATTTTCAAATTCTTATATCTTTTATTCCTGTACTTCTACAGTGACCAGGACATCCAGTACTATTTTCAATAAAAGGGATAAGAACAGACATTGTTGTTCCTTTCCCAATCTCAGAAGTATAACTTGTAATATTTCACCTTTAACTAAAATATTTGCTTTGGGATATCTGTAGATACCCCTTATGAGGTCAACAAAGAAGTTCCCCTCTATTCCTTTGCTCAGTTTTAATCAATGAACCATTTTTTAAATTTTATCCATTTTTTCTATTGTATTGATCACATCTTTGTTTTCTATTTTATTAATGTGGATGACTAGCATGCTTGGAACATACTGGACTTTTTGTGGTGCTATTTCCTGTTTATTTTCTGGGATTCAGTTTGCTAACATTCAATTTATTTTTTAAATGTCTTTACTAGAAATATATTTGAATTACAACATTGTATAAATTTAAGGTGTGTAACATGTTTATTTGACATATTTATATGTTTATAAGATAATTTCCATTGTATTGATAATTAGCACCTCTATCACATCACATAGTTATCATTTCCTTTTAGTGGTTGGAATAATTAAGATCCAGTCTCTTAGAAAGTTTAATGATTGTAATATTGTAGTCTGTATTCATTATACTGTGCATTAGAACTGTAGGACTTATTTAATACTCATTGCAAATTTCTACCCTTTAACATTTCTCCTATCCCCCACCTCCCAGCCCCTGGTAACCATCATTTTATTCCGTTTTACACGTTTGGATTTTTTAGATTCCACATCTAAGTGTCGCCACACAGTATTTGTCTTTCTTTGACCTACCTCACTTAGCAGAATGTGCTAAAGGTCAATCTGTGTTGTTACAAATGGAAGGATGTCCTTCCTTCTCATAGGTGAATAATATGTGTGTGTGTGTGCATATATACTTATATATATATGGATAACATATATATACACATATATGTATATGTATACCTATATATGTATATGTATGTGTTTATATATATGCATATACATATATGTGTGTGTATATATATTTATACATATACATATGTGTGTGCATATATGTGTGTCCATATATGTGTGTGTGTATATATATATATATATACTCACATACATACATATATATATCACATCTTCTTTATTTATTTATTCATTGATAGACATTGAGGTGGTTGTTTCCCTATCTTGGCTATTGGGAACAATGCTGCAGTAAACACGGGAGTGCAGATATCTCTTCAGTATTCTGTTTTTATTTACTGTGGGTATATACACAGAAGTGGAATTTCTGGATCATATGGTAGTTCTATTTTTAATTTTTTGAGAAACTACCGTATTGTTTTCCACAGTAGCTGAATCAACTTACATTCCCACCAATAGTGTACAAGGGTTCTCTTTTCTCTACATCCTTGGCAATGCTTGTTGAAATACAACCTTGTAGGTGTAAGATGAATAAGGTCTGAGGATAATGCAAAACATGGTGACTATAGGTGGTAATATTGTATTATATGATTGGAAATTTGCTGAGAGAACAGAACTTAAATGTCCTTACAAACAAAAAAAAGGGAAAAAAAGGTATGTGAGGTTATGGATGTGTTAATTGCAAGGTGGGAATTCTTCCACAATTTATACAAATATCAAATCACTATAAGGTATGTATACTTTAAATATCCTACAGTTTTATTTGTCAATTATACCTCAGAAATGCTGGGGGAGAAAAAAACTCAATAAGTGATTTTAGAGCAGAAAACACAATTAGTGAACTATAAGAACAATAGAAAATTATCTTAATGAAAACAGAAAATATAATGGGAAATAAAGGAAAGGCATGTAAGACACATGTGGGATTTCCATTGTCCAACACGATAGTAATTAGAATTCCAGAGCTAGAGGCAATAGAGAGAGGTGAAAACAGTATTTAGGAAGATACAAATTTTAAGCCTTTTATCCTGCTCTTCATTTTTTTGTTCTTTATTTGTCTGTAGCTCCTTCCTTTCCTTCTTTGGTTATAACCAAGTATTTTCCAAATTCCACTTTATCTTTTTGTTTTACATCTCGTATCTTTGTTTTTAAGTATAGTTGACACCCAATGTTACATTAGTTTCAGGCCTAGTATCAGGCATTCATTCATTCGTTAAGTTCTTATAGAACTGGAGAAGATTATTTATATTTATGTATGTAAATAAAAATTGTATATATATATATATACATATATACATATATATATATTATATGGTAGATGAAAAATAAAGATGAACTTAAAATAGCAACAATAATCATTACATATCTAGAGAAAATAGAGGAAAGTAAGTTTTGGAATTCTACACTGGCAACTACAAAGCTAATTAAGGGAAATTAAAGAAGATCTAAATAATTGAAGAGATAATACAATTTTATAAAGATGTCAATTTTTCCAAAATCTGTATATAGTTTAACTATACTACCATCCACAGATTTTTATCAGCTCTATATTTAAAACATATCCATAATCTGCCTTCTTATTACCACCTGCTCTGCTAGTACATCTTAGTTGAGCCCACCATTATATTTTGCGTGAACTGCTTCATTGACTTCTTCAGCTGGTCTTGTCCCTTTCTGCTCTTGTTCGGCATTCTATTCTCATTATAGGGACTACAGTGACACATGTCACCTTGTATAAAACACTCCAGTACTTGCCAAATTGTTCAGAGTAAAAACCAGTATTGATAAGAATCCACAATGTCTTTTTTGATCCACCCCATCCCTACTATCTCAGATCTTCATGTTCTATTGCCTTCTCCCTATTTAACCTACAATGGCCCAGTTGCCCTCTATCTGTATCTCAAACATTATTGGCGCCTGCCATATCCTTTTTCTAGATGGTTTTTCCCCAGTTAGCCACAAGCTTACGTCTTACTTCCTTCAAGTATTTAGGGTCTTCAGGCCTGCCTGATAACAACATTTAAAAATACAATCTCTCAACACCAGCATCTAGAACAGGGCCTGACACACACAGTAAATGCTCAATAGCATTCATTCTTTAATATATTCAGTAGATGATTGGTAAACATTTCTGATATACTAATACTATGGCTTGAAGAATGCCAACATTGATAAGATTCAATATTTGCTTCAAAGAAAGTGTCAAGTGGGGTTGTAAGTATAACATAACAACTAACATTTATAAAGGAGCTACAATTTACAAAACACATTTACATATTTCTTTCATTTGAGCCTCACAAACAACAGTGTTGTGGAGAGAGCAGGTGTTTCACAGATGTAAACTTGGAGAGGTTAAATAATTTGCCCAAATGGGAAAGCTATGTCTCAAAGCCTGGCTTCCTGACTTTGAACCTTTTTTTTTTTTTTCCTTTAGTCACACAAGACTGCATTTCTTTGGACTTTGGGGAATACAATAGAAGAGTAAAATGAAGTCTATGCCTATAATAAATTTGAAATCTTTGTGGGTCAAAGCTGTGGCATGAGAAACAAAATGAATCCCATGACAGTCCATTTCCTCAGGTTAGTTTATAATCTGTAAAATGGAAATCATGCATACACAATTGCCTTTGGAGACATAGAGAAGATTAATGAGGCTATGTTTATGAAAAATCTTTAAATTATATAGAGCAAAGCATTATCTTCAGAAAATGAACTATTATTAATACATATTTTTATACATAAGCTTAGCATATGACTTTGTGAAAGAAAATCCATGACTTTTTAGCTCTCACTTTGAGACATTATTATTTAAACAGTAGTGTATGATTTGATAATCTAAATATTGCTTAAGTTCTTTAACAAGAAAAGGAAAGACAAACATTTTCCAATGTAGTTCAAATTTGTAGACCATCCATTCTACTGTTATGAGACTGAAAAAATTAAGAACCTCTAGTTCTTAAACTCTGTGGCAGTTGAACTTTTGAAAGAAAAATATAAAAGATATCAGGAAGAAAATGTAGAACAACATTGGACAAAAAATTACAAGAGAACTATTTTTGGGGGTCACTTTTTTTTTCTCTTTAAACAAAAGAGAACTCATATCCAATCTCAAGTGGAGAAATTGTAAGGTTAAAAAACATTGTTAATATGTGAGAAATGGCATTTTATTAACAAAAACTATATTTTCATTTTTTTTAAGTTTATTTATTTATTTTAAGAGAGAAAGAGAAAGCACGTGAGCCAAGGAGGGGCAGAGAGAAAGTGAGGAGGAGAATCCCAAGCAGGTTCTGCGCTGTCAGCACAGAGCCCAGTACGGGGCTTGAACTCATGAACCGAACCCTGAGATCATGATGGGAGCCTAAACCAAGAGTTGGACTCTTAACCAGACTCTTAGCCAACTGACCCACCCAGGATTCCCTCCTTTTTTTTTTTTTTAATTTAACAAAGAAATCAGTCTTCTCAGGAACATTAATTTTATAAAGACTATGCCTTTTTATAAGTAGATTTGTAAAAAGCTATAAAGCAGTAATTATATAAAAAAGAAAAAGCAGATTTTCTAAAACTATACTGCTACATAAAGTACTAGGGAAAAACTCACTGAAGTAACTCTTACCAGTTTAAAATACTAGTAATTAAAATACAAGTATTGGCTTCAGAGCTTACTAAAATATGTGGGTTTTGTTAAAAAAATTGATTTAACTACTCATTCAAAATAGAAATATCATATATAGCCACTGAAATTTACTTTTGTACAATGGATGAAAAAATGCAAAAATTATAGAATAAATGCTCAGCATTAGGATTTTTTTTTTACAAATTTAAATTAGCTTTTGAGGGTATTTTTTAATACATATGTTAATTTACCTCTCCTAAGGAGTTTTATCAGATTTTTTGCTTGGAAAATATTGTAAATAATTTTTCATTTTGATGCATTTTCTTAAAATAAAATTGAATAGTAATACTTAATATTCTTAGATATTTTGGAAATGGAGTCATACTCAGAATTCATATTTCTCCAAATATTTTGTAGTACTAATTTTTATTTTTATTATTTTTTATAGAACTTTGTATTTCATAACAGATAATGATGCAATACAATTCAAATGAAATAGGTTTCTGGTCATTTGAAATGGCAAAAAGGAATTGTAACGAATGAAAATGTGATAGTTAAGTTTATGTGTCAACTTGACTAGGCTATGGTGGCCAATTATTTTTAGTCAAAGGCCACTCTACATATTGTTGTGAAGTCATTATTTAGACATGATTAAAATTTAAATCAATAGACTTTGAATAAAGTAGATTACCATCCATTATGTGGGTGGGCTTTATGCAGTCAATTGAAGGCCTTAAGAGAAAAAGCTGAGGTCCACTGAAGAAGAAGGAATTCTGCATGAAGATCACCCTGGACTTGAGACCGAAACATCAACTCTTACCCAAATTTCTGGCCTGCGGCCTGCCCTGCAAATTTCCAGCTTGCCAGCTCCCCAAATCATATAAGTCAATTCTTTAAACACACACACATTTATATACACACACTCATATATCCTACTGTTTCTATTTGGAGAACCCTGACTAATACAGAAAACACCCACCCATACCCACCCCCAAAAACAAACAAGCAAGCACTAAATTCTATAGTAACCATGCTAGCATAAGAACAACAAACTTTTGAGGGAATAAAGGAAACAGTGGAGAAAGGCACACAGCTGTTTTCCATTCCTGAATTTTGTTTTTAACTGGAGTAAAAGCTTTGATATAATATGCCTTGAAATTTTACTTGAAAAATTAATTGGATTTGGCTGGGATGAAAAACAACCACATTATCAGTGCTAAAAACTGGCTTAAGACCATAATTCAAAGCAGTAAAAACCATCACAATATACTTTTAATGAGTTAGATACAGAGAATTAGAACATTTAGAACAGAAAAGAGACTGAAAGTCAATGGTATTTTTGTATGAGTAAAATCTGATATTAGCTCTCAGGAAGGGAGGTAATAAATCCTTTCAACATGATTTCAGAAATAAATAGTTGGAATCCTAGAAATGTTTATGTAAAATGAAAGGTGGTGTTCTAAGCAGAATGAATACGGACTGGTTTTATGACTTGAAGGTTATTGTATTGAGAACAGCTTTGATTAAATATTCTTTACTCTTCCACACTAAGGAGAAATATAAAAGTCTATAGACAGCCCTTGACAAAAAGGATGTTGAAACTATACGTTCTCTAGGTTTCTGCCATGGCATCTCAATATCAGTCTTTTTGTTCATTCTTGAAGATAACCACTCAAGAATAAACTTAAAGAGTATTCAGCTTCTATAGCCAATCAAATAAAATAATTAAGGTCACAAAATGTACTTTATAACTGAAGAGATACTGTGAAAAGGACGATGGCCAAATCAGTGAACATTAGAAAATGTGATCAGACTACAAGTTAAGTATTTTGTTTTTGTCATAAGCATAGACATTTTTCAAAACTCTTCCTGGCTATGAATGCTTTGGAACAAGTAAGAAGGTGTATGAGCTGATATTTATGGACTTGTAAAATGTTCATTTCTTGTCATTCCTGTGTTAGTTATTTGCCTGTTTGGTTGATAGTCTATTTCTCCCATTCTCTTGCTTTGCTGTGTATCACAGATTTTCATGTCTGTTGACTTGTGGTTACATTCAGCAAGTTTCAGGCATTGCTGAGTGTGAAAAAAGAATAAATTAGGGCATTTCCCCCACTCTTTCTCTGCCCATAGTAGCTTTCTGAGCAGTGACTATGTATCTATATGGGTTTTTGCACCTGGTAGACAGACTGCCAGTGTTCCATTGTTCCTGCTTCTGCCTGCCAAGCAGTAGATTCTAATGCCCCTTGGACAACCCTACCTTCTTGCTCTTCTTATACTATTCCCTCTCGTTATCCCCTTTTGCTGTAGGAATAGTTGGTGTCTTCCTGCTCTTGCTAGTATTTGTCATGTTTCATGATACTCAGTGTGGCTCTCAACTTTTTTTTTTTTTCCATCACTTGTTTAATCAACTCTCCATGATGGGTGCCTGGGTGGGTCAGTTGGTTAAGCGTTCAACTTCAGCTCAGGTCACGATCTCACGGTTCGTGAGTTCAAGCCCCGTCTGGGGCTCTGTGCTGACAGCTCAGAGCCTGGAGCCTGCTTTGAATTCTGTGTCTCCCTCTCTCTCTGCCCCTTCCCCCACTCACACACCGTCTCTCTCCCTCAAAAATAAATAAACATAAAAAAAATTTAAAAATCGATTCTCCATGTTAAATTTCCTCTGTATGAAAAACTAAATGGGTTCCTATTTTTCTTCATACAGTTCTTAAAAGTGATCACATAATTCTCTCGTGAGAGAACAGAATTTCTGCGAAGTCAATTTAGGTATTGTTTCATACGAAGACAGAAAATTAAGGTTTTTGGATTTGTCAGTATCTCTCCAAGAATTACCATGACATGTTGCACTTTTGGTTGTTAAGTACAATGCAAAGAGCTCATATTCTTATTGTTGTTCATGACATTTTATATTCCATCACTTCTTTAACAAATATGTTAAGATTGCTCCCACCCAAATACTTTTTTTTTAATTTTAGTTTTAAATAGGGGGTTTAAAAATGTATTGTTGTTGATGAAGTGGAATGACAACTGGGACCTTTTTATTTCTGCTATAGATCTTAGCCACTTTAGAACTAATTGTATTCTTTGGTGTAACTAATTACTTACGGAATATCTCTAGGCTGGGTGTAAATGCCAGTGTTTAGAAGAAAATTTATAAAGACATTGCATCTTCCAATTGAGTTCTATTAAGCAATATTTCACTAGACACTAAGTGATTACATTACAGGTTCCTTACTGCACTGTACTTGATATCCTTGCCATGGGCCCATATTGTAAGTAAGACTGGAAAACAATAACTATATTCTCATAACTAAGTCATTTGAATTACTTCAAGTTATTTAAATGGTTTACTTAGAGGACATGTGTACAGAAAGGCTTTTTTTAAGTTGTGAAGTTCTATTATTTATTCCTGTGATCTATCTGTGGCTCAGTACCCATATTTTAAACATTAATGTAGTCCACAATAGCCTCAAGAGTATAAGAAATCTGGCCATTGTGCTGAGCTGGACTTTGAGTGTAACCCAGTTAGACCCCAGGGACAGTGTGAATATTAAAAGCAGCATGCACTAAAAAAGAACTCCATTGGGAGAAGAGCAACATTCTGTTCTGCCTGGATCTGAGCTCAGTGACCCAGATGCAGCTGAGTGACCTTAGAGCTCCCAAAACAATTCCTTAACTTCCAGACTGAATGGCAGTTGGGACTTCAAACTCAGAAAATCATAGTTTACATGTGTGGAAAATGCTGAAATCACATAAGGAATGGATGTGATAATGCTTAATGAATGTTCTTGTACACATGTTTGAAAAATTAAAACAATTAATGTACAATATGAAAAGAAATCATATATGTATGTATATATGCATATATTCCTCTACAGATAGACATCTTAACGTGTTTAGGCCAATTTACCTGTGAGTTAATCTCAGTGTATTCTCAGTATTTGAGAATTCTCTCAATCTTTTTTATGATATAAACTCAGATTCTACAACCAAATATAGTATATATTGTAAAGCCATAAGTTGCTTCAAGATGAAATTCGAAGGAAATGAAAGATTGCTCTACATGTTTTTCTCCAAATGGTCAGAGTTCTTCTTTTGGTACTCATTATTGACTCTTTATTCAGCATTAGAATTCTTGTCAACGAAGTAGCTGAGAATCTCTAGACTTTTTATAAAAGAAAGTTCTTCAGATATGATATTTCTTTTATAACACAAAAAGAATCAATAAGAGTCAGCTCTTTAGGATTAGAAGATTCACCAAATACTGAAGGGATTTAAAGGAGAGACTTTGTTCCATTCTGCCTGTCAGAAGGTCAGGTTCAATATGATGCCACACTTTTGTTTTTGTGGTTATCTTAAAGCTTGCACATAGTTGTAACCCAGAAGTGGAATTCCAAACAGCAAAGGAATAGGGAAAAAAAAAGTTCACAGAGTTCTAAAGGCTTCTATGAAGAAAGACTTTTCAAAAAAATAAAATAAAATAAAATAAAAAAATAATAAATAAAAAGTGAAACTAGGGCAAGGGAGTCTTAGAAGTTTTGGCTTTTGAATTACAAGCACCACAGGAAAAAAAATATTTTGTCAATCTTGATCTAAATTTAGCGGGCAATATGCAGGTGGGTAACTACCTGTGGGTAATGAGGCATCTCTTGCCTACATATGAGTTTGCAGATCTCTAATTATATGCCAGAAATTCTGTACCTGAATTGGAACTAATATTCTGTTATTTTCCTTGTTATCAGTGATAGTTCAGTAACTAAATCTTAAGGAGGATTTAACCTACATTTTAAAAAGTGAAATACAATTGTTAAAGTTGTTGTTGTTTTTAATAATAGCCAAGTAATACAAAATCAGATAATTTCCTTGTTACAGGGGTTTATTTAGTGTTTCTATTGACCCCTTAGGAATTATACATCATGTGATATGAAGAGATTTCAATAACAGTGCTTAGACTTGATGTTGTTTAAAACTCCATTTCTGTAACAGCCATATGGCATGACTGTCCCTAGGGAAGTAGTTCTCTCTCTAATTCCTTTATGAATTGCTATAGTTTAGTGATAATGAAATAATATTACAGTTCTCAGTGCATTCAGCAAAAGTCAAGATGTCCTATTGAGTCAAACAATAATTTAGTTGTATCTAGAGTTATCATTTGTCAGGGTCAACCTTGCTCTACACAGCAGCAATGTTCTGAGATCTTCCTGTAATGATAGCAAAATGTACCACAGAGATTGTTTCTCTTGCCTCAAATCTCACATGTTCAAAATAAAAGTTGCTGTCTTTCTCAAACAATTACTCCATCATCTGTAGCACAGTGGCTGAGAACACGGCCCCAGAGCCACACAGCCTGAATTTGAATGCTGGTCCTGCCAAGAGCTAACCAGGTGACCTTGGGCAAATTATTTGGCCTCTTGCAACCTCAGTTTTCTTACCACTAAAATAGGAATACTGATGCAAGCCATCTTCTACAATTGTTCCGAGGATTAAATTAGTTAATATATTCAAACTAGTGCTGCTACTGAGGGAATAATGGCAGTGGTATGTACCTTGTCCTTCAAGCCAGTGACTTAGGGTCTTCTGTCTCCCTCCCTTATCAAATCATGATCAGGTTACTACTAAATTCTTGTCCTACTTCCTTTCTTTCCTTCCCCCCCCCCTTTTTTTAAATCTATTAGATTTATCTTTTTCATGGCTTCCCCCATTAACCTTGAACTTGGGCTGTTACAACTGATGTCTCTGTTCCACTTTGACATTCCTGGTGAAGTATTGGTGGGATGTCCAAGGTTAAATCTGTTCACTTGTTTCCAGTTAATTATTGCAGTGCTTGTCAAATTATTCAAAAAGGTTTATTTACATCTTTATACAAAGGAAATCCTTCATGGGCGTCCAATATATACAAAAAGATAAGCACTGAAATCCCCTAGTTGCAGTGGGAAGTTAAGGTAATAATCTTCCCATTCACTATATTTTACCTTTTTTTTTTTTTTTTTTTTTTTTTTGTCTCCTAGTTGCTATTAGACTTTGTAACCGTTGTAGCTATTCACATCCCCATACTCACTACTCCCTTTGTCAAATAATCTTATCTGAGGACTCACAGAACTCATTGTATGTATAATTTATATTATTTAAATTTTATAACATTTCATCACTGGTATTCTGTGTTGCTAGTCTTTCTTTAACTGGACTCTGGAGGCCAACTTCATGGTGCTAAGGGTTCCTGGCACCGAACTGGTGATGAGGGGAGGGAAAGGTCATTTGAGTTAGACCTGTGTGGCCGTGCGCGCTGATTCCATACGCAGGACCAGTGTGGGAGTCAGGCCTCCCAGGTGTCTCTCATCAGCCCACTTGCCCAGGATGGCAAAGCTAAGGCGTTCCCAGGACTTACAGGTGCGCGCGAGATTCTAGCCTGGAGATTTCGCGAGATCTGGCCTCGTGAGTTGGCTACTACATTTTGCAGCTGGATGCACTGTGGCTGCCTCTTGTTTCCTCCGCGCATCGCTGCCCGCGGCCCCAAGTAGCCCTAAAAGGTGAGACCTTGGGGCCAATCAAAGGAAGCCTTCCTGCGGTTTCCCTGAGGCCAGCTTCTCACCAACGTCCGGCGCAGGGAATTCCAGGACCTCTAGGTTTGTGTGCATATGGGCCTCCCCGCCCATCAGCGCCTTTTCCTGTAGTTAGGGGTTACCTGAACTGTACTTATGATGTGGAGAAGAGCAGGAGGTTTGAGTGCGCCCCAATGCAGCCTTGTGCCTGGGGGAAGTAAGGGAACCTGCGATATTCAGGTCTTCAAGGTATCCTTCATTAGCAAACTTCCTGGCCATACTGGGACTATAAGGTTTAGAAGTTCCTGTGAGACATGGCTTTAAGGGAACTGGTAACTTGGGTTTTGGTGAGGGTTGGGTGGACCTTGGCATTCCTGTGAATCCTCAAGAAATCCCGATTCCTGAACCTGAGAGTTGATGTGGAGCCTAGATGTGGAGTCACAGAGGCTCACACATGTGCTTTTCATTCTTGCCACCTGCTCCGCTTTTGGCCCACACCCACTGTGGAACAGAGCCTGCCTTTGCTCACCAAGCCATCTCCCTGAGGCAGCATTTCTCATACTGATCTATTGGTGAAGGATTTGAACGATGGTTATCTTTGGACCTCTGTTTTCTTTTTTTAAAGATTTTTTAAAAAGTGTTTTTAATGTCTATTTTTGAGAGAGAGAGGGAGACACAGAATCTGAAGCAGGCTCCAGGCTCTGAGTTGTCAGGACAGAGACCGATGTGGGGCTGGAACCCACAAACTGCGAGATCATGACCTGAGCTGAAGTTGGACGCTTAACCAACTGAGCCACCCAGGCACTCCTGGACCTCTTGGTTTTACTGGACTAAGGTCCTGTCTTTCAGTCATGATTCCCAGACCAAGATCCTTGGAGATCTGGCTCCCTGATCTCATGAGAGTTGAAGTCAGAGGAATGAGCTAGACTGTTTTGGAGCAGGATGGGCCCTTTTATCCCTGTGTGTATACTACAAGCCCCTGCCTGTGGCTCAAATTCTCAGTACACCCCCGCCTCCCCAACTAGGGGCGGGGCCCAAGGAGCCAGGCTGTTGATCCAGAGTGCCCTAGCATGCCCTCTTTCCTCCCTGTGCATTTCCTGCCCTCAGGCTTCTTGGATTCTAGGCCCATGTGTAGATGGGAAGCTCTAGCCCAGCAGGCTACTTTCCTGGAGTAGAGTTTTCTTCAACTGCACATGTGATGCAGTGAGGACAAACTGTACCTTAGTTCTCTTGTGGATCTGTGCTAGGAGGAGACTCATGGCCTCTGAGACAGGTCCCCAGGTATCTCCCATTAGCAGACTTACTCGCTAAGCAGTTCCGTGAGATCTGTCTTCAGTGGAAAAGGAAATGTGTTTTGGAGTAGGGTGGCCCTTGGCAAAAAAAATAAATAAATAAATAAAAGCAAACAAAAACTAGATTCTGCGTTTGAGAACATACATGGAGTTTACCTTTTGTATGTTCCTTAAAACTTCTAGCCTACAATGATGTTTACAACAGATGCCTAATAATATGTGAACAATAGATCTGTTATGCTTCATGTCTGTTTTCTGTTCTTAGAGTCACCCTATGTCTCTTTCATGACCCGTACTCTCCCTTGTGTTCTTGGCCTCAAAATGTCTTCCAGGGTAGTAACCCACCTGGTCTGCCATTCATTCTTCGAGGCTGAGTTCCTAGGAATAACTTCAGTCTAACATTAAACAGCTTAATGCCCGATACATTGGTTTTCTATGGTTGCTGTGGCAAATTACTATAAGTTTAGGGACTTAAAACAATCCTATTTAGTATCTTATAGTTCTGTAGTTTAGCAGTCCAAAGTCAGTCTCAGTGTGCTAAATCCAAGGTAAAGACTACATTTCCTCATGGAGCTTCCAGGGGAGAGTCTGTTTCTGTGCTTTGTAGCTTCTAGAGGCCATCCACAGACTCATTGACTCATGACTCTTTTTCCTCACCTTGAAAGCCAGAGTTAGTGGGTGAGCCCGTCTCACATCTCATCATGCTGATTTCTTCTGTTTCCTTCTTCTATTATGAAGGACTCCTAGATTGGGATCACTCAGATAATCTGAGATGCTGTCCCCATCGCATACTCCTTGATTGAAACATACCTGCAAAACCCCTTTTGTTATGTAAGTAACATATTCATAGGTTCCAGGGATTAGGATGTGGGCATCTTTGGGGGACACGACTTTGCCCTCTGCCACTGGGACTGTTTACTAGAATGATGTTTGCCAATAATACTTTGCACTTTCATAATATGTGTACCATTTTAATAAAAATTCCCTTTTTTCTTATTTCATTTGGTCTGCACAATATTTGGCAAGGGTATTTCTCACATAATTTTCCTTACATTGATCTTACAAACATTATATAGTTTGTATATAAAGTATAAAGTTTATATATTTAGTATCATAAAGGTAGTTTTAAATATATGAGTCTCCATGATATCATAACTTGAAGGTATCGGTTATATTTTGTTCATCTCCAGATAACCTATGGCTCATAGTTTGTTTTCATTAGTTAAATTAGTGACTGAAGAAACTGAGGTTGATAGAGGTTGTGTGACTTATCCAAACTCAGGTTTAAAATTATTGAAGCTACAGCTAGTGCTCAGAGCTTTTGAATTATAAACCAGAGTTCCTTCCGATTTACCCCAGTGCTGACAATTTATCAGTTGACCACATAGCTTCTCTACTTCATGGTATTGTTATAGAGACCTGAAAAGGCATACGTATGAACGCATTGGGAAGTATGTAGTGATATAGGCTGCATACTATTATTGTAATTTTAATGTAAATTTCCCAGGGTTGAAAATTTTCCCAGAAAGAAATGAAGGTGTTTGATACGAAGGAGGGCAAAATCCTCAACACAAAAATCATTGCAGATTGTTTCAGAATAGATTCTATTTCTGTCAGCATCAAATGTACTGAAGTAGTGTTCATTTAGGCATAAAAATATCTGATGTAAGTAAATAAGTAGCCAAGAAAATGAAGGATTCAGAAGTTTTTTGTTCTATCTAATTTGGTGCTGTTGAAGAAATAAGTAATTTAATGTTGGGGAAATTTGGAGTCTTAAGGAAGAATGTAGATTTAGAAAAATTGAGGATGAGATGGTTTTAGTACATTTACTGGAGCTGGCGTTTGAGAAGCAAGAAACCTTCATATTAAGGATATTATTTCCATATAATCTTTGTGTGTACACATTCCTGAATTCGGAGCTAAAGAAGGCATAATTTGAGGTGTGAAACTTGTGAAGAAGGTCTGGATTAGAATGATAAGACCTTTGGTATTAGTAACTGCACTGTCACTTGGAACTAGCTGGTTACTATATGTTTTATGTTGTCTTTATCTCATTTTCAATCACACAGAACCTTCACACTATCAAGAGGTGTGTGCTTTTTCTGCAGACAAATAAGACCAGACTTCATTCTAGGGATATTTGTCTCTGGAGCTTCATTGAACCGTGTTTTTTATCAGGATGCTATGATTAGGGTCTAGGATACAACAACTTGGGCATAATGACTTCAGGCTCTGCTGCTTGCAGCAAGGAAATGGCTCTGTGTCCACCTGTTGGGAAGGATAAAATGTCTTTGGTGTTTAAAAGAAAAGAAAAAAAAAACACCTCTTAAGTTTGCATAGTATGCCAGTAAAACAGAGTGATAGAATATCTTCAATTGGCTATACACACGTTCTTTGCCTGACTTTTATTGACTTTGTACCTTCAAGATTATCGAATTCAACTTTACTTGTTCCCTGATTCTGCCAGTGCAAAAGAGTTTCTTCTCAGTGAGGTTTTCTGAGTCCCTAAATCTCTTGGGGAATTTTATATCTAATAAGTAAGAACATCCATTAAATGTATTTAATACAAGTCTGTAGTTACAGTATGGTTGATAAAGCACAATTTTTTTCTGTCTTCAGGAAATGATCTAAGATTGACACAAAGTAGCTCCCCAGGGTTAATCTTTAGGGAAGTTCCGAGAGACTAGGAGAGGACTTCATCAAAGATAGTATACCATTAGGATATGACTTTAATAGAATAACCATAATTGAAAAGCCATTGTCTTCGTATCTTTAGGACATACCAAGGCATTGCAAGCTTCTTTCTATTTTTCTTTTGTGCCTAGAGATGGCATATAAATCTGCACAGGCCTCTGCAGATCATTTTCAAAAGAAACAATATGGAGGCACACATATCAAGCAGAATTTAAGATCCAGGAATGCCACTTTTTTGAATTTAGTAATGTCATCATTTGTTTGAAACCAAGTTGTTCATTTTCTGTTGCATAGATTTTATTCTGACCTTAATGAGAAAATAGCATATTCCTCTGTGTGTGTGTGTTTTCTTCTCTGAAGCTGTAATATAAAAAAAGCATAAATCAAAGCTGTTTTGACAGATGAACAACACAATTTTGTAACAGGATAGAAATTAAAAAAAAAAAAAAAGACTGAATAGCTGATAAAAGATGAGTTGAACTAGGAGGATTGATGTTAGAGCTGAAGGCACCATTAGAGATTAGATGCTCATTGGCTTTTCAGCAAGCCTGGTGACTCATTCTACATAAATGAAGTTTGTGATATGTAATGAAAAGCTTTCTATCTTCACTGCAAGCAAATTAGCAGGTATTTTGTGGCAGGAATGTTAATGTTATCTTGCATTTGTTTCTGAGCAGGAACACATTAACAGAGCAGGTTTGAAAAGAATTTCACTTTTATAACATCAGGTGCCGAAGGTATTAGAACAAGGTCACCTCTGTAAAGTAATGAGGGAAAATTAGGTTATAAACATGCAGTGCCTAAAAATATATTCAGTCTTCTCTGCAGAGTGAATGCAATATAGGATCGCCCCATTTTGCTAATTTTCTCTTACTTCAAATTACACTCAGACCCCAAAGCAAATCCAAAGAGTTAAATAATAAAGCAAGACAGGGTAGGCTCAAATTGGGCAACCAATCCAAAGCAATAGTGTCCAAATATCTGGATATATGCTTCATAATTTATAAATCAGGACATTTGGAATATTTATGTAATAAGCCACAGAGGTCCACATTATCTGTTTGGGAGAAATAGTAGAAAAAGGCAAATGAAAGAGAAAAATAAAATATTGCCTATTTTGGATGGCATTAAAGCTTAAAAGGAAGTTGAGTGGTTGTTGGGAATACTATCAAGATTAAGAGAGATGGGCTAGAAGATAAAATGACAGGTTCTCAAAAAGTGGGGTAATAGGAGTATGAATGATTCTATTCTTTTTATGAGTACATAAAGAGACAGGGTGGGTAGTGTGTATGCAGAAGGCCCACCAGATCTGGATAATCTGCATAGGATATCGCGTTCTAGGGTAGACCATTATAACCCCAAAGACCTGAGTTTCTCGATTTGGGTAATCATACTTGCAGGTTTTCCTGGACTAGAAGCAGACATGCTGATGTAGTTCCTCATCTTGTCCTAAATATCCACCCACTTGCCTAACCTCCTATCTTCTGCCTTATTATTCATTTCTGCAACTAAATTAAAGCTTGTCATGATCCACCTCATTCTGCCCAAATATCGTGAGACTATAGGGTGATTAAAATATAAGAAACCAACACTGGCCTCTAACTACAAAATCCTTTAGACTAATATAGCAACTTAATTACTTAATTAAGCAATTAACTATAAAGCAGAAAGATGAAAGAATGAGTGTTTGGAATAGCAGTTAATAAAATTTTTGTGCAATTAAAATTTTATTTTAGTAAGAATTTAACTGTAAATTAAAATGCATTGCTGGTTATGATAGCCACTTCTTAAAAAGTCATGAACCAGGGTCAGTGACTGGCTGGTATTTATTGTGTCCAATCTGGACTTAGTGTGTCTGGAATTTAGTATATAAAATTTGTTGGTCTAATAAAGGATTGAAATATTTCATCTAACCTCCAAATCTGAGATCTGGAAGGATGAAATGACGTGCCCAAATTCACAAGGTAATTACTGGAAGATCCACTTGAAACTAGGGCCTTTAGATTCTTGTTTTGTTAATAACCAAACCAAGCAACCAACCAACCAACCAAACAAGCAAACAAACAAACAAGCAAAAACAAGTTTATTGACTTGTGCAGCATACTTTTCAAGCCTGACTGATTGTTGGTATCAGTAATGTCCAGGCACTACTCCAGGACAATATCTGGGAGTAAGGTACACCATGCATATTTTTGTAACTCTTCTCAAGTGATGCAATGCAAAACCAGGGCTGAGAAACAAGTGGGCAATTTGGAGATTCCATTAGAAAACGGTGCAATTCCTTTAGTCCAGGACTACAGTGCTATTTTACCCAAGGTAATTTTGAGAGGAAAAAGATAGAAGGGACTATTTAATGTTTAGCATAGAAAGTGCCCTATGTATGTCTTTAATGTTTCTGACATGTATTCGGTTAACAGCAGGGCATGTATCAAGGAAAGAGCCAGTGTTAAGGTAACATGGACCTCATTTTTGAAGCAATCTTTAAAATGAGAGGTCTGGCAAGATGAAACTCAGAAAATAAACTCAGAAAATAAATCAATGCTTGTCTAAAGGTTATAGAGTAACTTGGGAACTATTTGAGCTCTAGTGATTACAAGATCAGAAGATTAAAAAATAACCCTGAGGGTGTGCTTTAGGAACCATTCCCTCTGAAGATATATGAGAGATTTATGATTGAGTTGAAATCATTTTTGATTGGAAATAACTCCAACCCATGAAGAACATTAGAGTTGAAATGGTAGAAGGAACATTGTCAGAATATGTTCTTTATTCACATTCTAAAGGCTAGCCATTTACCACTGAAAGAATAAGAACTGCCTAATAAATTAATACGACAACTAATGGAAAGCCTAGTAGTCAAACAGGTGCCAACTATAATTAAGACAGTGTAAGGGATGGGATCAGACTACAGAGGAGTTCAAGGTAGTCCTCAAACTCAAAGGCTTAGATGTGACTCAAATATGACAAACGTTTGAAAAGTTAAATAGCAAAAGAAGATATCATCGACAATCTGATGCTAAAATAGGTTGTCAGTTATAAAGCACTTCAATAGTCAAATGACTGTTTAAAGAATAAGTACTTTCAGGAGTTCAGAGGCAAAGAGAGAAAATGTTCCCAAATGACCATCTTCCGGATAAAATCTAGATACCTTAACATGGAGACTGTTGGTCCTTATTTACCTTTCCCATGCCTGCTCTTTGAGTCTTCGTGTTCAGCATTTCTCACTTAATGTAGCTCTTAATGCTGGGGCTGGGGGAAAGAAAAGACAGGAAGTATTGAAACTGGTCCTTCTGACCTAGTCTTCCCTAGCTTTATACAAGTGAAAAGATCCACGTGGTTGCCTTTCTGTTCATTATACTTACCAATATAATTTCCTTGCCCCTCTTGCTTGATTAAAAACTTCCTCTTTATGAGGTGATAGATGCTCACTAAACTTTATGTGGTAATCATTTCACAATACCTGTAATTCAAACTATTATGCTTTACATCTTGTTAGATGTATGCCAATTATATCAGTAAAACTGGAAAGAAAAAAACTTCCTCTAAAGGGGGATACGTTATTACAAGCAATTAGAAGTGTGATCATGTTTTAAAGGTCATTATTTAAAAATTTCAGGATTTTGTCTTTTAAAGGACTCCTGGAAAAGATAATGGTGAATAGAAAGGAATACAATGTGATAGTATATCTTAGGTACTGCGATATATGGCTGTTCATTAAGTTAGTCAGCCAGTCTGCAAAAGTGGGTGGAACACAATAAATCGGTACTACTGTGAGCCAGGCATGTGATGAAACTCTGAAGACTTGCTCTCTCACTGAATGAAGCAGTAATATTGTGATTGGGAATAATGTAGGTCCAGAACTGAGCAACGTGCAAGATAGACTGTTAGTGTCATGAGAGAGGTAAAACTTTTCAGCACCTCTCAAACCTGGTCCTCTTTTTCAGTGTTCCTTATTAGAGAGAATTGGGAACCATCCGTGAATTTTGTATGTCAGATATATAGGAAACAACATCAATGTCCCACTGCATCTCAGCCTCAACTCTTAGCCATTGGCAAGTTATCAACAATTTATATTCGAATTTTCTTTCTATTGTTATGACTTTGCTCCATCTCCTATGTTTCTGCCCAAGTTAAACTTAGGTTCATTTCTCACCTGCTATTGTAGTATCTACCTGATTAATTTCCCTACACATGCTGCAATAAGAGTGATGTTTTCAAAATGCAGATTGGGGATATCACCACTCTGATTAAGCTTCATGAGGGCAGAGAATTTGCTTCTGCAGTTTATTATATCCCTAGCGGCTAATGTAGTATTACACACAAAGTAGATGTTCAGTAAATAATTTCAGTAAACAAGCAAATAAATTAAATAAAGTTGGGGGAAATAGTTTGATGAAAGAGTTCCCAATATCATGAAACTTAGACTAGTCCGCTCATCCTACAGGACAGTGGTCACACAAAGAGGCTTCCAGAACTTAGCTGACAAAATGCCATTAATGTCTCGTAATGTGTTCTAGCATATATACTCATTTTATAGATATGTGAATTTGTGGATAAGTCTGTGAGGGCAATAGTTTCTACATAAATGTTTATGCAGATTTTATACAAAGTCCACCTAAAGTGAAAGAGATGAAATTTATGTCACGAAGAATGTCTTTGGTACTGTGTTAGACCCCTAGTGAAGCAAAAAAGAAGTTTTTATATTTATAGTAGAGCAATTATTTGCAGTTTGGCCGTTTGTTACTTATTCCCCCTTTCCCTTCCAAAGAGCATCCTGACTTCCCTCCATGAACCACCCTTCTGCTTTCGGCCCTTGCTTATTTGATGGTATTTGACTCCTTTCCAACTCCTGAAATTAAGCACTGCATTCTCTTGGCCAGAGTAATTGTTTCAGGGAGGGGTCACCTGACACAGTCAGAGCTAATGAGTTGTAATCAGATATCTCCTGGGACTGCACAACCTGCGCTCACAGGACATGAAGCTGAAACCATTGCATCCACTTTGGCACCAGAAGGGAAATTCCATCAAAGAATGGAGCCAACACAAAGAACACAGAGCTAAGTTTTTGAGAGAGATCAGATCCTGGTAACATTATGTGAGCCCCTGGATCAAGGCAAACCGGAACCAGGTCTGTACTGTATGTGAGCTAATCAAGTCCTTTTTGAAAAAAAAAAACAAAAAAAAAACAAAACAAAAAAAAAACTTGTTTGTGCTGGTTTTGTCACTGATAAACAAGAGGGCTCAAACTGATAATATCACTACCTTCTATATTCCCTGTTGGCTGTGATGTAACGGTTCATCTGAGGCAATTGGCCTCAGCCTTGAAATGTGATAGATTGTCTTCTGGCCTGGGGCATGGTTTCTTAGTGAGTCAGATTGGCTAAAGAAGTGTAACTGGCCTCTGCCGTACAGACTGTGCAGTGGCACTTATCTAGTTTCGCTGATAATAGGCTGCACCTGTTACTAAGAAACATTTCATGGCCAAAAAGACTTCCAAAGTGAAGCCCTAGACAAAAAAAGTGACAGAAAAATCCAAGCCGACAAAGCATAGTATTGGTTAACGGAAACCATTGATTGTATGACTTTTATCGACTCGCTACTCAAAGGCCGCTATGCACTTTCAACAACCATGTGAGAAACAGAGATAGATATTAGATCAAAAGGAATTTAACATTTTATGATGCTCTTTAGGTATTCTCTATTCTCCCCTTTATTATTTTATCTATTAAATATTTTCCCTGCCCTTGTAGAGAAAGAGGGGCCACCTGGGGGCAGTCCGTACTGTGACATGAGGACCAGAGGAAGGTAAGAAATTATGTGACAGCTGCTGAGCTAATCCTAGTCAGCTGTCGTTACCACTCAAAATGGTGAAAAGATGAAGACAGCAGTTATGCCACCCTGTCTCCCTGTCTCCCTGTAAGTGGCTGTTTATGTGTGAAATGGTGTCTGGAGAGTGCCCCTTGATCAAAGGAATTTGGGACATGGGTGGATAAGGGTAAGAGTAGAAGCCAGAAGCCTGGCTGTTTAACCGTTGCATGTTGGTGCATTGCTTTCTTGGAGAAGCTCCTGACACTCTATCCTCCAGACTGCTAGCTGCTGTGTGAACTTTGTGAACCATGTGTCTGCCCACGTATTGGGAGTAAATGAAATGGCAGACATTACTGCTGTCCTCATCGGTCTTACTCTCAAAATATAAATGATAATCCAAAATAACCTGAGCCAAAGTTGAGTGAGAGATACAAGAAACATGTGATATAAAAACAGGAAAGTGGATGTTTCCATTGAGAGATTTTTCGTGAAAGAAGTTACATCTAAACTGTGACTTGAAGGGTAAGGATTAAATTTGTTGAGAAGACAGAAAAGGATTTCTGGTTGAATCCTTGCATAAACAAAGCTCAGGGGGGAAACAGTGTTTGTCAATGGGGAAGGTAAAGAAAAAAATTTGTGAGATAATACCTCCTCACCAAATCTACTAAGGATCTTTTGGAAAGAATTACATAGAGTTTTTCGGAGAATTTAACCTCCTAGCAATAATTTCTTGTAAATAAATTACCTGAGGGAAAATATATGTTTTAATTCACACTTGGATATTTTTAGAAATTAAAAAAAATGTATATGGAGTTAGCTTATCATTCTTGATGATCTGTAAAACTTACTAGACCCAGAGGAATTCCAATTATTCTATTAAATTACTCTATAATTGAACTAACATCTCCACTCTCAATAAAACAGGTTCTAATGTCCAAAGCAGTGTGTGAGCTATTGCTAAGTGTCTTAATGGCTCCTATGTTTGCCTACATACTCTCATACTAGTCTCCAACTAATTACTTTGTAAAGCACTTTGGGATAATTTGGTTGTGAATAGTATTGTATAAAGCAAACACATTTCTTTTCTCAAACATTGGCTCATGTTGGGAGCTGAAGAACTACAAGTACTTTTTTTTTTTTTTCTTAGCCTCAGCAGTAGGCATTTTATGTTACGCATGCATGCATTTTCAGGGCCTCCTTTAGAATGATATGTTTTCAGGATAGGCCACAAAGACCTTATATACTATAATTAGTGGATCTATTCCTGCTGCTGTTGCCATAACACAAAATATTTATTTTGTTCTAAAGTGTTTTTAATGAATATGGGGTATTTTATAAATATTTCTCATGAAATAATTGTCCTTTAGTATTTATTACATTTATGTGAAGCAGACTTTCAAATATAGGAAAAGTTGTTTCTCACAAAATAAATATCAACAAAGTATTTTCTGAAATTGTTTAAAAAATTGTAACTAGTGAACTGTGTCTCATCCTGTGCTTTCTTTAAGAATTAGTGACATTATACCAGATTTATACCCATCTCTTTATTTTTTTTTTAATATTTATTTTGAGAGAGGGAGAAAGAGAGAGCATGCGTGGGGGAAGGGCAGAGAGGGAGGGAGAGTGAGAGAATTCTAAGCAGGTTCCACACTGTCAGCACAGAGCCTAATTCAGGACTTGAATTTAGGAACCATGAGATTATGACCTGAGCCAAAATCAAGAGTCAGACACTTAACTGAATGAGCCACCCAGGCACCCCAATACCCATCTCTTTATTCAGAATCTTTTTTTCCCAAGTGCCAGAAGTGAGATTTAGAATGTGTGCCTGGAATTGGCTGTTGTACACATACACAAGGAAATACTTGTGTCCCTACAGCTGTATGGCATCCATGGGACCCACTCTGGTTCTGGGTTAGTTATGATCTGTTCCAATAGTTTCTGTAGATATTATTTCCTAGAAACCATCCTTTCATGACTACTATTTAGTATTATGACTTTGACTTCAACTTCCTGTGAAAAAATTACGATTTATAATTTGCAAGAAATATGTGGAGTGTTTCCTTGTCGATATCTGAAAGTAATCCCAGAGTTTGGGGAAGTATTTCATGCTTTAAAAATTTTTAGATAATCTTAAGTGTATCATGATTTACTGATAATGGCTTGTTACTATTATCTACCTACAAACAAACCCAGGCTTTGAGTACTAATGAACAAGAGCAGAATGTTCAGTGATCAAAACGCACATGTATATACATGCCTTCGTTCTCTGAATGACAGATTTGAGAATCGCCATGCCCTGTGAGTCCATTTGGAAATGGAATTAACATTTTTGTCCCTTTGATAAACCACTAACTGCATTAAATGAAGTTTAATGATCCTTTGAGAGTTATTAGTGAATTGTTGCATGGTGCAATGGTTAGATTAGTGAAATCTCACAATAGTATAGTAACTGTATCCAAGAAAATCTGGAAATTGATCCATTTCTATGAAAGGAAGTGATATCTTAATTCCTCCCAATGTATCTCATTATGTTCTTTTCCTTTTTATATGTACCTACCATTATTAAGAAAATATGAATGTATTACCTGAATTTCAAGTTGGCTATTCCATGTGAATTGTTTCAGGACATGCTTATGTTATTCTGGAGAATAATTATACAAAATTCTCAACTGTCTTATGTACTTGTTGTTAAAACCCCTTAAGACTAGAATTTTAAAATGCAGTTTCATTTTATGAGGTTTTACATTTGTAGGGGTAAGGGAATTCTTCAGAAACATCCAGTGATGTTCCTCCAGCAGCAATCTCTATTTGGGTACATTGCAAATATATGATAACTAGTATTGAAGGCCATTTGCTGACATAAGATTGTACACAAATCAAGTGCAGACACCAGCCACTGAGCTTATGTACATGGTTTGGAAAAAAGGTGTCATCATGAGCCAGTGAAGTTACATGTCACCATGAACTGCATTCAAGAGGATCTGCTTATAATGGCTGTGGTTATCTTTGAACATCGTGATTCGGAAACATGAAATTTCAAGGGATGTTTTTTATTGCTAAATATTGCTAAAAATGTGGCTGCTGATAAATAACAAATACCATAAGTTAGGACAATCAAAGTCAATGAGTTAAAAAAGAAAGTCCAAGAGATTCTCACCATTCATTATCCAATAGCCTAGAGACTGAATTGCAGTGCTGAGAGGTGAGTTGGGATTTTAACTCGGTGTGACAATATGGCAAATGTCCAGACCATGATCACAAAACAGCTGTTTTCCTCCATAACAGGGTGAATTATAGTACATAGTGGAGCCAAGAAACCTCTTAGTATTTGTGCAAAAGGTTCTTTTGCCAGCCAGGGAGCAAGCATCAACAAGCACTGGCTTTGGAAGAGTTGGCATCTATTTCACTATTTGTCCATGACAAAGTCTTCCCTCTGAGAAGTTTTATTAAATGTTTCCTTAAGGATTTATGATGAAGAGGAGGAAGAGAGCATCCTAGGTGAAAACAGGGGTGGCATTTTCATAAAATGCCTTCTTTGAGGAAGTTCTTATGTGATCTAAATGTAGTTCTCAAAGATAACGTTATTAGTGCCTGAAATACATTATTTTAATATAATAAAATCTTAAAACTAGGAACCCACTAGGAGACATCAGCATCAAAGTTCAGAAAATCTGGAGCCTACGGGAAGTTGTACTTCCTCCCTAAGAAGGAGACTTAATGACCTTCCATAAAATACTAATAAGATACGGAGGTCATGCTGATCACACTCCAGAAACTTAAAAAACAAACCAAAACACATAGATAGCCAAATCAAATAAGGGGTTTGGTTACTAATTGCAAGAAATTTCAAAGAATGGGAAAAATGGAGGCATTTAAATATGGAGAAAATACTATCTTTCCTATAGAAAAATCTGAAAGAAAGCTAAGAATATGATCTCAAATGGAGAGTATTCAAAGGCAAGTATTATACCTTTCCTTTTTTTTAATGTTTATTTATTTCCCTTGAGAGAGAGAGAGAGAGAGAGAGAGAGAGAGAGAGAGAGAGAGAGAGAAAGAAAGAGAGAGAGAGAAATATAGTCCAAGCAGGCTCTGTGATTACAGCTCGATCCCATGAACCATGAGATCATGACCTGAGCCTAAATCAAGAGCCAGATGCTTAACTGACTGAGCCACCCAAGTGCCCCTATACCTTTCATTTGGCAACGTCTGGACTAAGGGCTCCTGGACCAGAAGTGGTGGGTTATATTTTTATAATCCCAGTGACTGGAACCAATGTTCCTTGAATTGACTTTTCTAAGAATATATACTTCTTTCTCAGAACTATTTTTAATTTGTGGACTTGACACAAAATCTGAAGGCAAATACTCTAATAAACATAGAATTGATATGAGCATCTGAAGTGGGCTCTGCACTGACAGGAGCAAGCCCAATATGGGGCTTGAACTCACAAATCAAGAGATCATGTCCTGAGCCAAAGTCAGATGCTAAACCGACTGAACCACCTCTGTGCCTCTCTTTCATTTCTGATTTTATTCATTTGAGTCCTCTTTTTTTCTTAGCCTTAGACTTGACAAATTTATCTTTTCAAAGAACTAGCTCTTAGTTTCATTGATCATCTTTACTATCTTTTTAGTTTCCATTTCATTTATTTTTGCCCTAATCTCTATTATTTCCTTCCTTCTAGTAGCTGTGGACTTTATTCTTTTTCTAGTTCCTTGAGGTATAAAGTTATTTGAGACTGTTTTATTTGAGACTGTTTCTTGAGGTAGGCCTTTATTGCTATGAACTTCTCTCGTGGAACTGCTTTTGCTACATCACACAAAATTTAGTGTATTTTCATTTTCACTTGTATCAAGATTTTTAAAGAATTTTTCCTTTGATTTCTTTGTTCAATAGCATGTTTTTTCATATCCATATATTTGTGAATTTTCCAGTTTTTTTCATGTAATTAATTTCTCGTTTCAAACCATTGTGTTTGGAAAAGATGCTTGATAGAATTTCAGTCTTCTTAAATTTATTAAGACTTGTTTTGTGGATTAATATGTGATGTATCTTGGAAAAGGTTCCATGTGCACTTGAGAAGAATGTGCGTTTTGTTACTTTTGGATGGAATGTTCTGTATATATTTTAAGTCCCTCTGGTCAAATGTGTGGTCACTTAAGTCCAGTGTTTCCTTATTGGTTTTCTGTCTGGATGATATATCAGTTGATGTAAATGGTATATTTCATGCCCATATTATTATTATTATATTGCTGTCTGTTTCTCCCTTTAGGTCTGTTAGTATTTGCTAACAGTATTACTGTATATTACAGTATATTATACTGTATACAGTATAAACACAGTATAATATACTGTAATATACAGTATTTATAAATATAAACAGTATTTATATATTTAGGTGCTCTATGTTGGGTGCATAAATATTTGTAAGTGCCATATCCTCTTTATCATTCATTATATTTCACCCATCTTTATCTATTCTTACAGCCTTTGTTTTAAAGTCAGTTTGTCTGATATAAGTATAGCTACTTTAGCTTTCTTTTGGTATCCATCTGCGTAGAATGTCTTTTTCTGTCCTTTTATTTTCAGTCTGTATCTTTACATCTAAAGTGAATCTCTTGTAGGCAGCATGTAACTCTGTCTTCTTTTATTTATTTATTTATTTATTTATTTGTTTGTTTATTTTTCTTTTTATCCATTCAGCCACTCTATGTCTTTTGATTGGAGAATTCAATTCATTTCCATTAAAAGTAATTATGGATAGGTATGCACTTTTTGCCATTTTGTTCATTGTTTTCTGACTGTTCTGTAATCATTCTGTTCCTTTCTTATCCTACTTTCTTCCTTTGTGGTTTGATGACTTTTTAAGCGGCATGCTTATATTCCTTTACCTTTCTCTTTTATGTATTTACTGTAGGTTTTTGCTTATGCTTATGAGGATTACGTTTAATCTGTAATAATCTATTTTAAGTTGACAACAACTTAAATTTGATCCCATTCTAAAAGTCAACTTTTTTCATCTCCCCACCAGCATTTGTTTTTGATGTCACATTTTACATCTTATTATCTTGTGTGTTCCTTAACTATTTATTATCATCATGATTATTTTTACTAGTTTTGTCTTTTAACCTCCCTACTACCTTCATAAGTGATTAATTCCCTACCTTCATTATATTATTAGCTTTCAGTAAGATTTATCCTTTCATATGTTTTCTTGTTACTATTTAGCACCCTTACTTTTCAGCTTAAAGAAGTCCCTTTGGCATTTCTTCTAAGACCAGTTTGGTGGTGATGATATTCTTTAGCTTTTGCTAGTCTGGAAAACTCTGTATATCTCTTTCAGTTCTGAATAACTTTGCTGGATAAAGGTTTTTGTTTGTTTTTCTTTTGAGCACTTTGAATATGTTATGCCATTCCCTTCTGGCCTGTGAAATTTGTCCTGAAAAATCTGCGTAGTCTTATGAAGATTCTTTTGTATGTCACAGGTTGTTTTTCTCTTGCTGCTTTTAATATTCTCTCCTTGTTTTTTAACTTGTGGCTTGATGTGATCCTCTTTGGGTCCATCTTGTTGGGAACTCTTGGAGCTTCCTGGATCTGGAGGTCTGTTTCCTTCCACAGGTTAGGGAAGTTTTCATCCATTATTTCTTTAAATAAGCTTTCTGCCTCTATCTCTCATTCTCCTCCTTCTGGGAGTCCTACAATATGAATGTAATTCCATTTGATGTTGTCCCATAAGTCCCTGAAGCTATCTTCACTTTTTTATTCTTTTTTCTTTCTGCTACTCTAATTGAGTGGGTTCCACTGCTTTGTCTTCGAGTTGACCAGTTCTTTCTTCTGCTTCATCTAATCTTATGTTAGCCCTTTAGTGTATTTTTCAGTTTGCTTTTTGAATTATTCAGCTCTATGACTTCTATTCGGTACTTTATTTTATTTTCTATTTCTATGTTGAACCTCCACTGTCCATCCATTCTTCTCCCTGGTTAAGTAAGCATCATTATGACTATTACTCTGAACTCTTTTTCAGCTAAATAACTTATTTACATTTCATTGTTTTTTTTCCTGAGGTTTTATGTTTTTCATTTGAAACATATTCCTTGTTTCTTCATATTTCTTGACTTTCTGTATTGGTTTCTATATAGATGAAACAGCCACCTCTCCCAGTCTTGAAGAAGTGGGCAACTGTAGGAGATGAAACTTGCTGTTCAATCCTGCCTCAAATCTTTGTCATCTCTCAAATTTTTATGTTTTTTCAAAAATCCTAATATATTTTTAATTGCTCCCAGTAGTTAAGGATGTGCCAAGACCTGTCATTGTCCCTAGGAGGAATATCTCAGCATCTAGAGTGAGTCTGTTTGAAAGGCAGACTCCGAAGCAGTAGCTTTTAAAAGTATGCCAATATGTCCTATGCTGTGAGACCACAAGCATAAGCCCTGATGGCCACCAAAGTCAGGCAATCTGGCAGTGTCCCCTGGGCAACAGTTGTATAAATCAGGGCTCCAGATAAGTATTTAAGCTCTTTTCTGGGAGATGCTGGCAAGTTGGAGCCAGGCAGAAGGACAGCATAAAATGGGATCCACAGCCAATATTCTTTTAAGCAGCTCCATAGGCCACTAGATGTTCACCAAGCCTGAAACCTGTCCCGCAGGCTGAAGCTCCAAGGCTATTACCAAAAATACAAGAAATAACAATTGGTGACAAAATGTGGAGAAAAGGGACCCTTGTACACTGTTGGTGAGAAGGTAATTTGGTGCAGCCACTGTGCAAAATAGTATGGGTGTTCTTCAAAAAGTAAAAATAGAGCTACCATATGATACAGCAATTTCATTTCTGGCTATTCATTCACAGAAAATTAAAACACTAACTTGAAAAGATACATGCATGCCCATGATCATTGCAACATTATTTATAATAACCAAGGTAAGGAAACAATGTAGCCATCCATTTTGGGACATTGTCCATTGAATGAATGCGATAAAAAAATGATGTGTGTGTGTGTGTGTGTGTGTGTGAGTGTGTACATTGGAATATTATTCAGTCAGAAAAAAAGAATGAAATCTTGCCATTTTTGACAACATGGATAGACCTTAAGGGGATTATGCTAAATGAAATAAGTCAGACAGAAAAAGACAAATATGGGGTGTATGCATGGCTCAGTCAGTTGGGTGTCTGACTTTTGATTTCAGCTCAGGTTGTGATCCCAGGGTTGTGGGATCAAGCCCTGCATCAGGCCGTGTGCTGAATGTGGAGCCTGCTTGGTATTCTCTCTCTTCACCTCTGCCCCTCTCCCCTACTCGCACTGCCTCTCTGTCTCTCCAGAATAAAAAAAGAAAAAGAAAAAGACAAATAAAACAACAACAACAACAAAAACCCAGAAAATCTCTACAAATGTTAGTGAGGTTCAGACATGTGCTTTGAAAAAGAGCTTGGGCCAATTTGGAGAGAGTTAGGAAGCTCTGCTCTAGAGTAATTTCCTTAAAACCATTTAAAGAACAACTCACCGTAAGAAATATATTTTACTTCCAGACCACATACATATACAGATGAAACCAGAAACAAAATTTTGCTGAACACTATCCTTACTATGTACCATGTAACTTATTTGCTATTTTTAAAATTTTATTAATTTTTATATGTTTCTGATGTTGTAACCGATATAGACTTTAGCCCAATAAACACTTTTATAAAATATTTAAAAAATTAGGGTAAGGCTTTTCATTTGTTATTTGTTATAGCATCTAAAGCAAATTTAAGTGTAGTGATTGGAATAGTGTTTCCCAAAATTTCATGTCCACTTGAAATCTCAGAATATGACCTTATTTGGAAATAGGGTCTTTGAAGATATAATTAGTTATGGAACTAAATATGAAATCATCGTGGATTTAGGACAGTCTCTAATCTGATAACTGGTGTCCCTAAAAGAAGAGGTGAGGGGGCACCTGGGTAGGTCAGTCAGTTGAGCAGAGTCCAACTTTGGCTCAGGTCATGATCTCACAGTTTGTGAGTTTGAGCCCCAATCCAGCTCGTTGCTGTTAGTGCAAGCCCACTTGAGATCCTCTGTTCCACCTCTCTCTGTCCCTCCTCTGCTCACTCTTCCCCCCCCCCTCAAAAATAAATAAACAATAATAAAGAAGTAAGGACATAGACATGCAGGGGAAGACAAGGTCAAGATACCAGTAGAGATTGAGGTGATGTGTCTACAGCTAAGCAATGCTAGGACGTGCCAAAGCGTGATAGCACAAGGAAGGGTACTTCTCCAGAGCATGGGAGCATGGCCCTGCTTACCTCTTGATTTCAGACTTATGGCCTCTACAACGGAATTGTGAGAGGATACATTCTGTTATCTTCCTCTGGAATGCTGTATATAAAATTGACCATTTGTATTTTCTCTGAATTTTAAAATATTTTATTTTGCAAAAAGTAACTAATGAAAAAATTTAAAAATATTCATTTAATCTATGTATTATTTTGCATGTATTTTTATTTTAATATTATTAGGTATTCTAATTCGTGAACATGACACATCTCTCCATTTATTCAAGTATTATTTAATTTCTCTCAGTAATGTTTTGTTTTTTAGTGTTGAGGTCCATTAAATCATTTATTAAATTTATTTCTGATAATTAATATTTTTCAGGGTATTTAAAATTTCATTTTCTATTTATTCCTGGCATATAGTAATTTAAATGGTTTTGCATATTGAACTTATATTTTGCAATCTTGCAACATTCATTTTTTATTTATTATTATTATTTTTAAATGTTCACTTATTTTTGAGAGAGCACAAGCAGAGGAGGGGCACACACACACACACACACACACACACACACACACAGAATCTGAAGCAGGCTCTGAGCTGTCAGCACAGAGCCCAATGCGGGGTTCAAACTCAGGAACAGTGAGGTCTTGAACTGAGCTGAAATCGGACACTTACCTGACTGAGCCACCCAGGTACCCCGTGACATGTATTTATTTAATTGATTAATTCATTTATTTTTTGCAACATGTATGTTTAAAAATTTATCCATAGATTTCTTGTGCAGTGTTATTTATTCATAATCCTTACATGTTTTCTATTTGCTTTATTGAGCTATTACCTCCCATTACAATTTTGAATACAAATGATGCAGACTTCTTTTTCTCATTCCTAATCTCAAAGGTAAAGCTGCCAAAATTTCTTCACTAAGTATGATATTTGATTATTGCTCAAATAACCTTGCCTATTTACATGTTTATAATTTTTATTTTGTAATAAAGGGTATCTATAAAATAATACTGGAAACTGCAGATGATATTATCTTCTAAGAGAAAGGGCTATTTCTTTCTTATTTTGGGCAAACAGAGTAATGTTCTGGGTTCTTCTCAGTTCTCCTAAGGATTAGACTGAAAGATAACTGAAAAACAATTTGAGTAAGACTGATTATGTATCTGAGTTGCCCTTATATTCTTGTGTATTTGATTTGGGAACTTGACAGATCTTTGTCTGCTCAGCTCAATATATTAACAACTGACCTTCACAGCTTTTTAATTAGGTTTTTAGCTTACCATTCCATAGGGCTTAATAATTTGGATAATGTTTTGAAATGAAAACTGAGCATGTAGTTTTGAGGTTCTTGAAGTTGTCATTTGTATCACTCAGCTCCTCAGTGCTAAAATGATTACTGTTTTCCCTCTCCCCATCAGTCACCTGACAGGACCAATTTTGGATTTTTCGCCCCCAAACTGAACCCAGCATTGGAACACACTGTGTTTGCAGAAAAAAACAAAAAGCAAACAAACAAAAAAAAAAAAACTGTTCAGACTCAGGGTCAGTCCAGCACCTCGTTTGGGCTTTCATTTTTTGCCTATTTTATTTCAGGCTGTCTTTGTCTGGCACTTGTTCCTCAGGGCCCCATGACTGGGGGACATTTCATTCTACTTTGCACAAGCTTTTAGGCAAACTGCTGAATTCAGATTGAGGGGAAATCTTGCTGTGTTCTAGGGTCTCTCCAAGTCTCCAGTTCACTCAAGTCTCTGGAAACTGTTAAAAGCGTTGCTGGATGTCTCTTCCCCAGAAGCTGTCCTCTGCCTTGTCAGGCTTTGATCTTCAGTCTGCATTCAGAATTATAGATGGGTGCCCCTGCCCCAGCTCATCTTCCAGCCAAGATGGGGAGAAATTAAAATAAAAACAGAAATAGCTGAAAAACATTTGCTGAGTATCAGTTCACTTCTGACCAGTTTTCCACTTTCTGGAGTTTTAATTTATTTGGTTTTCATTACAGTTGACCCTTGACCAACATAGGTTTGAACTACATGTGTTTAAGTATATATGGATTTTTAAAATAAATATGGTATAATACTGCAAATGTATTTTACCTTCTTTATGGTTTTCTTAACATTTTATTTTCTCTAGCTTACTTTATTATAAGGATACAGTATATAGTACATATAACATAACATATAACACATAGAACATGTTAATTGACTATTCACGTTATCAGTAACACTGAAATAAAATATCTGTACACTGAAAATGAACACATTGATGAAAGAAATTGAAGAAGGGGCATAGATAAATCAAATTGAATTTATCAGATTGGAATTCTGATTGGATTGGAATAAATATTGTTAAAATATCCATACAACATAGAGTAGTCTACAGGTTTAATGCTACCTGTATCAAAATCCCAAAGGCATTTTTTAAGACAAAAAAAAAAAGCCTTAAATTTGTATCGAGCACAAAAGACCCCAAATAGCCAAAGCAATCTTAAAAAAAGAAGAACAAAGCTGGCTGGGTCACACTTCACGATTTCAAAATATATTATAAAATTATAGTAATCAAAACAGTGTGGTATTGACCTAAAAACAAGTACATAGATCAATGGAACTGAGTAGAGTTCAGAAATAAACCCACCCATATTTGTTTAATTAGTTTAGAACAAAAGAGCCAATAATGTACAATGAGGAAAGGACCCTCTCTTCAATAAATGGTGTTTGGAAAATTGGACAGCCACAGGCAAAACAAATGAAACTGGACCACCATCTTATACACAAAAAGTGACACGAAATGAATTAAACATTTGCACGTATGAGCTAAAACATATATGGTAAACTCTTTGACATCAGTCTTTTTTTTTTAAAGTTTATTTATTTTGAGATTTTTAGAGAGCATGTGCAAGTGGGGTAGGGGCAGAGAGGTAGGGAGAGAGAGAGATTCCAAGCAGTCTCTGTGCTACCATCATGGAGTCCAGTGTGGGGCTCGAACTCACGAACTGTGAGATCACGATCTGAACCGAAATCAAGAGTCAGGCACTTACCCGACTGAGCCACCCAGAAAATTTTTTTGCATTTGACATAAAAAGCCAAGGCAACAAAAGCAAAAATAAACATATGGCCTGCATCAAATTAAAAAGTTTATGCATAGCAAAGGTCACCATTAACAAAATGAAAAGGCAACCTGAGGAATGTGAAAAAATGTTTCAAAATCATGTATCTGATAAGGGATTAATAACCAAAATATATTAAACACCTACAACCCAATAGCAAAAAAAAAAAAAAAAAAAAAAACAAAACCAAACCAAAACAAAAACAGAAAACAAAAAAGCGTTCCTATAAAAGAAAAAATGGGTAGAGGAACTGAATAGACATTTTTCCAAAGAAGACATACATGTGGCCAAAAGGTACATGAAAAGGTACTTAATATCACATATCATCAGGGAAATGAGGAACCAAATACATTATTTGGACCACTTTAGAAAAATACAGTGTGTTGCCATGGACCTTGCAATGACTATAACAGTGCACACTTCTGCACACCTTTGAAAAATTCACCCTCTCTCAAGGCCTCCGTGATTATCAAACCATTACAGCCTCAAGCTGAAGGTCTAGGATCTCATTATCTAAATAAAGTGTATGTGGAAGTCAGGAATCTCACGTGTGGTTCCTTGATCACAGCTTTTCAGTTACTTCCTTTCTATATGAGGTTGTAGGACCTAAAGAGATAAGTTATCTATACTATACCATTCAAATACGGTGGTGGGGCAAACTTAACATATAATGGTGAAGCAAAAATAACCATTATCTACCTTCTCATTAAATAACGGGTTACTCTTTGCTCTGACTTCTAGGCTTTTGTTTTGCCCTCTGAGTCTTCCTTCCTTTCAGTAGAAAGCCTATGTGTTGTAGCTGAATAGTTTCTTCAGCCTGCTGTGTATTCAGAGAAGTTGAGGAAACAAAGATTTCTCTTCGTTTTATAGTATCTGTCCAATTCAGACCAAAGTAGAGTTTTCCCTCATATAATTATCTTTAAAATTCTGTGGTTTTCCTCTGAGTGTTAGTGGGATTTAGTTCATTAGACAAAATTTGTGCCTACAAACCTCATTGAGATAAGCCCTTCTTTTAAGTGAACTGTGGGATATCTTTAAGATTCTTATAAACACCCGTCCTCTTTTTTTAAATCTGTAAACAATTTTATTTGGAGCTTAATTTCATTATTGCATTATTGATTTTTCATTCCCTGTGGAGTATGTGAAAGGAGGCATTTCATTTAAGCTGCAGGTTCTAAAATAAAATAAGGAATTGCAATTAACAATTATATATATAACCATATATTATGTATAAATTGTACTGATTGAAAAAAAAACTATTTCCCTAGAACTGCATATTTTAAATTACCAATATGGTACATTCTTAAAAATTATGAATATTCTCAAATAATTCATAATTTATAAGTCCAGAGAGAACAGTATTAACAGGCCCACATGTATCTGTAACTCAACTTCAACAATTAACAATGATTCGGCATGATGGTAACTTGAAAGTATCACATACCTGAGAGGTGAAGGAACTCCAGTCAAACTGAGCTGATATATTCTTGTTTTTCTGTGTTTTAATACAAATAATGCAAAAGTGAATGAAGTACAAAAAGAATCCTCATATTTACAATCATTTGTTAATAATCCCTTTACCAAGGACGCTTTGTCACCCAGGGCTAATAAAGTCACAGTGTCATAATGTAATGAACGATAGATGAAAAATTCTGGTCAAATCCTCACTGGGGATAGCTCTGACATTCGGTTTTCAGAAATCTGATCTTCAGAGTAAAGCCCTGTAGTTGCCATTCTGTTTTAGATCATCATATTTTGCATATTTCTTGATATACACTAATTGTAAATTTTACAGGTTTCTGTAAGTTTTCATGGCCATTTCCAGAGGCAAATAAAAACGTGGAAATAGCAAAAGAAATAACTACAATTGTATTATGGAATGAATGTATTCTAATAATATTTTGAGTGAGGAATTACAAATGTTAGAAAATGAAAGTTTATTGTTTCTTGATTAGGTTCCAGGACACCACCACCTTTTCCCCATCCCGTGTTTTAAAGGAAAACATCTCTGAGTCATGTGTTTAAAATCTTGAGGGGATCTTTTATATGAGTGAATAGTTTTGTGAAACACTGCATTATGTCTTTCTGTGATCATAACTAATAATCTTGTGGTCTCTCTCTGGATTGACTTTTGTTTGGAAGCCTCTTCCTCTTCTTAATTTGAGAATCTTGGACAGGTTGAAAATGAGAAGCAGTTTTGTCACAAGTCTTGGCCACTTTATATTCACTTATCTCCTTCTCACTTTTTAGTATAGGCAGCTATATGTCCAATTCTCTGCCTTTCGCCAGATCATTCAGTTCATTAGGTATGTTTCCCATCATTCACATTAGTTCAGAAAAGGATGTTGGCAAGCTTTTCTCTACTATGTAAAAGACACCTTTTCCTCTGGTTTACAGTAATCCTCACTCTCTTTTAAGTGGTCATCTACAAACTCCTTGAAAGCCATTGGGTTTCTACTAGCACCCTTCTTTACAGTCATTCCCATGCACTCCTCCTCCCCGCCCCTGTTCTGAAGCCACATGTTCTAGATTTTGTTTTAGTGACATTCTATGTAGGTTTCAGAATCCGTTCCAATTATCTATTTCTGCATAACAAGCAACCCCATAACATAATGCCCCCAAGCAATGACAGCATTTGTTTTATTTGTGGATTCATAGTTTGGATTGGGCTGGGATAGCTTATCCCTGTTTCACTTAGAGTGAGATGGGAAGCTCAAGGCTGAAGTCAGGTCAAGTCTTGTTCATTTGCATGTCTAGTGGTTGATGATGGTGGTGGCTGGGACTTTAGCTAGAGCTAAACATCTAGATGTGTCCTAGGTTGTTTTATATTTGGTAAATGTGTCTCAATGATAAGCATCTCAAAATGTGATTATTTTGAGTGTCTTTCTATATATTTTTTCTTATAATCTGTGTACATGTATCTTTTATGTATTTCTTATGTATTATTGATCTTTTTTAAATTGACAGTAATTTTTAAGTATATATTTTATGTTAGTTTGTATTACTATAAGTGTGATGAATATTTTATTGACCTGTCTTTTCATTTTCTTGATATGTTGTTGATATATACAATCACATAATTCCAATTCCAGTTTAATCACTTGGTTTTAATAGTTTCTTCTTATGACATCTTTTTAAAAAATATTTCTGTCCTAAACACTTAAAGATATGGTCACATTGTATCTTCTCAAGTTTTCAAAATCTTACTCCTTACATCGTCCAATTTATCTGATGGGGATTTTTTAAAAATGTAATGCTAGGAAAGTATAGTAATTAATTTCATTTATTAACTTAATGGGCTAAGAGATCCCCAGATAGCTGGTAAACCATTAATCCTAGATGTGTTTATGAGGGTGTTTCTGGAAGATACTAGCATTTGATTCAGTAGAGTGAGTAAAGAGTCACACTTACCAATGTGAGTGGACATTATCCATTCCACTGAGGACCATGCTGGAACAAAAATGTGAAAGAAGGACAATTTGCTCTCTTTTCTTGAGCCAGAACATTCATCATTTCTTGCTGTTGGTCATTGGAGCTCCTGGTTCTAGGGCGTTTGGACTCTGGGACTTAAAAAAGCAGCCCCATTGCTCTCAGGCATTTGGACTTGGAGTGAATTATAGGCTGGCTTTCCTGGTTCTTTAGCTTACAGACAGAGGCAGTGCAAGCAAATTTCTGTAATAAATCTCTTCTTATGTATATCTTTATATATCCTATTGGTTCTGTGTCTCTGAAGTCAGTTTCTCTGACTTACACAGAAAGCATGCATATTCAGTTTTGTTCCCCACCCCCCCAGAACTGTTCTTGAATATAATCCAAAGAAAAGTTTTGTGTGCATTATTTTTCTTTATATCCATTTAAATTTGTTAAACTGCATCATTCTAATCATCTGTAAATTTACAGATTACTTGACTGTTTAATCTGTTAATTGCTAAAATAAGTTAAAATGTGGGTCTCTAAAAGTAAATTTCTAATGTTACGCTTCTGGTTTGTTTGCTTCATATGTTTTCAACTTAGGTATTAGATACAACATTAAGTTTGTTGTCTTTCAAGTAAATTTAACCTTTCACATAGATGTTACATACTATAGGAGGCACTTCTTTCTATGTATATTTTCTTATCCTAACTCATGGCTATAAATATTACCTCTTTGCAGGTGATTTCTCTTGTCTGTATTCTAAATTCTGACCTCCTCACAGAGATGTATTGCTGTATTTCCAACAACTTGCTAGACGTTTTCAATAGAACATTTCATTAGAATTTCAAGTATAATCTGTGCCCAAATAATATAACCATGTTCCTTCTTAAACCCACTTCTCTTTCTGTTTTATCTGTTTCTTTTAATAGTGTCATTTTGAGCAAGACACTCATGCTTATACATGACCTTTTCACTATCCCTTGTTTTATATTTGTATTTTCAATTTAGTTGTCAAGTGCTGTTGATTTTACCTCTACAGTGTAATTGTGATCGGTCCATACCCACTGCAACAAGTGTTGAAGGTCCTCAATCTTCTCTCTTTGATAATTGCAAATCAACTTGATTTCCCCGCTTGTACTGTCAACTACATCCTATGCTTTTTAAATTTTTTTTAACGTTTATTTATTTTTGAGACAGAGAGAGACAGAGCATGAACGGGGGAGGGTCAGAGAGAGGGAGACACAGAATCCGAAACAGGCTCCAGGCTCTGAGCTGTCAGCACAGAGCCCAACGCGGGGCTCAAACTCACGGACCGCGAGATCATGACCTGAGCCGAAGTCGGCTGTCCAACCGACTGAGCCACCCAGGCGCCCCATCCTATGCTTTTTATATATCAGCTTGCAGATCAAACTTTCTGAACAAATCATTATATAATGTTCTTTAAAAATGACATAATAACATAGTGATTAAATACATGGCTTTGGAGTCTGATGGTCTTCTTGTACTAAATATCTTCTGTTTGTTTCCCGGTCTATTCAGATCCACTCTATTCATGTCCACTTTGTTTCAGCCTGCTGCAAGAGGCTGAAGTGTCATGCGCTGTCATATTCCTCCTGCTCTTCAGCTTCTTGTAGATTGTTTATTCACCGTGTCTTTTCCTTGCAGTCAGGCTGGCTGTGTTCTACTGCCAAAAACCACAGCTCCTATCAGTGTGGTCTTCATGCATTGCCTTCTTTATGCCTGTAGATAGAGGAATAGAACTATTTCTTTCTCCTATCCTTAGGGCATCACTCTATCCCTAGTAGTTTTCCTCCATGATATCTTTATAGATAATCTCTCCATTGAACCCTTCTGTATTATACTAATTGTATTGTGCCATTGTTTTCCTGATGGGGAATTGTTTTTAAGTCCTGGCCTTGCCACTTACTGCTGGACAAACTTGGGGAATTTATTTAATGTTTCGGAGTCTTCCTTGGTCATCTGAAATGTGGATTAAGTAATTTCCTAGAAAAGTTGTGTCATATACAATATTCAGTGAATAATATATTATTATTTATAAAATATAAATTCTTTAGCTTTTGATTAAAGATACATCAGAGGGAAATGAAAGGTAAAAAATACTCTCCTATTTCAAAAAATAATATCCAGTTCTGGGACACATCCCACAGAGCTGCACAGTACCTCTCCAGTGGAATTGAGCCACAGTTGTCCACAATGAAAACCAGCTCAACAAAGGACCCTTGAACTGGCTCTCCTCTTTGCCTGCTTTGCTATTCTGTATTCCCACTCCTCTATATTTGATCACTTCCCCAAAGAAACACTTTGTATCTGAACCCTTACTTCAGGCTCTTTTGTCGGGGGAATCACAAACTAACACAATATACTGGGATTAGTTTTTGGATAACGTGGTCAAAAGAGTTTTTGGTTCTAAGGTAAAGATCAAGCTCTAGTCACTAACATAGTGTCTGAGAATTGCTGAAGCTAATATTTACTGTTCTGCAAAAGCATTTCTTGTTCCTTAAACTTTTATAACCAACATTTTATCAACTTTTATTACCAATGTTTGGGACTGGGAGAAAATAAAAACTATATGTCTATATGTAATGGTATTGACTCTGTGGTAAAGGTAAAGGTAGTAAAGATGTAAAACTCAGTGTGCAACTTTACCAGGTAAATGATGGAATATTTTGGTATTGGATGTTAATGTTTATTTCTGTTGACATAAATATAGTTGTTTCATTTAGAAATATCTAATTTGTGGTGGTATCAAGCCAGTTTTATATGATTTCATTTATTATGTGGCACACATTTTCCATTACTGTATGAATTTTTATATATACTAAAAAGCAGAGTGCTCTAAATCACAGCAAAAAATCCATAATAAAATTGTTACTCTTTTTGAAATTTATACCTCATTTTTGCTAGTTTTGACTGGATTACACTCTAATATGCATTCAGTGTAATTTAACAAATATTTACGGAGTGACAGTGCAGTGTAACTGATGCCCATACTTCAACAATTCTTTATCCCTGAGCTCAATATCTGGTTTACGAAGACTGAGCATCTGATTTAAAAAATACCATTAAATATATGAAAAGCATAAAGTTCTAACAGACCAGGACCTGTTTTTTTAGTCTGTTAATGCAATAACAAGAGAGTATCAGTGTTACACAGCACAATATATATTATATATTTTTGTGTTTGTGTGTGTGAGATAGACCTGAAGGACTTACATTTCCTTTCCAAAGCCTAATAAAGCACTCTGGGATCCTCCAGTGTGCCACCTATCCTATTCTGTACAGACTACATTTCTCACCAAACTGTTAACACACCTCCATAAGCAACTAGACAGTCAATGAGAAGCTATGTTTATTTACTCATTGATAGCCTTTTGTAGTGTACCTTTTTTCAGAGCTTCTTTGCTGGTTCAACAGCAAATCATAGTGAAAACAAGAAATAATTTTTCCTGCTGGTCTTCAGAATGGTGATTACCTCTGGAGAAGGAAAGAGGAAAATATGAAGAGTGGGAGAAGAATAATTCAGTAGTATCTATAGCATTTATTTTGTTAATAAAAATGTGAAGCAAATACGGTAAAAGTTAATGCCTAACAGTTTAGCATTGGGGTTTTAAGGGTAAAAATTAGGATAGAAGCTAAAAATGTGGCAAATGGATCCTGAAGACAGAAACTAAAAACAGGGTGGAAACTTATTTTCCCTACACTACATGATAGTGTAGAGGTAGGCAGTTCTGCTTCACAAACAAGATCAAGAGATAATCTGAATTTCTTAATGTTTTAAGTTCTACCATTCAAATGGGTGCTTGCCTAAATTGCATTGTTGGGGCTGGCACATCAATATCACTTCCATCTCTAGCCTAGGAGAAGACAACTAGAGAGGCAGTGGAAAGCAGGCAATTTTCTTTTAGAGAAATTAAAAGGAAGTTGTGCACATCTCTTTTACTCATTCTATTTGTAAAGACTGAGTCCTTGATCTCATGCATTACAACCAGATTTTTGTCTGGGCAGCTAGGTATATGTGCACTGCTAAAGCTCTGAGACCAGGACTTGTTTTCTATTATGAAAAGAAAGGTCAGAATGAAATCTGGAGGGAAATTAGTTATTCCCACAATGCATGCCTGTTGCATTACGTGTTGTTAAGCTTTTATAGGTTATACATTTCTCTCAATTTTTCTTATGTTTGAACTTTAAAACTTAAAAGATAAACAGTTTGTTAATCATTTAGGGATCTGAATTAATTTAGTAAGAACATATCTTGCCATCTAATATGCTTTGTGGTTGTTGCTTTTCATTGCTAAAGTTATTGAAGGAGTGAACATAATATATCTGAATTTCTGGAAGGCGTTAAACAATAGATTTAAAACAATATGGGACTATTGTCCAAATGAATTATAGGTTGGCATATCAAGAGTTAATTAATCACCACTCCCAAGTATATTATTAATAGATCATAGTGAATCTAGAGGGCAATTATTGATGGTATCTTATAAAGTTTCATCTTGAATTATTTAATAAATGTTGCAGAGGTGAAAGTGAGGTGGGAAGAGAAAAGTGAACTGATAGCTATTAAGGGTCTGCTGTGTAGGCACTGCTGAAATTTAAATGTGTGACATAAGCTATTACACATATAACTTATTAAATTTTACTATTAAGGGCAGAAAAATGTTATTATAATTTTATAGGTAAAAGGGATTACATAACTGTCATAAATTTTTTTTTGAATCTATGGAAAACAAAGTTTAGGAGAGCCAAAATATTGGTAATCAGAATTATGAACTGAAAGTAGCATATGAACTTAGGTAGATAATTAAATAAGACACTACATTTATATAAAGATCTTTATGTAAAAGATCTTACTGCAATAGGATTTTGAGATATGTATTGTGCGAGAAAAGTATATGTTTTAAAATCAATTGATAACTCAGTTAACAGTTGTACTTGCCCAAAATAACAGAAGCTTCTGCAAATGTTATCTGTAGAAACCCTGATACTGTCCAAAACATGGGGGTTAATATCCTCGTAATTATCTGTGTTAGTCACATAGCTTGGCCTATTGCATTCACTTTGAGAGTCTGCATTATTAAGAAACATGTTAACTGTCTGTAGTGTGTCTGGGCTAAAGGGATCAGCATTGAGAGATATTTGGAAATTATGCTATATGTAGAATGATAGGACCAAGAACATTTAGTATGTAAAAATCTTAATTTTTTAAGGATTTAGTCCTTTAAGTCTTAAAATTTTCAAGGATTTTCCTGGAAAATATGCAGTGTATTATTTGTATCCTGTGTCCCTTGGATGTCAAAATTAAAGCCATTTGCTTATAAGTAAGCAGATAATGACCCATATAACGAAAACAATTCTACCAACTTTACAATTATTGTTGTTCAGAAGTGTAAAGTTACTTCCTATCAAGAAAAGAGTTTGAACAGAGAATAAATCCCTCTCCAAAGTGTATCTGAATTTACTCATAAGTGAAAATGGTGGTAGGTGTGTATCCTTTTAACTTCAAATCATAGGAAATATATCTATCCAATTCCATTTGTCTAATATCTGTCATACACTGTTCATTGTTATATATAATCTTATTTCATACATATCATACACATGATATGTATATTTATACATATACAATATGGTCATGTCATACATATATGGTATATAATAAATATACATTAATCCTCTAGACATTTGTTTTTAGATAATTTTTCAGAAGGGAAAAATGGAAAAAGATGGTTACAGGAACTACTGTAGCATCTTTTCAATAAAACTTGAAGACACAAAAACTGATTTTTCCCCCCAAAACATTTGATGCAAGAAGAATTCTCAGGCTCCCCACTCTATGGGTGGAAACTTGGGCATTTGTAAATGTGAGGAAGGCACTTCTGGTTGCACAATGACCAAGAGATAGCACTAGAATTTATTGGTTAGGAGCCAGGGATGCTGACTATCCTGTTCCAAATGCTAATGGTGCCATCCAACCCATTAAGAAACACAAGTAGGGCATGTTCCACCTTTGCAACTGACTTTTGTTTCACTTAGTTGTTCAGGGGAAAAAATTGTGGCTGGTTTTGTTCTAGTTCCATGTAGTGATAAGCAAGCAAGCACATAGCCAGTGCTCAGGACAGATGTAGTAAAGGTGGAGAGGACTTGGGAGCAGAACCTAAAATCCTTTGGCAATGGCAGAGCTGCGCCTTTTCACATCCAGCAAAAAGTGTCCTTTTATCAGTAGCTGTATGCTTAAAAACAAAAATAGCTCTAAGCTTTTTTGAGGAACTTTGGGAGGACTGGGAAATTTGTACTTTCAGGTGGCAATATGCTGCATCACCTCCTTATCTAGTTAATCATTTTTCTAAGTTTCTTTATACTTTTCTTTAAAAAAAATGTAAATCCCTTAATTATGTCTGCTAATGTCTTTCCATTGTCACACCACTGTTTCTCTGGATTACCCAAATCACTCAGGAAAGGAACTATAAGAAACAATGTAAAGACATTTTAAAAATCATACTTTTCTTTGAAAAGATAGTCTGTGAAATTATCGTTAGAATTATTAATTGAGGAAATACCAGTTATTTATTCTACCTTGTTGTTCATTTGAATAGAGACCAGGGCTGAGATTCAGGAGAAATGTGTCCTATCAATTCAATTTGATCTCTGAAAAAATATTTTAATACCTCTTTGGCTCATATCATTGGAAGGTAGAGAAAATAATTGTTAAATATTGTTTTCATTTAAATAAGATACTTTATGATTGGATTTTTAAGTGCTATATAAAAGTAAGACTTTGTTATTGAAGACAATTTTAGATTGTTCAGAATAACTTAAAAGGTGTTTGGTAGTTTTGCTTTCTCATGTCAAGATACCAAATGTGTAACTAAAACTCCTTGGAATTATAGGGATATTTTATAATAATGTCAGATATCATAAAGACAGACATATCTGTGATAATGCACATAAACTAGTCCAGTAAAAGAAACTAAAGAATAATGGATATTAAACCCACCAACATTGGTCTTTCTCCCCTCAGAAGCAACACACACACACACACACACACACACACGCACGCACACACAACAGAGCTTGTGACACTTCAAAATTCTCATTGAAATTCAGACTATAATAGTAAATTGTACAGAACAAACCACTGAAATCCATTCAGAGCACAGAAAAACAAATAAACAAAACACCAGGCTCCAGCATTGTCAAAACTGTACTGCTGAGTTAAGAAGTCAGGCAAGAAAATCAATTTTCTCTAACACATGAATTAAATGAATAAAAACTCAATATGAAGACAGAGGAAAAATAACCCAGCATTCCTAAGCCAACCTCAAAATGCCCATATAAAGGGAGGGAGAAACAGTGTTCATCTGCATGTCTTCATTCGTTCATTCATTCATTCAATAGACATTTATTAAGCAACTATTAATGGCTAGAAATAGTATTGGGCATTTGAAAAACAGAACTACCTCCAGTATGTGGCTTCTATTTTACTGGAAGTGCAAACATATGAGCAAATACAATGCGACAAAGGTTTTCATAAAGGATAAGGTGCATAGGAAACACTTTTAAGAGCACCTAGTCTAGATTGGGGGCCTAGGAAAGGATTCTTTGACAAGGTGACATCTGTGTTAAACTGTTAAAGTTGAGAATGTATTAATCAGATGAAGTGGTATAAGAGCATCAAGCAGACAAAGTAACAGGTGCACAGATGGGAGGTGAGAACCTGGGCTTGTAACACAAAAATGGAATAATTCAATATGGTCAAAGCATAGGATGATGGAAGCCAAACAAGAGGTGAATTTGGAAGTGAGCATGGATCATGATGTGTGCCTTTCTGCAGATTGTGAAGGTGATGGAGAGTCAGATGTTTAAGGATCTTTAGCAGGGAGTTGATGTGTGTTAGATAAAGCACTGGTCACCATCTTGGTACAATTGATGAGGATTTTCCAGGTATTGCATGCAAATCTTATTTTTCTTAACTTTTTTTAAAAGTTTATTTGTGAGGAGGAAAGAGAGGGAGAGAGAGAACACATGCTCATAAGCAGGGAAGGGGCAGAAAAATAGAGGGAGAGAGAGAATCCCATATAGGCTGTGTGTTGTCAGCCTATAAAATGTGCTGCATTATCCACATGTGAATTGTGGAATAGACAAAGAAGTCATAACTGCTTTCTATCAATCCACAGAAGTAGTAAGATTAGTATGATAGTAATATACATCTCAGAACTGATGGGCAGCATGTTTACTTAGATGTAGAATATTGATAACCTTACAACTGGATGCGTGTTATTAAGTATACAAATATAACCTACTTCCACTACCTATTAGATAGAATGCATGGTAAGCTTATGTGTTCTTCTTTTGGGGCCAGTGATTTACAATAAGGATTTGCAACTGTTACTTTGGATTTCTGAATTAAAAAAATTCTAACCACTGGCTTTGTAACAAGATTTTTGTAGCTAAAGCTAATTACTGAAACTGTATGGATACCTCAAATAATAGAAATTATATTTAAAGACAGTTTTTTAAGAGGTAGAAATAAATAACAAAAGCAGTCTGTAAATTCACCTCAGCCTATGGAGTTCACACCAGTCTGTCTTTTCTCTCACATCACAACCTTTCCATGTGTCCATTCTGCCTGGCCCATTTGTCTTCACCTCACTCAGGAAGCTTTGTTTATCCTCTAAGACATCATCAGATGTCCTTTTCTTTGTCCCAGTCTTCTTATAAGACCTATTTCTCATCACTCTTTAGACAGTGAGCTTCTTAAGAAGCCTGTGCATTGTGAAAGAAAGAATATATCAGAACATATATGTGCTTAAAAATATTTGTAGAGTTGAATTGGATTAAGACATATGTCTTTTTATTACCAATAATTGCCAGCAGTATTCCTCCTTTCCATGTTATTTATCAGAGACAAACCACAACTTGTCAATGTTGAAATCATAAAATGAAAGACTTATTCTATATACTGTACTATTTTTGTAGTTTTAAGGAATATTTTGTGCTTTGAGAGAAAGATGCTGCATGCAGTAAATCATGGCTAGAATATTTAAGGGAGATTATTTTAATTATAGGAACTCTTCTTCCATCCGCAGATGATGCACATATTTTTTTTTTTTTTATTTAAAGCCTTATTACAAATGATGTGAACTTTATCTGCCAACTTTTCTCATCCGTCTGTACGGGGTGGGAATGCTATCACTATGGAGTGAAGCATTCCTTGTGTGTTCACCATCTGGTAAATTTCATGGTCTGTACCTCATAGATTAGGCTAAATCACACTGAACCTAAGACGTATACCGAATCCTTCCTTGTAAGGGGGCCGCTATTGATTTCTCTGCCATTTTTTTTGTTGTTGGCTCTAACTTTAGCTGTTCCTTTCATCATTTTGAATATTACTTACAGGTTTTAAGTATATTCGTTGCTATGCTCTATAGATTTGATACTCAAAATAATAGAAACACAGCTTGCTTGTCTTCATAGAAGGAATTTAAAGATAGTGTGGTAGTCATGTTTCAGAAATGCTGATGGCAACCACTTAAAGTAAACAGATGGTTTGCTTTCATAGTTCTTTGGATGTGAAGAGGTCTGTTTCTCCTAAATTTGAGAATTGTCTTTTCTTGGTCAGAAGAAGGGTATGTCTAGGAAGGTCTTTTGTGGAGTAAAAGAAATTATGTTTCCTCTTTAGAAAGGACCATTTTTGAATCAACTATAAACTGTTCTCCAGAACTTCCTGCCTCGGTATGCTGACATAGAATATAGAACATCTGCATAGTTGTTATGTGAGAGTTTCTGATCTCCCTATGTGATACTCACTTCTGTGTTTGCAAGCAGTTTGGAGCAAGTTGAATACTTTTCATGGAAATGTAGTTTATTTACAATCATCAGCACTCGTGCTGTGACATCTCATACCATCTCACAACCTTTGTACGTGTATTTTGCCTTATTTTTAATTCCAGCCATTAGGATCTAGATTTTCCTATTGCACTACCATTCTACCATGACTAGTTATTTAACTTAAAAATGGAGCAAATGAAGAAAAGAAAAAAAGCATTTAGGCCAAATCAGACCGGAGTATCTTGCAATCTTAAAGTCATATAAAAATGCCAGTAGGGATTTTGAGAACAAATGAATTTTTTTTGAGACAAATGATAACTTAAAAGTATTCCTAGATAGAAACATCCCCCATGCACCCCCATCTTATTAGAATGATTGTCCTAGTTACTTTGATTTGTGGGAATTTGGGGAGCTTATCCATGGACAGATTGAATATTCTCTTCTATAGTATTTCTTACATATACATGTGCCAACTGATGCAGTGCCTTATGTCAAAAGATAATAGAGCTCAGAGGATACATAATTTAAGTAAGCAAATTTAGTATTTTTTTAAGGAAAAGAGAATCTTGCCCTACGCAAAAACTAGTTCATCCTGGAAAATGTGGGCATTTTTTACTTTACTCACATAAACAAATTTTATCATTCATAGTAAAATATGCAGAAAATGTATGATGAGAGCTGGCCTGTTTTGAAAGAGCAATAAGTAACCTAACATTGTACAATAAAAAAATGAGGACAGTTCATCAGGAAGAGGTATTTTCAATGGCATATTGTGGAAAAAAAATACACTTCATTTCTAAAGCTACTCCACATGCTACAGACTAATTTATTATTACATTGTTATTTCCCTCTAAAATTTGAAATAGTGTGGTTGGTAAAGATTTTATACTTATCAGGAGTTCTAAATCCTTAAATTTTCATTGCTTTGCATTTTCAATTCTTTATATACTAAAAGGAACAAAATGTTCCAAGCTCTCTTTATTTTTATTTCTGTTCGGAGATGCTGCAGAAGCTGTCACAAAGAGGATTATCTAAACATGTCCTGAATTTAAAGCATGTATATGGATAAAGAGATATATGACTCAAGAAGAAAGAACAATACCTCCTGTATGAAAGTGCTTTTATCACTATAACTGATTCCATGCAGTCATTATTATGCAGATAAGTTGGAAGCAGCTAAATATTGTGAGCTCCTAACACAACATAATTAAATAAACACATTGTTCTTTGTGTTTCCAGGAAAGTGCCTATAGAACTTGCAGCCTTTGGCAGGTCTCCAGGGCTGGTGGGCATCTGTGGCAGGGTATTTTTGTTCTCTGACAAATGAAAACTACAATTAACAAATGGTCTCACACTCTGAAGTGTGAGGGGTAAAAAAAGATATGGTTCAGCGTGCATTAGTTCCCATTAGTTCTTTGGTAAGTATTGATACATTATTCCAACAACATTTTGTAAAATATCCCAGCTGTATAGTGAGGTACGTGTTTGCAGTTGGCGCACTATTCCTTGGGATATAGTAAGAACATAGCACAAGGGTGTCCAGATCAAAGTCATTTGCTTGTGTCTGAGGGTACAACAGTGGGACAAAGTGTGCAGTTAGATGAGAAGAGATGGAGGTGGGCTGTGTTGGAAGTAGGAGGCAGGGCTATAACATTTTGTAGGGAGAGAGCAGAGCGAGTTCCAGAGAGAGACCAATGATATGACCAAAAAGTGTTATCAGTCCTCAGATAAGAGGAAAGTGAGAACATTTTAAATAATGACTAAAACTCCACATGAATTCAAGGTTGTGTCTCCATGGTTTATTTGAGGACATTCAAAATGCAACATAAAGAAGAATAACCCTGAATACATGGGAATGGTAAATCTTGTACGCACTCTTCAGTCTTCTTACAAGTGTGGCCACTTGGTTATTATTGAAAACAGAGCTCCTCAGTCTCAGTGATATTGACATTTTGGACCAGATAATCGTTTGTTGTGAGGGTCTCTCCTGTGTTTGATAGGTTGTTTAGTGGAATTTAGAGGGTCTACCCAGTAGATGCCTGGTGCACACCCCCTAGTTATGATAACAAAAAAAACAAAACAAAACAACACATCTGTTTCTGGAGGACAACTGCACTTCCATTTGAGAACCACTGAAATACAGTTTGTATCTCAAATGCTACACATTTCCTAGGACAGAAAGGCTTAAGGGATTGTATATCAGCATTATTGGTTTTAGCGTCAAATGATGCTTCTTCATAGACTGGTCTTCAGCATGCTTTAACTTCATGAGAATCAGACCCCAACCAGTGCTTCAATTTTTTTTTTTAGTAGACGTCTTTAGTATCCTTTATAACTATGTATGTATATTGTTAATTTGAAAATGACTCTACCATTCTAATAAACAGATCACTCCCTTACTCTTACCAAGGGTTGTTCTACTTTCTTTCCAGAAATACAGTATATTTTTTCTCCTCTTGTTCTTCAGTGCAATAATCACCATTTAAATATTCATGATAATTTTTGCTGATATATCTGGCTTGTTTACCTAGGATCCAAAGTAGGATATATATTCCACTGATATCACTGTGAGTAGAGTTTTATGTTTTCTCCAGTGAGAAAAATGGATTTATTGTCAAGGACCAAATGAACAATGAGAACATCCACATCTAGCCTGGCCAAGGCAAAGTCATAAGGCACTCAAGGCAGAGATTGCATCAGAATGCAGATGCTTCCTTTTCGAACCAGAAATAAAATTACTGAGAAAATTTGAGACAGATATATTGGAAGTAGTTTGACATACAGTTTTCTTGGGGTAACTTTTTGGTACAAAAACTGGTGGAGAACCATGTGTATGTTTTCACCATGATTCCTTAACAATATCATCTGCAGTTACTCCTTCTGCCCTTCTACATCTTCTGAAAGAACATTTGCTGCTCAGGGTGGATTTTCAGAGCATTGTTATCTGACTTGAATTAGAGTGGGTACAAGAAAAGGTTGGTTTTATATCTATAAGGTTTGTTGCTGTGTGCCTTGTCTAAAACATCTGATAGGCTTCACAGCAAGCATTGATATCATATTATTTCCCCTGTATGTTCTACTAGAACCTCCCTCTCTGTTTTTCTCTCCACTGATGACCAAACTTTGTACTTAATTTGAAAAATCAGGAATAATCATGGGTCATGATCTCCTGGTGCTTGGGTTTGAGCCCTGCTGGGCTCTGCACTTTCAGCAGAACTTTCAGCGTAGAACCTGCTTGGGATTCTCTCTCTCTCTCCCTCTTTCTCTTTCTGCTCTCTCTCTCAAAATAAATAAATAAGCTTTAAAAAAAGAAATCAGAAATAATCAGACATGTACCTTTTTTACCCTCCATCACAGAACTTTGAACTCACCTGCATCATCTGTAACTACCTACACTGTTTGATTTTCCCACTGTTACTTTGGATAAAGAATCCCTCTTCCAATTAAACATGTCACTCCACCTTCCCAAATGTGACTTCTGTAATTACCCACCTCTCTCCTATTCCTCTAGGGAACTAAAGGCAGCCTGAACTAAGGTTGTTTGTGGGATCAGAAAGAGCATATAGATAAGAGATGTGGTAAAGTGAATATTGCAGCATTTTTCTAAACAAGTAGAGAGATGCCTTGGATCGGACCTGGGGAAATAAGAGAAGGAACATTAATCTTATGATCTTTGATTGATTCACACACACACACACACACACACACACACACACACACACACACACACTTCCTATCTTTCCCTCGTAGAGAGAGCTGTTGTGGCTATGTACTTATGAACTTTCTAATATATCCATGAACTCTCCAAAGATGTTATTTCTAGAAGGATCTGATTACTTTTTACCTCTCACCTTTGGAAGAAGCTTTTTTGTATTCTAGTTAAAATTGTGCTCTGTGCATAAGGGTGATTCATATATTCACCTCGATAATGAAATCTCTCAGTGTTTTCTCTTTGTGATGGTGGAGCTTCTATTTTCTTAAAATTTTATTCACTTATTCATTCATCCATTCATCTATCTATCTATCTATCTATCTTTCTGTCTGTAGAGAAAGAACAAGAGCATGCACACCAGTGGGGAAGGGGCAGGGAGAGAGAGAGAGAGAGAGAGAGAATCTCAAGCATGCTCTACACTCAGCGTGGAGCCTGATGCAGGGCTTGATCCTATGACACTCATAGCATAACCTGAGTGGAAATCAAGAGTCGAACGCTTAAGAACCTGAGACTGAGCCACCCAGGTGCCCCTGGAAGTTTTATTTTCTTACACTATATTACTACAATAACTGTAAGGGCCTTGGAGGGAGAAATATAAGAAAGAACTCTAAAATGATGGGTGTGACTCAATTTCACATGTTCCAGTGATTATTAATTTTTGCAATATATAGTTTGATAATACTTATTCCTCTCCCCACTGAGTTACTGTATCAAAATATTAAACTTGGTTTTCTTTTTTCCAAAGCTTTTTTTTTTCATTTTTGGCAAAATTCACTTACTAGTACATCATTTTTGTTTAAGAGATTCTAAGTGTTATAATTGATATAATCTACATTGGTTCTTCTCTGAAATTGATAGCCATTATCTCTATCCCAATTTGAAGCAAAGCATATAAGCAGAATTTATTTTTTTTATTTTTTATTTATATATGAAATTTATTGTCAAATTGGTTTCCATACGACACCCAGTGCTCATCCCAAAAAGTGCCCTCCTCAATACCCTTCACCCACCCTCTCCTCCCTCCCACCACCCATCAACCCTCAGTTTGCTCCCAGTTCTCAACAGTCTCTTATGCTTTGGCTCTCTCCCACTCTAACCTCTTTTTTTTTTTTTTCCTTCCCCTCCCCCATGGGTTCCTGTTAAGTTTCTCAGGATCCACATAAGAGTGAAACCATATGGTATCTGTCTTTCTCTGTATGGCTTATTTCACTTAGCATCACACTCTCCAGTTCCATCCACGTTGCTACAAAAGGCCATATTTCATTTTTTCTCATTGCCACGTAGTATTCCATAGTGTATATAAACCACAATTTCTTTATCCATTCATCAGTTGATGGACATTTAGGCTCTTTCCATAATTTGGCTATTGTTGAGAGTGCTGCTATGAACATTGGGGTACAAGTGCCCCTATGCATCAGTACTCCTGTGTCCCTTGGATAAATTCCTAGCAGTGCTATTGCTGGGTCATAGGGTAGGTCTATTTTTAATTTTCT